>NC_090817.1:27071582-27380847 GCF_000390325.3 Nicotiana tomentosiformis
AGATTCACGGGTGTTACTTTTGTCCGGAAGAAGTGTCTATCTAACAATTAATTGATGACAACTTTTAAGTGTCTCTATATATTTTGCCTTCTTTTAACAATAGATCACCATTGCTCTAGCATTCTAGTTTTCTCACTTGTTTTTTCAGCTGTCTAGATTAATATGCACACTCATCAAGGCCCATAGCCAAAGAATGTATAAAATAAAATAAAAAAAAGAATTTAAAGTATATGGGCAACTTCCTTTGGGTGGGGACTTATTGGAAGCTTGCAACTTAAAGTCTTAAATGCATGCATGTTAGATTTTAAATGAAGATGGGCTAAAAGAAACCTTTAGAAGGAAGTTCTTGATTCAGAAATACCTAAAAGGCCAGACAAGACCAAATTGCCCAAAAAATGAAAGGAAATAAATCCACCCCTAGACCAACCTTATCAACTTCGTACATTAGTAGGTATGGGCACCCATCCAGAGTACATGCACTCGAGTATGTAACACAAGCATTTGACGGTCTCAGATGCGTCGATATCAATCGTAGCTCATAATATAGATGGACCGCGTATATATGCTTTATACTTGCAATCCTTGTTAGGCATAACCTTAGGGGTCGTTTAGTTCTACATGAGATAACTAATTCTATCATTTTAGTGTAAAAATTATTTCGAAATTAACTAATACTTTAAACCAAATACGGGATAAAGTTAATCCCAAACTTTATCCTGAGATTATTTTTCTTATCTCATATACCAAACGATCCTTTAGCATTTATTAGTAAAACTGAAAAGGGTAGATGATTTAATTGGAACCAGACAAAACATTATTAACATTTTTGTGATTTTTTGGCATTTTTTTTTGTTTTCCACATTATTTGATTTTTTCAGATATCAAGAAGAAAATAATTTTTTCTTTCCGCCCTTGGAGTAAAGAGCCTAGAAATAGTTTGTTATAATGAGCAAATTAAAATTAATATGGTCAATTTCATTGTTAATTAATGCTAAAAGGTAAATTTCTTAATGTGTGAAAAAAACCAAAAAAATCACTTATAGTGAGTGGACCGGAGAGAGTATACTTCAGGAGGCATTAATAAAAGAGAAGAAATAAATAGCAAGACCAAAGGAATCTGAAACTTTATTGATACAATAATTTATCAAAGAAACATCAATATCAATATCCAATAACAGCAACATTTTCATCCTTGAGCTAACCTAGACCTAGTAAGTACCAATATTTTTGATGTCCAATATCCCATTCTCGGTCTCCAATGGGTTTGTATATATGATCGTATATATACATGTGTAGATCCTCATCTATAACCAGCCAGCCAGCCACTTCTCTTCTCTAAATGTTCAGCTAGATGGCCATAAATTAAATTTTACATGCTTCACTATTTCTCCTCAAACTAAAGATGGATTACACTAGGGAGGCCACTCCTATAAATGCAAATGGAAGAGAAGCGAAAAGGTGAAAAACAAAATGGAAGAAAGAAAGGGAGATGGAAAGAAATTTGAAGCCAGGGAGTAATGAGGAATGAATGAATTTTTAAAAAGGGGAAAAAAGAAAAATAAACTATCCCTCTGAAGGCCATCGGCATTTGAATTGGCTGAGAGTATTACGTGGTAACTCTGACTATGTCTCAGGTATTATCAATCCGTATAATAAGTGGGAGAGAAGAGCAAGGCTAATAGGCGAAGAAGAAGATGATTACATGGCAATCATGCTCTTAAATAGTGTAATGCCTCACCAATGACTCCAACACCTCTGGGCTTGGCGAAACTACCTCCTTTATGCAGCTGCCCTGTTTGTAAATCTTAAATGTTGGTAGGATTCTGACATTCTCTGCAGTAGCAATTGCCGGGCTCTCGTCCACATCCACCTTCAGTAGATACAGAAGATGAATATAAGTTTTATCTCCTCTACCGTCCATATAAAATCATAAGAAAGATATACTAACTCTATTTAGAAATGGCAGCATCTCGGTCATAGGTAAAAGCTCTATGTACTATACAGTATACCCCATCAAAACAAGAAATTGCCTGTCATTGTTTACCTTGAGAAAGTTCATGGAAGGATATTTAGTGCATAATGTGTGAAAAACTGGAGATATCTGCTTGCATTTTAGGTTGGATGCTGCTTCAAAATGGACTACAGATGCACCTGCAGTTTCCAATCATAATTACTGAATCATGGTGAATCACAAAGTGATATTAGGATGGGATGCAGGGAAGCCTACCAGGTGATGAGATTGCAGTTTGAAACTGCTCAAGACCCGAAACCAACTCCACCTCCTTACCAAATTTAATATCGTAAACATCTTCTCCACGTGATTTCTTTAAGGCAACTTGGGCTAGGAATAATGATTCAGCAACTTCATTGTCCTGTGGAAGTTCCTTCCTCAAAACTTCATAATCTCTAACAGCTTCAGCCCATCTTTCTAGCTATAATTGATTAAGCACAATCAAAATTTAGAACTTTTGCTCAAACAGAGAAACTAGCAAGGGAGAACAAATTAAAAGTTTTTTAGGAAAAGTTGTCTCATAAATATTTGAGAGTAAGACTATCACCTTGGTGTTTGAGGCAGCTCTTCGAAGAAGGGCTTTAGTATAATTTGCCTGAATATGGAGAGCTTGATCGCAATCATCCACTGATTTTTCCCACTGCCTGAGTTTGTACCAGCAGGCTGCTCTATTGCAGTATAGAACTGCATTTGAAGAATCTAGCCTGAGACCTTCCCCATAAGCCGCACAAGCTTCAGTGTATCTCTCAGATTTAAATAGATCGTTGCCACGTGCACGAGCTCGTCCCACCAACCTCATATTGTTGAATAAAACTGAAACTTCAATACTTCGAGGATCAATCTGTCCAGCTCTCTCAATGGTGGTAAGTGCATTTTCAAACCTACAAATATTCGTGATTCATTCTTTACTTCCGAACTGCTGAACCTCTTATTTCTGTTACAATTTAGCAAATAAGCCTGAACTCACCTTCCCAGAGCCAGCTCCATTTGAGACTGAACAAATAGTATGTATGCTTCAGAGAGCATCCCAAAATTTTTTGACTGGGATCCCACAGTAGATGATTCAGACTTGCGAGCATTTGATAGGCTCAATTCAGCATCCTCTAATCGGTGTAGCTTCAAAAGAGCTTCCGCTCTACATGCAAATAGCTGTAAATTCAATTTCAGTAATTCAGTACCAACACTTTAGCTTTTCAAGCAGCATCTGGTTCAGAGACTGAATCTTGACTATTATTTTACCTGAGGAGATGCATCAGCTCCAGAAGCAATTGCTGCATCAGCTTCTCTCAATGTACTCCACCAATCACTAACCCTACGGGCATCAGTGCATTTTCCAATATGTTTCTCCACTGCTTGCAACTTCTGTAAATCGGCCTGATCTGGCTGATGCCCTTGGAAGCACATATGATCTCTGGCATTTTCAACCTGTCCTAAACTGTGAGTCTTACAAGAATTAGATGGCTTTCAGCAAGATGAAAAATAAGAGTAACTCCAATAACCTAATTCAGACAGGCCGTGATAGAATGCTGTAGCAAGGGCAATAAAATTCGTAAAGAAAATTAGATGGTTGATAATAATATTGTTGGTGGAAAACTTACAAACCACTACGATTTAAGAGGGGAAAAGAAAAAGAAAACACTAAATTCCAAGCAGAAAGTACTGCAGAAATAAAATAAAATAAAAAAGAACTAGAAAAACATGCTCCAGATAATACTTGGGCAGCAAAAAGATATCACATTTCACCGACACCACCTACAAGTAATAATCATGACGGAAGACATGGCATTGAACTAGGATGCTTCCAAGTTATTTACATTCTATTCAACTATCACCCGAGAGAGCCCACAACCCAATGCAAAAGTCACCCTAAAAACTGAATAACAACAAGGTGTCCTAACCAGCTAATAAATGATAACCATGAAAAAGAAAATGGGACAGGTAAACAACGATAACAGCAACTACTTGGAAAGCACAACCCTATATAAAGGACCAAACAGAGGGAATATCTAACAGTGACAATGCTCACAACAATCCGAATAGTCAAAAACATTAACTGTATATGGGACAGGTAAACAACGATAACAGCAACTACTTGGAAAGGACAACCCTATATAAAAGGACCAAACAGAGGGAATATCTAACAGTGACAATGGTCACAACAATCCGAATAGTCAAAATCATTAACTGTATATCTTCCAAGGCAATCAGATCTGGTAATGATAAAATGCACCAACGGCCACCAACGAAGCTCTTGGTCTTTTTAAAGATTTTCTACATTTGGTGATGGTCAAAGTGGAAGGAAAAAGGGGGACGATGGGATATGAGCTCACACACCTATTGCGAGGTTAACACCGTACTACTAGACTATGAGCCTTTGTTGGCAACAATGAAGATCAATCATCACATTTGGCAGATCCCGGTTTGAGATTTTGCAGGGTAACAGACACAATGCATCAGCTAAGGAAGTTTGATGCAACAAGAACTATGATGTATGAATCCTCACAGGCCACATTACTGTGTGTAAATCATATCATGCCAATATTATTGCAAAATACCATCTAAGGGAGTTTGATATTATCAAAAAATCCATGTTAGCTATATAAATACAATTAACACATTTAACCATAACACCACATCAAACTTACAATAAATTTCACAACATTGCCAAGATTTTTGATAATTAATACTTATTCAAACAAAGCATAAAGATTTCAACTTTCCTCTACTTACCTAAGTAGCAAAGATCCTAGCCGTTGATGCGCCCTAAAATATGACGGATCCAATCTAATAGCTTCCTCACATTCCTTTACAGCCTCCGCCACCCGTTTAAGACCCATCAATGCAGCTGCCCGATTACAATGGTATGCAGAATTTCCAGGCGAAATCGCTATAGCTTTATCATAATAATTCAAAGCCTCGGCAAAATTACCCTTCTTATAATTCACATTCCCTATTCTCTTCAACTCTTCTGGATTTGATGTAAACTGCGAGTAAGTTTTTTCTTTTACGGCATTGGCAGCACCGCTAATATCAACCCCACCGCCCCGAATTATGCTGCCAATGCCATAATTTCCGGTCCTTGACCCAAAAACGTCAGTCTTTGAAGATTTACTAGGAATGACTGTTTTTAAAATTTTACCTGAAGGGCAAATATTGCCTGTGGGAAGTGAATTTAAAGCAGGGGAATTTACAGAGCTTCTACCGGAGTAGATTAGCGGTTGAGAATCGGACCGGGACCTGGTATGGCCTGGTTTGAACCGACGTGAGCTGTCTACTGAACCGGAAAGTTCACCGGAGTGATTCGTATTGAACCTGTTAGGATTCGGGTAGGAACCATTCTGACCCGACATTGATCCGGATGAGCTGGAGCTGCTGCTTGTTGAAGTGGTGAGTCCATTCGATTTGGGGCGGGTTGAAACAGGTGAACTCAGATCCAGTTCCCTGAAATCGGGCTTGTTAATTTCGGTGCCGTCGTTGTTAAATTCATTGCAGCTCAGTGAGTTTTTCAACCGATCAGTTAGACCATTAAGACCCATTTCTGACATTGGGTTTTTAGTTTAGAAATGGAGAAGGAAATGCAGAAAGAGAAGCTATGAAGAAGAACTGTACATAGAGAGAGAAAGGGAAGGGAAAAGAAAGAGAAAAAGAGATGGGGATCTCGTGATATATAAAAGGCAGAAGCAAAGAATGAATGCGATCTCTGGCCTGGCAAAAGAGAGAGGAAACGAACATGTGAAAGTAAGTTTTTTCTTTTTTACTATAGTCTATAGTTTACAGAGAGAAATTGGGTTTTACAGAGAGTAATATGGATAGACGAAGGGAGGGAAAGAAAAAAGAAAAACAATTATAATTATATTACCTAGAGATATATTTTCTTGGTAAAAGTTAGCAAGTAAAAATAAAATTAATGTAACTTAATTAACACCTTTACCATTTAACTTTTCAATCCAACTTTAGACAATTTTGGTCATTGTTGGAAATACTATATTTTAATAATTATAAATATTTCGGGTGGAACTGAAACGGGAATAAATGGAAAAAGGGACGATTGACTGCTCTTTTACTAAATCTAACCATGATGATTGAGCATCATTTTTTCCTAAATGTGATTAGAGAACCTTAAAGCGGAAATATTATTTATTGATTTATCTTTTAGTATTTGTTTTTAAATTTTAAAAAAGAAAATGGATATTGAAGTAGGGGCAATAGAGTAAAACGATGGGCACAGTTCTTGACAGTAGTAGCTGGCCATGTGCTTGAGAGCGGCATGCCAGCTTGGCCCATTCAGCAATACCAAGGTGTTTACAATGATGTCCAGCTTTGCAGATAACGGATGGAGATAACGGTGTCATTCGTGACGCACCTCATATTTCATGAAATATAATTTGGCTAAATTACATGAAATACTCCTAAAATATGAATCAGTTTCGAATAAAATACAACTCCTACATACTATTAAACTTCACATATGTACTTACATAGTTACACCCTTTATAGTCTATATACTATGCGATCCTTTATAGTCTATATACTATGCGATATATATGTTTACCTGTAAAATGAAACAGTTAAATTTGTAAAGTAGTTTATAGACAAGTGAATCGATTTGACCCAAAAATATGAAATAAATAAGAACAGAAATAAAATTATAAATAAAATTAAAAGAAATACAAGTTTGGCTATGAATTTAACTTCTCCGGTAGAAAAAGAGAACAATATTAAGAACAAGATAAAAGAATAATGTTATAGAATGAGAGATGATTCAAGCTTTTGTGTACAGAATGTTTCGTCCCTACAATGGATGTGAATTCTCTTGTTTATAGCTCTATTTAGGGAGACAAGATCTCCAAATCAAGCTCCTCTTGAATGAGAATAAAATCGACATTGATGGTTGCATAATGGTTGGCTATAAATGCACATATTCTTTGTAACGACTGCTCATTAAATGCTACCCGATGTCAATTCTTTGAATCTTTGTTATCGGCTACTTTGTCTTCGGGATTCATTCAGCACCGGTCACATGCTTGCATTTGGTGCCAGCTATTTGCTGACTCACATTCAATTTGTCTTCAGTTCCATGTGCCACTTCGTCATTCGTCTCTATAACAGTTGCTCATTGAATGCTACCCTATGTCAATTCTTTGAATCTTTGTTATCGGCTACTCTGTCTTTGGGATTCATTCAGCACCGGTCACATGCTTGCATCCGGTGCCAGCTATTTGTTGACTCCCATCCTACCTGTCTCTAGTTCCTCGTGTCACTTCGTCATTCGTCCAACTCTCGCTAATCATTTTTACCCTATACAGATAGTCCCCCTACTTTCCAGTGACACAACTTAGTGTTACTGGGAAGTAGATAAGAACTCTTTTCTTGGCGGGAAAGTTCTTGAACGATTTCTGACACTTGAAAGGACGCACGTCTCCTCATATTTAATGACCTGAACACGTATTTTCCCGTGATTCGGCAAATATTTCCGCCCGTTTTGGAGGTAATCATGACCACGAGTTTTTCCATCTATAACTTCTCCATCACTCATCATTTTTATTCTTTACTTTTACAACTCCTCCTCCTTCCTTGAACCTCCTTAGAACTCTACTGCAAATTTCACCTCTCTCAGTAAAATCCTTCTTTTTAATTTCTTACCATCATGTCTTCTAATATCTCTGCCCTCGAAAACTCTCGCCTTCTCTTCGGTGGATGTCCAAAGAAGAACAAAACAAACGAGGCTGATGTCGAGTCTGAACCTCCTACCGTGAACTCCATCATACCCATCCAACTTAGCAAGAAATCTTACCTTCAAGAACAAAAAGAACCTCAAATCCCAAAAGTGACAGACACTGGCATGTTCATAGGTATCATTTTTCCATTCGTTATCCTAGCATCCTTATCGTGAAGGAGGATTGAAAAACATTGAAATCCTCGCCCCTAATGAGGTGGAAAAAGTTGCCTTCTCTAAACCAGGGTTCATGTATGTTTATACATACCCTTTCACTTTGGGAATGGGATAAGGAATCAACCCAATAATCTTAGAATTTTTCCATCAGTACCAAATTTGTTTGACGCAATCATGCCCATCAGTATGACGTACGTTGGCTTGCCTCTGCCAATTGTGCTCTGAGGCCGAGGAAACCCTAACTTTTGCACACATGATGAACCTCTAAACCCCAAAGATCTTCTGTATGGTGCACTAAAACTTAGCAAACACGGTCATCATGCCCTCCTTACTAGCGTTGATGACGACAATGACCATGGATGGATGTAATGGTTCATTGTCATTGCTGACGAGCGCAAAACACACACTTAAATTTTGCTCGCTAGTCAAATATAGTATAGTATAATATCGTATCCACAGGGATTGGATTTAAACAGTATTCTCGTAGTTTCTAGATTGGTTGCTATCCAATATGATCAACAATTGAGATGTATATGGTTTCTAACTAAAATTAACTACGAATCTAAAGCTATTGACTAATGATAATCGAAACAAGGAATAAGCAAGGAAGTTATCAATGGGAGGAAATAGGGGTTGATAGAATAGGTGCAAGATAATTGTGTGGGATCTAACTCTATATAATTCACTTCTAAGGTTCAAGCGAGTCTCTCGAATTCACTCAATTATTAGTTCAAATGTTTAGCAAAAACTCCTCCCTCGATTAAGTCTTAACCTCACGAGATGAACCAATTTAAGTACATGAAGATATGCAAGAATGCGTAGTGGATTGGTCTTTAGGAAAACCTCTTCTAATTATTCTCCTAACTAGGTTTAATCAATAATTTAACTAGCCTCTTTCAATTACTAAGAAGAATTAATGAACTCAACCAACAAGTTAATGCAAAGATATCATAAGTTATGCCTCTCTCGATAACATGAACAAGTGAATATAGATGCAATAGTTAAAGCATCCAACAATGCTTAAATACATAAAACTAGAGTTATAATCCACAAACAATCATCGATGCACCAAATCCATCAAACCCTAAAAGGGAACTACTCCATAGATATGGAGAAATTCATCACAAATAAAGTTAAAGTAGAGGAAAACATAAATTCAATCCAAACTCGGGTCTTGAGTGAGGAAGGAATGATAAAAATCCTTGTGCTCGTGTTCTTTCAACTCCTCCTTAGCCTCCTTAGGTCTAATATGTGTCAAAATTCTAGAAAATAATATTTTTCCATGTATTTATACCAAGTAGGGTCGGGCCCAGATGAAATCACCTTTTCCTAGCCGAAGTAGGATCTTTACTCTGTAAAAAATACACAGGCGTGTCGCATGGGACAACGCGCCATGCGGGGCATTAGTGGGAAAATCTAGAGAGCTAACTTCTGACAGACAGCAGGAATTTGTACAAGCGCGGCGCCCCACGCACCGCGGCAGTGGGGATTTCTCAGAGTACAGATCAAACTTCGATTTTTGACGTCCAAACTTGGTCCTCGACCCCCAAACACGATCCCGACTTAATCTCTTGGGCTTTTACTCAGACTTCAAAGCTCCAAATAGCTCGAATTAGCTTCACAACATCTACATCACTCGGAATCACTCCTACAAGGCATAAAATACACAATAAGTGCAAAGCATTCCTAATTAAATCTCAAAACAAGTAAAGTATAATGAATTAGAATGCAATAAGTGACTTTAATACGAGATTATAGCCTACCATCAACACCCCACACTTAAACCATTGCTCGTCCTCGAGCAATCAAACTACACTTTATATAAACATGATCTTTTTCAACAACTCTCATAACTCATCACACAAAGAATATTTAAAATAGATTAAGTACAATATTGTAACATCCTAGCCTCAAAATTTGACTCAAAAGCACCACACATTATTTATAAACCGCTCACTTACTCTAACACAGAGGTCAACGACATTACCTTTCCTTCATAAAATAATTTTCCTCACACAACAATAGAGAGTAGTTCCACACACAATAGAAATTAAGAACAATTAGGAACTCAAGATAGAAGGAATTCGCTCACTCTCAGAAATAACATTCATGTGCCACAAAAGACGTACCATAAACTTGCCCGTAGTGTACTACTCTACTAATTGAGCTCATTCAGTCAATGATCAAGTAGGACTTTAACCGGTTGTAATGTAGGTTGCGGTATGGGTGGGATACATTTAGATATAAGAGTGACTAGACCTTCCTAAGCACTTTAATACATACATTTCATTGTTCAAAACCCCACACTTATGTCAAACCATAACTCCACCTTCACATCAATATACATCAACTCCTTACTTCATTAAGCACACATACATTAAGAGTTACCACTATCAAGGAATATTTTTCACAATCATACACTTAATTTTTTTTGTTTTTCAATTCAAATGGCTCTTACTTTTTCAAAACAATGCACTTTTCTCCTTAATTCATTAGTTCCACTCAAAAGCCAAACCAACCACCCCACACTTCAACTTTTACAAAATTCATAATAAATTTAAGTGCTTACGAGAGGTACAAGGTTCAAATAGATGGTCAATTCAAATAAATGGGTAATGCTTATACTGTGGTTGCCAAAGAAATAAGATTACAGACTCAAAAAGGGTTAACTACGATACATAACAATTAGGTGGGTAAAAGCATATAACTAGCTCAACAAAGAAATGTCTATATCACTTCCAAGACTGAATACAACTATTATTTCGCTTTGCAAACACACGGGGTAAGTTCTAGACATCAAATGCAATACACATAATAACACAAAACCTCATACACATGGCACATAAATCATTCAAGATTGGATTATCATGACACTCTAGTCAAAGCAGTTAAGCAAAGTTAAGATCATACAATTTAAGGCACATATGCAAGAGTCAAAAATTGAGCCTAAGCGCCACAACTAAAGCACTCACTATTCTCAAGGTATAATAGAGTCAATATATATTGCCTTCCATTCAAATCATAGCACACGATTTCCTACTCCTAAAAAATAAAAACTAACTATACCCGATTCAAACAAAACCCTTGAAAACGAACCGCGGCACAAAGAAAAACGAAAGGGGAATTATTACAAAACCTAACAAATGAAAAAAAAAATTGTCTTTTCTTTCGACTTTAATCCCTCAAGAAACCCGTCGAATGATATCCATCGTCGGAAAAAATTAAAAAAAAATATGGTTTTTTCAATTATTTTCTATCTCTAACAACTACAACTAATAAGAAGAAAACTAATATACATACATACAAATATCCCCCACCCTACACTTTAAGTTGTGTCATGTCCCTATGACACATAATTAAAAAGCATAAGGCAAATAAAACTTCCCTGAATATCTAGTCGGGGTCTGAGTCAAAGTCGGGCTCCATTCCCTGTGCCCGAACTAATACACACATCCATACAGACAGTTTTTTCTCAGCCTTTTTAGAGTACACTCTACATTTATCTTTTTCACTCAGTGCGGCCTTCTCTTTCAAACCCTTCACTTTCTACTCAACACTTGCCGGTGGTTTTCCCTTTTGCACCCCCTTTTCTACATCCATCTTAAACATTACAGTCTCCACTCCCCCCCTCCCTCTAAGCATGAGTTTTCTCTCGTGTATATCCAATATAACTCTACCCGTTGCTAAGAATGGTCTTCCTAGGATGAGGGGGACCTCCTTGTTCTCATCCATATTCACCACTATAAAATCCACAGGAAATACGAACTTATCCACCCGAACTAACACACCTTCCACTATCTCCTCGGTGTTATAGTCGTTTGGTCTGCCAGCTGCAAGGATATTGTCACTGACCTTATCTCTCCAATCTCCTTCTCCAGTTTCCTGTAAATCGACAGAGGCATTAAGTTAATTGAGGCACCAGAATCACATAAAGACTTGTCAAAATTTATAGTTCCTAATGAGCAAGGTATAGTAAAACTCCATGGATCTCCACACTTTTGTGGGAGTTTATTTTGTAATATCGCGCTGCAATGCTCTGTGAGCTTGACCACTGAGGTCTCCTCGATTTTCCTCTTCTTTGTAAGGATCTCCTTCAAGAATTTGGCATAAGAAGGCATTTTGTGAGAGCACTTATATGAATGGTATGTCCAGAAATCTCTCAAACTGCTTGTCCAGCTTTTCTCTACATAGCTTTTGAGGGAAAGGTAAAGCAGGCCTATGTTTGCTCTCCTCATATTCCTCCCTTCTTGATTTTTCTTCCTTCTTCTTCTTCTTCTTCTTCTTCTTCTTCTTCTTCTTCTTCTTCTTCTTCTTCTCAGTTTTCATCGGGCCTTTATTCTTCTTGTCATCATAACTTATCAGTTGCTCCCTACTTTCTTTTGCAAGTATCACATATTTTTGGGTCGAGGTGGGATCTTTCAGCACTTGCTCACTTCTCAAGGTCACAACATTCACCGTTTCTTTGGGATTTCTTTCAGTATTAGCACGGAGAGTGCCTGAAATCCTCTTAGATAATATTGTTGCAATATATCCCACTTGCTTCTCCAAATTTCGAATTGCTACCCCCTGTACTTCAAATATTTCATCAGTTTTCACAATGAAGGCCTTCATAAGATATTCTAGACCAGGCTGATTTGGTTGTTGAGGCTGAAACTGCTGCCTCGGCTGATTCATAAAACCAGGAGCTCCTTGTCCCAGTATTTTGGGGTTGTTTTGTTGCCATACATTTACGGTACCCCAGATGAACTCCATGAAAAATCGGGGTGCTTCTCACCCATTGCATTAAAATTATAGTTCCCCACAACATTCACTTCATTAGTTGAGGCTTGACACTCATGAGTAGGGTATCCTCGTTCACATATATCACAAATTGCCTGAGGCTCATTTTGTATCGAGGCTAAGGTCAGCTTCCATATTTTTTTTAGCCATAGCATCAAGATGTACCTGCACATATGTATTAGCATCAACCTGGTGAACACCGGTCGATCTTCTTCTTTCAGCACTCTCAGAGGGCCACTAATTTGCATCTTCAGATAACTCATCAAGAATTGTGACTATCTCCGATCCTCTGGAGTCTTCTTCATCATAGGGCCTTCAACTGCATTGCTCAATGTTCTGCGCGAGGCCGGTGTCAATCCATCCCAAAAGTCCCAGAGTTGCATCCTGAGTTCAATTCCACTATATTGACACTTTCTAATAATCTCCTTAAACCTCTCACATGCTTCAAAAATAGTTTCAGTATCTTTCTGGCAGAAGTTATGGATTTATCTTCTAAACTTGTCTGTCTTAGCTGAGGAGAAATATCTATCAAGGAATTTTCTGGTCATCTCCTCCCAAGTTCTAATTGATCACGTGGGCAAGTTTTGAAACCACTGCTTTGCATCATCTTTAAGAGAAAAGGGGAATGCCCTTAAGTACACTGCATCTTGTGACACCCCTTTATATAGAAAGGTGTTCATAATCTCCTCGAAGTCCATTAGATGTGTATTTGGATCTCCGTTCATCTTTCCTCTGAAGACACAATAATTCTGAAGGTTTGAAGCAACCCTTGCTTCAATTCGAAATTGTTGGCTGCAATTGGAGGTGGTCTCACATTTGATAAGCCTTGATTGTAGACCGGTCTCGCATAATCGCCCAATGATCTCCCAGGCATGGGAGCTATATTTCTGAATTGGTCTACAGCCAAGGGTTGATTTTGAGCGATTCTACGACCCCTTTCTTCTTCATATATAATCTGTGCTGCTCTAATAGCTATTTCCTCAGCATCCCATGCAACTTTTTCCCATTGTTGGGCTGCCTCTCTTGCAACCAAATCTACATTATCATTACCGTTTCCAGCCATATTTTCTTTTGTTGAGGCTTGCCCAACCTTCTCTAACACCTCTGTGAGATTCCTTTCCTTCATCAACTATCGCAGTTATTTTTTATCACTGGCTTGTATGGTAGTATTTCTTTCGCAGAAGCTCGAGTCATGCACCACTCTAAACCTGTAACATGCGCACAGTCAAAGAATACCAACCGTAAAAAGGGAACAATAAAATAAAATAAAAAGAAAAATTCCTGAATTAGCACTACAAACTATTTCAAACACTGTTGATTGCCAATCCCCGACAACGACGCCAAAATTTGACGAGCGCAAAACACACACTTAAATTCTACTCGCTGGTCAAATATAGTATAGTATAATATCGTATCCACATGGATTGGATTTAAACAGTATTCTCGTAGTTTCTAGATTGGTTTCTATCCAAGATGATCAAAAATTGAGATGTATATGATTTCTAACTAAAATTAACTATGAATCTAAAGTTATTGACTAATGATAATCGAAACAAGGAATAAGTAAGGAAGTTATCAGTGGGAGAAAATAGGGGTTGATAGGATAGGTGCAAGATAACTGTGTGGGATCTAACTCTAGATAATTCACTTCTAAGGTTCAAGTGAGTCTCTTTAATTCACTCTATTATTAGTTCAAACATTCAGCAAAAACTCCTCTCTCGATTAAGTCTTTACCTCATGACGTGAACCAATTTAAGCACATGAAGATATGTAAGAATGCGTAGTGGATTGGTCTTTAGGAAAACCTCTTCCGATTATTCTCCTAACTAGTTTTAATCAATAATTCAATTAGCCTCTTTCGATTACTAAGAAGAATTAATGAACTCAACCAACAAGATAATGCAAAGATATCACAAGTTATGCCTCTCTCGATTACATTAACAAGTGAATATAAATGCAATAGTTAAATCATCCAACAACGCTTCAATACATAAAACTAGAGTTATAATCCAGAAACAATCATCGATACACCAAATCCATCAAATCCTAAAAAGGAACTACTCCATAGATATGGAGAAATTCATCATAAATAAAGTTAAAGTAGAGGAAAACATAAATTCAATCCAAACTCGGGTCTTGAGTGAGGAAGGAATGATAACATCCTTGTGCTCGTGTTCTTCCAACTCCTCCTTAGCCATCTTAGGTCCAATATGTGTCAAAAGTCAAGTAAATAATATTTTTCCATGTATTTATACCAAGTAGGGTCAGGCCAAGACGAAATAACCTTCTCCTAGCCGAAATATGATATTTACTCTGTAACAAATACACAGGTTCACTGCATGGGGTGACGCGCCATACGGGACATTAATGGGTAAATCCAGAGAGCTAACTTCTGACAAACAACAAGAATTTGTATAAGCGCGAGCCCCACGCGCCACGGCAGTGGGGATTTCTTAGAGTACGGATCAAACTTCTATTTTGACGTCCAGACTTGGTCCTCGACCCCCGAACACATCCCGGCTTAATCCCGTAGTTTTTTACTCAGACTTCAAATCTCAAAATAGCTCGAATTAGCTCCACAATATCTACATCACTCGGAATCACTCCTACAAGGCATAAAACACACAATAAGTGCAAAATACTCTCAATTAAAGCACAAAACAAGTAAAGTACAGTGAATTAGAGTGCAATAAGCAACTAAAATACGGGATTATAGCCTACCATCAATTGCTACCAGGAACATCCTCCTGACCATATCACATGCTTTTCCTGAATTGTGAAATCTTCTTCGTAAGTCTTCAGATACCTCTTTTCTTCCCATGTTTAAAAAAGAAGAACGACTTCGTATGGACTACGGAATACCAACAAGCATTAAAAGACCTGAAAAGGAACTTGTCTAGCCCTCTTTAGTTGTCAAAATCGGAAGAAGGTAAATAATTGTTGATTTATCTGGCAGTCTCAGAAGTAGCAGTAAGTGTTGTTTTGGTATGGGAGGAAGAATGTACGCATTTTCCCATTTATTATGTTAGTAAAGTATTATCTGGAGCAGAGACACGGTATCCGCACCTTGAAAAGTTGGTCTTAGATCTCGTAGTTGCCTCTCAAAAGCTTAGGCCTTATTTTTATTGTAATCCTATAACCATTGTGACAACTTTTCCCTTGAGGAATGTCCTTCATAAGCCTAGTTATCGGGTCGTTTGGCTAAATGGGCAGTCGAAGTTAGTGAATTCGACATTGAATACAAGCCTAGGACTGCAATCAAATCACAAGTTTTGGCCGACTTCGTGGCTGATTTTAGTCGGGGATTAATGCCTTTGGCTGCTAAAGAAGCAGCGTTGGTATCGGGAACGGTATCAGGTATTTGGACCTTCTTTACGGATGGAACGTAAAAGGGTATGGTCTCAGAGTAGTATTAATCACTCATTCGAGGGAAACCCTAAGACATTCCATTAGAACTGTGCTATTAACTAACAATAAAGTCAAGTACGAGGCTTTGGTTGCAGGACTTGAACTAGCTCGGGGACTAGGTTCTAAGGTCATCGAAAAATAGTACGACTCCCAACTGGTGGTGAACCAAGTATACAGAATTTTCGACACCAAGGAGGAGCGCATGCAACATGACTTGAACAAGGTTCAAGTATTACTTTCCCGGTTCAGGGAGTGGTCAATCAACCACATTCCAAGGGAAGAAAATGTGGAGGCAGACTCATTGGCCAATTTGGGTTCGTCCACGAAAATGAAAGGGTTTGATTCCGGTGCGATAGTTCAATCGTTGCATTCGGTGTTGGATATGGACGACTATAGTAAAGTTAACTCAACCAACTTAATTTGGGATTGAAAAAATGAGTTTATAGAATATCTAAGGCATGACAAATTACCTGAAAACCCAAAATCATCCTGGGTACTATGAACCTAGGCAACTCGTTACTGTTTGCATTCCGGTGCAGATTCATTGTTTCTCAAATTGATAAGGCCTGGTTACTACTGGCCCAGGATGGAGCAAGACGCGAATACATTTATACAAAAATATGATAAATGTCAGCGTCATGCACAATTAATGCATCAACTGGCGGAATCTTTGCATTCGGTGGGTCACCATAGCCATTCATGAAATGGAGGATGGACATAGTCGGTCCCTTACCACAAGAACCCGGTAAGGTAAAATTTCTTTTAGTTTTAACTGATTATTTTACTAAATGGGTTGAAACATGTGCTTACCAAAAGATCGGAGAACGAGAAGTGATCAATTTTATATGGGATCATATTGTCTGTCAGTTTGGAATACCAAAAGAAATTGCTTATGACAATGAGCCACAGTTTATAGGTTTTAAAGTCACAAAATTTTTGGAAGGATTGAAGATCAAACGAATTACATCTTTACCATACCACCCGAGTGTTAATGGACAGGCGGAGTCAACAAACAAGGTAATAATCCAAAACCTTAAAAGAAGTTGGAAGATGCTAAAGGTAAGTGGCCAGATGAGCTACCGGGTGTGTTGTGGACATATCAGAGCATAAAGAAGTCGAGCACGGGTGGAACACCTTTCTCACTTATATACAATTAAGAGGCTTTGATTTCAGTGGAGGTGGGGGAACCGACTCTAAGGTTTTCCCGAACAAATGAAGAGACAAACAATGAAGCATTGCTGGTGAAACTGGAATTTCTTGTAGAGCATCAAAATATGGCATATGTGAGTATGGTGGCACAAAAGTAAAGAATGGAAAGATATTATAACCGCAGAGAAAATTTCTGATATTTCAAAGTTGGAGATTTGGTTCTGAGAAAGATAACTCAAAATACTCGGGAAGTTAACTCCAGAAAGTAGGGACTAATATGGGAAGGACCTTACCGAGTTTCAGCTATAATCGGTAAAGGTTCATATGAATTGAAAAATCAATATGAAGTTAAATTGCTAAGCAATTGGAACGTGACTTACCTCAAAATGTATTATTGCTGAAGATCCTTGCTGGTACTGAAAGTATGTGCTACACTCTTTTTTCCTTCATTCAGTTTTTGTCCCATTTGAGTTTTTCTGGCAAGGTTTTTAATGAGACAGCAATGTAAAGCATACCATGAAGGAAGTGTCATCGGCAAAATAAGACTTTCAGTGTTTGAGTTCTAATACTTAGCATCCGAAAACTAGGGTAAACTATTATATATGAAGGCACTAAAAGTGTTACGAAGATCGGGGACTGTTAGAACCGGGATCAATATCTTATCAGGACCGGGGACTACATGATCAGCCCCATAAAAATAAGTTGTACAAGTTAGCCACATGTATTGGAAGCTTTATTTAATTAAGCAAAAGAATGATTATGTAAATGTAATTTTTAAGATAGAAGGAATAAATCAAAATCCTTTTGTTTTTATCTTAATTCTTGTCTAAATGATAAGTTAACTTGCTTTATCGTTTGAAAGTTAGTTAAAACTTCAAATGCTTGTGCCGGAATGAACATCAGACGTCCTCTTCAAGAGCACTGTAAACATGAGGGCACTCTCTTATGAAACCCTTATAGTCAAAGGTTAGATTCCGGAAGTATTAATACTCGGAAGCAAAAGCTATCGGGTAAGAAAAGAATTCCCGAAGCTTTGTTAGTTAAATGAAAAGGAATATTTTTTGCACAACAATTAAGCAAAGAGTTTCTTTCATTAATTAAAATGCCAAACTCAAAAAAGAAGTTTTGGTATAGTTACAAAAGAAAAGAGAAATATATACATTAACTCTTGCTGCCAGATCCCGAATGGAGAAAAGAGTCTTTATTTTCTTTATTAGGAGAAGATTGTTTCGCTTTCGGTTCGAGGCCTTCATATTTTTCAGTTTCCCCTTCGGTTTCCAAATACTCAGAGTTAGTATTTGAAGATTCAGAAGCAACGGGCTGAGTAGGGAGGTTCTCATGAGAAGCTATCTCCAGCTCTTGGGCTTTGGCAATGCATTCATTGATGTTAGCAATGCCTTCTTTGGCCTCCTCCAAAGTCTTCCTCTTTGTGTGATATATGGTACAGGTTTTTTCGAAGATGATAGAATATTCCTAGTCTTAGAGTTTTGCTCGGAATATTTTAATCTTGGATTGGAGTTTATCATTGTCAACTTTCATAATGCTAATTTTAGAATCAAACTCAATATTGGTGGTTGCGTGAAGTTGATTCTTCTACATAACCCTCTTGAACCTTTCTTCCATCCTTGATTTATTCTCCTCGGCAGCATTGGCTTCCTCAATTTTGCAGCATAAATTAGCTTTCAAGTTATTAACTTGCTCCATCAAAGCAGACTCGCTCTCGGCAGCAGCAGTCACGGTATCACGAAGATTAGCCCACTTAGCCTTTGCATCCTTAAGGTCTTCATGCAATTGAGCGACCTCTTGGCCGTGGGCCATTCTGTCTTGCTCAAATTGCTGCTGTCGGGCCTCGAGATCATCCATTTGAACGAATTTTGCTTCTAGCACTAGGAGGCGCTCGTCAAGTTGATTCTATTCGATCAAGAGTTGATCTCGTTCTGAAGTAAGTTCTTGCTTGTCCAAAATCAACCTTTGCAGGCCATTGGAAGCAAGAAGGTTGTCTTGAAAAGGTTAGAGTTAAAGTTATTAATGAAAAAGAGATAGAAGAAAGTTAGATTGATACTTGCACCGAACAGTGTATGCTATTGTTTAGTAGACATTCACCAGAGAGAGAGTCCATCTTTCTCCAATCATTTTTTGTAGCCAGCGGTTTCAGGTAGTTGGAAAGCTCTACCGGTTTGGACACTAAGTGGCACTCATTTGAAAATATGAGGGCGACATTGTGTTTGCCTCTAAGATTTTGAGTGAGTGTCAGGAAAGTGTTCGCTAGATTTCCATGGTTAGATGGCCGTGGGGAAGGAACGTTTATTGTTTGTTCAGTTGGGGCCAATAGAGAAGAAGCATCGGGTGTAGATGGAGAGGTAGTTGTTATCAGCTCATAAGTTAGTGGTGGAGGAATCTCAAAGATTGAACTACTTTGACTGGAGGCGTCGATAAGAGCTTAAAAACAAGAATCGGTATTTTCAACCAAATCCATTTCCGTAAAGAGTCTCTGAACTTCCCCAGTGATGTGTTCGTAGCTTTCCCGGATGAGCATCCGGTTGAGCTAATGAAGATCTTTTCCTTATATGAAGGGAAACCGTTTTATCATCGGTTTCCTCATCATCAAGGACCACTATGGTTGGTCCAGTTGGTGTATTTTTCAATTTCTTTTCCTCACGTGTCCTAGTCGAGGAGGTATGTTTCCTCTTTGGTTTCTTGTTTTTAGGCTGGGGACTCCGTGAGGAGGCACCTTCACTGGAAGTGAGAGTAGATTCACGAGCTCTCCTCTAGATAAGGGCATTTTACAGTACACATTTGGCTTCCATCGGGTTATCGAGAGCCTCGATGTCGGGGTAAATAATTGATCTCTTCGAAAGTCCTGTGTGGTACAAAAAGGCAGTTAACAAATTGTTTCTAAGTTATGTTGTAAGATTGAAAGAATGGAGGAAGAATTTTTGTTTACCATGATTTTTGGATTTCCGCCAATATTTGGGAGCCATTTCTTTCCACCTTCTGGACTTTAGTTTAGTGATATCAAAAACAATTTGTACCCATTGGGCCAAGTTCTGAACTCGTTGAGGTTTTAAATGAGTAGCTAGAATAAAAAAATATAAAGTTAGCAAAGAATGAAGGTCTTTTTTAAACATGGAAAGAAAAGAGGTATCCGAAGACTTACAAAGAATATTCCATGATTCAGGAAAAGCAAGTGTTGTGGTCAGGAGGATGTCCCTAGTAGCAATGACAATGAATCATTCCATCAATTCACGGTCGTTATCGCCGTCAACGCTGATAAGGAGGGCATGATGATCGTGTTTTTTAAGTTTTAGCACACCCCTATGGAAGATCTTTGGGGGGTAGAGGTTCATTATATGTGCAAGAGTTAGGGTTTTTCGGTTTCAGAGCACAATTGGCGGAGGCAATCCACCATACGCCATACCAATGGGCCTGCTTATGCCAAACAGATTTAGTACCAGTGGCAAAATTCTAAGATTATTGGGTCGATTCCTTGACTCCCAAAGTGAAAGGGTATATATAAACATACATGAGCCCTGATTTGGAGAAGCTGACCCTTTCCACCTCATTAAGTGCGAGGATTTCAATATTATTCCAATTTCAATCTTACTTCACGACAAGGATGCTAAGAGGACGAATGGAAGAACGATACCTATGAACAGGCCAATGTCTATCACTTTTGGGATTTGTAGGTTCTTTTTGTTCTTGAAGGTCAAATTCCGTGCTAAGTTGGAGGAGTATTATGAAGTTCACGATAGGAGGTTCAGACTCAACATCAGCCTCATTTGTTTTGTTCTTCTTTGGGCCTCCACATAAGAGAAAGCCAGAATTTACGAGGGCAGAGATGTTAAAAGACATGATGCTAAGAAATTTGAAAAGAAGGATTTTATTGAGAGAGGTAAAATTTGTAGTAGAGTTCTAAGGAGGTTCAAGGAAGAAGATGGAGTTATAAAAGTAAAAAGTAAAAATGATGAGTAGTGGAGAAGTTATAGACGACAAAAATCATGGTCATGATTACCTCGAAAACTGGCGAAAATATTTTTTGAATCACGAGAAAACACATGTTCAGGTCATTAAATGTGAGGAGACGTGCGTCGTTTCAAGTGTTAAAAACCGTTCAAGACCTTTTCTGCCAAGAAAAGAGTTCTTATCTACTTCCCGATAACATTAAGTTGTGTCACCTGAAAGTAGGGGGACTATCTATATGGGGTAAAATTGATTAGCGAGAGTTGGACGAATGACGAAGTGACACGAGGAACTGAAGACAGGTAGGATGTGAGTCAGCAAATAGTTGGCACCGGATGCAAGCATCTGACCGATACTGAATGAATCTCAAAGACAGAGTAGCCGATAACAAAGATTCAAAGAATTGACATTGGGTAGCATTCAATAAGCAGCTGTTATAGAGAATATCTGCAATTATAGCCAATTGTTATGCAGCTATCAATGAATGTTTTATTCTCATTCAAGAGGAGCTTGATTTGGAGATCTTGTCTCCCTAAATAGAGCTATAAATAGGAGAATTCGCATCCATTGTAGGGGCGAAATATTATGTACACAAAAGCTTAAATCATCTCTCATTCTATAATATTGTTCTTTTATCTTATTCATAATATTCTTCTCCATTTTGCTACCGGATAAGCTAAATTCATAGCCAAGCTTGTATTTTTTTTAAGTTCATTTATAATTTTATTTATGTTCATATTTATTTCATATTTGGGTCAAATTGATTCACTTATCTATAAACCACATTAAAAATTCAATTGTACCATTTTACGGGTAAATAATATCCGTAACAAGTATTAGGATATAATCATTAAAAGACAAAAATAAAAAGGTTTTATATTTTTTTTTATGAAATGTAAACAAGAGGATACATATTTTTATTAAAAAGAAATAAATCTTTTTTGAAACTCGTAAATAGGAAATAATTAAAATTTATTTAATAAGATATACTAGCTATTAGTAATAAATTTCTTGCACTTTAAACATGTAATCTATTTATATTTTTATTTAATAACAATATTCTTGTGTATAACAATTACTCATTTTTATTTTATTTTATTAAATTATTTTGCTTTAAAATTATCTTAATTTACTTTTTAGATGAAATTTCATTTGTGTAGCATTTTATTATAAAAGAGATTTAAATACTTTTAAAAATAGGAATAATATTTTAGAGTTTTGAAAAATAAAATATTTCATTAAACATGTAAAATCTAGTCAGCTTATTAAGCTAGCGTTTGGACATAGATTTGGTTGAAACTTGAAAAAAGAGTTTGTGAAGTGTGTTCAAAAATAATTTTTGAAAGTTGATATTATGTTTGGACATGTAGTTTATTTGAAAAAGACTTGAAGTTTTGTTAGTGGAAGAAAAGGCTTCACCCAAAAACTGCCCTAAACCAGTTTTTGAAAACTTTTTAAAAAATTAAAAAATAATATTCAAAAAATGATAATATTCTATGAACAAATTGTGTTTTCAAATAATATTTGAAAAAAAGTAGTCAAAATATATGGTCAAACCAAACAGGAGCTAAGTAATTTGTATTTATTTTATTTTTAAGAGTTTCAAAAGACGTAGATTTAAAACAATAATATAATTATAGTAATAAAAAGAGTGAATAAATATTTATACTTTTTTTTTAGTTTCATACAAAATAAGTACATAAATCGTTTTTATTTGTAATTTTAATTTTTTTTAATAATTATATTTTACTATAGCTAATTATGGATGTACCTAGAAGGAAATATGAGTATAGATAAATGTTTGATTTTAAAATACAAAGGGTTGTATTCCAAATTGAGTTATATTATAGAGGTATTTAGTATAATTAATCTAAAATATTTATTTATTAGTAACATTTTTATCAAAGCAATAAATACATAATGTATACAATATAGATTACTTTTCTCATCTAATTGTACTTAATGTTTTCTATGTTATTTTATGTAATAACATTTTTTTTTACTTTTTTTTTAAAAAATTACCTTTTATATTTAAAAATTATTTAACTTTAATCTTCTCATTTTAGTCAAATAAGATAATTTTTAAGTCAGGCCAGTGTTGTGGTATGATTAGTATAACAAATTTTCAATTTCATCCAAGATGTGCCAAACAAGGGATCACAAGGGCCTAAACCTGATTAATTTGTATCTATGGAACAAGGCTGCTCTAGCTAAAGTCTGCTGGGATGTAGCAAACAAGCAAGATCGACTATGGATAAGATGGATACATGATTTCTAAATCAAAGACAAACACTTTGAAGAGATGACAATTCCCCAACAAGTAAGTTAGATGATGAGACAGATCCTAAATGCTAGAACAACACTCCAACAGGTGCAGTATCAGCAGCATCAAAGAAAGAGTATGATCAGCAGCTTCTACTTGCAGTTATTGGGAGACAGACCAAGAGTTAACTGGAAATGTTTGATGTTTCAAAACAATACCAGGCCAAAATCTATATTTACCATGTGGCTGCAACTACATGAGAGATTGTTGACTGCAAATAGGTTGATACAATAGGGACTAGATGTAGATCCAAGGTGCTCTTTATGCCAAGCTCATGATGAGAACATGGAACACTTGTTTGTAAACTTTTTATTTACTAAGGAATTGTGGTAGAAAATCCTACATTGGATGCAAAGGCAGGATATGGATAGGGGAAATTAGGAACAACATATGCAATGGGTTATACAATGTGCTAAGGGTAAAACACAACGAGCACAAGTCTTTAAGATGGTATATGCTGAGATAACTCACTTCATTTGGATAGAAAGGAACCTACGGTTATTTGAAAAGAGAAGCATAGGAGTTGATAGTATTGCACGTGAGTTAGCCTACATATGTAACGTACGAGCCACCACTGGGATTAGTAGCAAGGTGCAACATTTTATGTTTTGATATAGACAGTTAGTGTAGGCTTTAGAATTTGTAAGAGTTATAGCTGTTGAGATATAAGCAGGCTATGGATATGTAAAGTTACTGTGATTAATACAAAATTTTGTTAGTTACCAAAAAAAAAAAATTATTTTTTTTTAAAAAACTTCGTAACTCGTCAAATATGTTCACATAAAATAAAATAGAGGTATAATATACTTTCACTTAATTAACACTTGATATATGTTAATACCATATAAGTAAGATAAAGTTTTTTTTATTACACTAAAAAGTGATGTTTTCAAGTTTAAGTTTTTACTTCTTACAACAAAAAATTGTATGAGCTATTTATGCAATAGAAAAAGTTAACTGAAGTTTTTGGAAAAACTAAAACTCAAATTAAAAAAAAATAATTATACCTTTGATTAAAAAAGAGAATAAATATTTTTTAAAATATATAGTTTTTGAAACTCATAAATAGGAAATAAATAAAATTTATTTAAAAAGATATACCAACTATTAGTAATAAATCTCATTAAACATGTGAGCTATTTATATTTTGTTTAATAATAATATTCTTATGTATTGGATTGGAATGTCTCATTTCCATTTTAGTTTATTAATATTTCTACTTCAAAATTATCTTAAATTCCTTAATTAGATGAAATCTCATGTGTATAACTTTTTTATTATATAAGGAATTTAAATATTTTTAGAAAAATAGGGATAACAAATTTTATGTCTAAAATAATTTAATTTTAATCTTCTCATTTTACCTTAATAATATTTTTTTAAGTCAGACCAATATTGTGTCATATTTAGTATCACAAATTTTAAATTTTTTCTTTTCTAAAACTCTATAATTCATCAAACATGTTCATGTAAAATGGAATGGAGGACTTATATATTTTTACCTAATCTGTAACTCCTAAGATAAAAGCACTTCATATATGTTAATACCATGTTTAAGTAAGATTAAAAAAAACTATGTTTTGAAGCTTAAATTTTTTACTTCTTACAAAAGAAAATTGTATTAGCTATTTATGCAATAAAAAAAAAGTTAATTAATATTTTTGGCAAAATCAAATTTAATATTTGAAAAATGGAATATCAAGTCTCTATGGAATATTCGGAAGGAGGTTCGGTCAATTGGGGAGCAAAGATCGGAGACAGGGGAGAAGTAGCTATCAGGGACTAGTAGCCTAGGTGTTTGCAGAGACGTGGAATTATGATCTTGCCAGGTCAGCATATATAATCACTCCTCTCTCTCTCCAGAGGCATGGGCTGTTATCAGGTGCACTACGCTCCACTGTGAGACAGTGAGCCTTTGGCTTTCTCCTAAAGGAAAAAAGCATTTTACAAGTATGATAAATAAGGGACTGCTGAGGTGTCCATGTGATCACCATACTGCTATTGGGCCCCATTCTTATGACGTGGCTTATACATACACATCTATTTGGGAACCGAAAAGTTTTATTCTGTACCAGATACAACTATTATGTGGCCGACATAAATTGTATGAGTCACCTCTCATCTTTTGCCAAGTGGACTTTAGGTCCCACAATTAGTAATATTTACCTAAGTCCTAGCATGTCCTATTATTCTCTATATTTCTTTCTTTACTAGTGCTAGATCTCGCATAATGCACAGTAATTTGGCATAATATAACTTTATAAAATTATAATCTTATATATCATATTATTTTATTAGCAAGTACTTAGTATTATATATTTATTAATATAATTTTTTATTAACTTGCCAATTGACTTAATACATTAATACTACTTCCCTTTTGAAAATTAGTTTGGAATATTCCTAGCTAATCTTATAAACGTCCTAGCATTTTACCCAATATCTATGACAACTCCGGGCAAAATTCCTAGTATGTCTTAGCTATTTTCCATTTGGTAGGTAACATAACATTTTATGTACTTGACTTGAGGTTATTTTAGAATGTAAAATGAAATTGAAAAATAGGAAGACTTTTTATGAACATACAAAGTATATTAAGAGTTGTATAAGTTTTCCAAAAGAAAATACAAAAACTGATGTTACTATCTAAGTGTATAACGTATGAGTGAGTATGACGTAATAATATTCTTAAGCCACCAAAATTTAACTTTATATATAATATAATATATAAGTAGTTGTTAAATGCTACTTATATATTTATGTTAGTTCATACTACACATCATCACCAACGAGTGATGAGTGAATTAAAATGGTAGTTATTTACCCTCAAAATCGTATAATAATTAAATTTATTAGTGGTTTTAAGGATATGTGGATTAACTTGATATAAGGGTGGCAAGTGGGTCGGTCCCGGGCCTAAACGGGCTAAGGGTTCCGGGCTAAGTGGTCCGGTCTAAACGGTCCCGATCCCGGACCGGTTCCAAATTAAACGGGCTAAACGGTCTTTTTGTAGGGACCGGCCCGGGGCCGGGACCGTTTGGTCCCGGGCTAAACGCTCCCGGCCCGCGGGCTAAATGGCTAAGTGTGCCCAACGGATTTTAAAAAAAAAATTAAATAAAAATTAGGGACAAAAGGATGTTAAAAATAATATCTAAGTCTAAAGACAAAAATATTGTAAAGAGATATTCAAAGCAATGCCTTGTAATTTTATTATAGCATTAAAAAATATGGCAATATCTTTCTTAGTCTTCATCCCCCTATGGAATGAGCACAACAAGGTGCTAATACCACCGTTGAGAAGAAAAATAAACTAATCAAGATGTGCCAAAATATAAGTTACATAATACATACTAATTTTTGTTCATACAAGTTACATGGTATCTCTTACAAACTTCATAAATCTATCAAGGTCCGGAGAAATTTTCGTTAGTGGTGGCGGAAAAGTAGCTTGGTCATCGCCACTTCCGGGCGAAGCAACATCCTTCGCAAGTTCAGCTAGCATTTCTTCGTAAGCTTCGTCTACCTCTGGTTGTGATTCAGCAAGTCCAAAATTTCTTCTTTCCGAACGGATCCAATCTCTGAAAAGTACTGATTTTTCCAAGCTCTCCCTCATAGACGCTCTATAATCACCGAGTTGAAGTCTTGCTTGACTGAAAGCGCTCTCTGATGCCACTGTTGAAGCTTGAATAGTTAAAATGTCTCGGGCCATCCTTGAAAGAACCGGAAAGTGTTTTTCTTTGTCCTTCCACCATTTCAAAAGATTAAAGGAGCCGTCGGGATTCACTTCCTCAATTCCCTGCGACAAATATACTTCAAGCTCATTTAGTTGTGAAATATTACTACTACTAGAACCTTGAGAACCCCTAAACCCCGCCCAAGCACTAAGTGCTCTTACTCCCGCAGTTCTTTTAGATGATTGAGAATCAGAAGAAGAAGGAGTTGGAACATTTGGTCTAACATGATTTAATGCAACTTGATAAGTATTAAAAATAGTTTGAGCATTTATTCTAATTGTGGCTATTGCTTCAGGAAGTTGAGACAATTCCTATCTTTAAGTGCTAAACCATTATAAACAGTTTCATACCAAAAATGAGGACCTCCTAATTTCATACAAGGATTTAACAAAGCAGAAACACCATAAATAGGGGGAATAGGGAAAAATATTTTTAAAACTTTTTTCTCATAGAATCAATAGCAAGTTTATAAATTTCCCCACCCTCTGAAAAATGAGCAAACAAATTTGCAAGTTCTGCAATATAAACTAAACAGTTAGAAATAGTAGGATAATATTACCCAGAAAATTCATTTGTAGCAATATGAAATTTTTCTAAAAAATCTACAAGTATTTTAACATTAGCCCAATCCCCATTTGTAAGGTGCTCATCATCATCACTTACATGTGCATTAAATGTTGAGTTTATGGGGTTTCTATATTCATATGCAACAACCAAACTTTCATACATGTAATTCCATCTAGTTGGACAAGGTTTAGGAACCTTTCTTTCTCTTAGGCCAAATTCATCGCATCTTTTAAAATATTCTCTAAGTCTACTTCTACGGTTTGAATAAAAAAGCCAGTTAAGAGCCATTTTAACCTTTTCAATTTCAATATTTAAAATTCTCATACCATCACCCACAATTAAATGGTAAATATGACAAATATATCTAACATGAAAAAAATCACTAAATGTAGGATTTAGCGTAGTGGTAAGCAAGGCTATAGAATTTGTGTTACTAGTAGCATTATCCATTGAAATTGACATTATTTTATCACTAATGCAAAAATATCTACAAATATCTATAATTGTGCTAGCAATAAACTGCCCTGTGTGACGTGAATTTTTTAGTGATTTTGGATATGCGGATTAACTTGATACAAAGCGATAAATTAGATTGCAATTGAAATAAATGACGATAATCTAACTAAATATCACGTGAGTTGGATGATTTCAGCATAAAGAAGCAACCCACCCTTGAGTTGAATACACTTTTATTGACACAAAAATATCAAAGAGCAAGAACTTAACGGATGTGTTGCTTATCAATATATGTTACAATGTTCCTAATGAATTGTCAAGCCCCTTTATATATTAGGGGAGATCTACCTTTTAAGGTATTATTTTATTATTCTATAAAAGGCAAAAGTCCTTGATTTATTTACCGTTGGTTCCCTTTTTGAGTCGTTCCGTGATCTCTGCCATATTGACTGGTTAATGGAGAGAATTACGGACCCCTGTCGGATGAGTTGGCAAAGCTTTCTTCGAGACCGTTGGAAACAGGACCGGTTACGCCTTCGGTAAACTCGAGGGCAAATCTAATGGTTTCGATAGCTAACTTTGACAATGCTTTGGGTTCGATCATATTCACCATGTGGCGATCTTAGCCGATGGTGTTAGACGTCAGATCGATCTTCGAGCTCGACTTCATCCGATCACAGATATTTTGACCCTGGCCTAATCAGGGAATTCGAAAGCTCGATTGAATATCGAGCTCGGTTTTACCCGTATATAGATAGTCCCCTCGTTCTTCGGAGAGTAGATGACGAGGAACGACATGAGCCTCAGATTCTCACTTTGATATATCATGACGACGAATTCATGACGTAAGTGACAAGAATAGTTGATATGTCCCGTCGGCACAGTATTCAAGGCATTAAATGTGTGTCAGTTAACGGTCGGCCGCTACAGGATGCTAACTGTCGTTTAAGAAAACTATAAATACCCCTTTCATTCATTCATTAGAAATTTTACATTGGGCTCTTGTGTTTTAAGAAAGCTTCATTACTCTCATCTTCTAGTCTTCTGAAAACTAAAGTTTAAAACTTCTTTCCTTATGGTTTTCTGAAAGCTTCAGTTTAAAATTTCTTCCCTTCTGGCTTTCTGAAAGCTTTCATAAGTCATATGTTAATTATACCTCCTCTTTTATCAGCACCTTTTTTCCCCTATATTTAGAAGCAAATGGCAAAGACTTCAAAATCCGTTTCTCAAAAAGAAAATCCCTCTTCCTCGAGACCGTCTGAGAACGTTTCGCCTGTTGTTATTCAAGAACCGACACCAGAACCCCCTCCAAAGATGATCGTACCTGCGGGGTGTCCAACCGGAGCCGATTTCAAGGTTGAGAAAACCTCCTCGGTACCGAGTCAGCGCAAGCCGGTCTCGAGATACATATGTTCGGTCACCGACAGTGTCCTCGAGAGGGTCAAAGAGGATTACAACTGGGCCGATAAGCTTGTAGTGGTCCCTACCCCCTCTAGGAATCGATCACTACCCACGTGAAGTATTTTTTAAGTGTTTACACTTACCCTTTCATGATGGGTCCTTTAGATCCGGTCATCATCGCCTTCTGTAAGAGGTACGAGGTGACCCTCGGTCAGATTCATCCTTCGTTCTGAATGATAGTAATTCTTCTCCACTTCTTTGTGAGCAAGGTCGAGGGATTTTCCTTCACCATCGACCACCTTATGCGTCTGTATAGCCTCCGGCTCTACAGAGGGGGATTAATCAAGCTTGCACGTCGGGCCACTAAGGCCTCTTTTTCGAGGATCGACGAGGATTGGGACCGAGACTCGTTGGCTCATTTCGTTCGAGTGAAGACCTCAGATTTGATCCCATCTGAGCATATGCCATTTCTCGAGAAGTGGAATATAAAGTGTAAGTGTAATCTTGCTTTTAAGATTTTTGTTCGATGTTCTTTTCCTTCCTCTCTCATCTATATTTTGCGATGGTGCAGTTGTTGCTCGGATGCCGGATGCAGTTCCTCGACTCAAGGAATGAGTCGAGGGCATTGTAAAATGGAGACCTTATTTTGAGCGTTCGTGGCACGAGCTCTCGAAGGGCCGATGGGAGGCCCGTTCCCATGGTAAGAGCTTTCTCAAATTACTTTGATTTCCCTTTCGTATTATCAACTTCTAACTTGCTTTTACTTCTTTTTTGCAGGTTTACCAAAAGATGCTGAGATGAGGCCTCCGCTCGGTGATGACGATATCTTCACCGAGTCCCCTGCCTCAGGACAGGATAAAGAGAATAAAAGGAAAAAAGGTTCCGAATTCCCCGGGCCATGGGAAGAAAAGGCCAAAGAAAATATTGGCTCGTAAACCCAAGGAAAGCACCAGTGGTCGAGCATTGTCCCCGGACTCACTCTATCGACTGAGGGACGAGTCCGAGTGGGAAGGAGAAGCCTTTGATCTCATGGCCAGTATACCGCTGCAGCTCGAAGGGCAAGGGGCCTCCAAACCAGGGGGAGGCGAGGCCGAATTTCATGAGGCCGGGGTGGAGGTAGGAGCTGAAGATTTTCGAGATGCGGGCAAAGCCTCGCAGGAAGCAATCGGTCCGATAGAGATTGCTGAGTCACCCTCGTTCACAGAGTCAATGTTTAACGAGGCGCAAGCAATAAAAGAACACCCCATCGAGGGAGCCCACAGATCGAACGACCTTTTTCGTGGTTTTTTCTATGGCATGGATTCGACGGCCACAAAGGATGCCATTAGATTTGGCAATCTAGAGATACCGAGGAATAGCTCACCCTCTGAAGCAAGCAGGCCTTCCTTGAGCCCGAAATTGGTCGATCGATTTCCTGCCCCGAGTGTATATCCCGATCGAAAATATACCGTTGTTTTCTCCCTTCCTAAGGATGCCTAGGTCCTTTCCACCCCGTAGGGGTGGCTAGTTATCTTCGGTGCCTGGTGACCGAGGATGATCAGGCTAAGATGAAAGAGGTGGATGCACCCTGCCTGTTCAATGAAGCTCAACAGGTGTTGAATCGGGTAACTTCAAATATTCCTTTATTATGTACTTTCAGGTGTTGAATCGGGTAAGCTCGAATATTCCTTTATTATGTACTTTCAGGCCTCGGTAACGTTTTCCCTTTATTAAATAATTGTAACATTTTCCTTTGTATATGCAGGCCTCGGTACTTCATCACAAGGCTTTTCTCCGATACCGAGAAGAGTTCAAATGTCATGAGGTCGAGACTCGGGAGCTCACTGAGAAGAAGGATGCTTACAAGTTTCTTAGTGAGAAATCCCAGGCTGAGTTAGAAGCAGCTCGGAAAGAGTATGCCGACTTGGTCGATTAGGTAAGAAGAGTTTTTGAAGTTAGTCATGATGAGTCAGACACAATGGCTGACAATCCGAACCCGCAGGTTCAAAAAAAATCTTGACCAGATCGAACAACTTTGGGAGGAGGTGGATATAGTCAAAGCCGAGGCCGAAGAATGAAAGAAGAACATGGATCGCCTAGCCTCGGAGAAGGAGACTGTCCGGGCTCAGTTGGCTGAGGTTCAGCTTCGGTCTACAAGGGAGAAAAATTTGGTGCAGGCCAAAAGGATCGATGGTCTTCAGTCTCAGTTGAACTCAACTATCTCCGGTCAGGAGAATCTGGCCAAGGAGCTTGAGTCGGCCAAGTCAGAGGTTGATGTGGTCAGGGCCGAGGCCGATGATAATATGGCCCAACATAAAGTTGATACCGAGGCGATTCAGGACCAAGCGAGAAATATGGTGAAGCATGCAAGGTGGCAATCCTGAAGGGAGGCCCTCGAGGGAGTCTATGCTCAGAATTATGACGTATTGGCTGAAATCGAAAATGCCAAGATATAAGAAGCCAAGGCCAGGAAGTTGGCTTACCCTGAGGAAGATTCCGAGGGGTCCGAAAAGTCGGGTAAGTTCGATGGTGGTGAAGACCTCGTAGGTGATGACATAGCCCCCGATAAAGATTAGATCATTTAGGATCTTTTTGCTTTTTGTACTATCTTTTCGTCGAGGTTGTTCGGCCTTTGTAAAAAATATGTATCAGGGATATTCAACCCTAGTAAAGAAATTTTGATATATATATATATATATATATATAAGGCTTTTCCCTTTCATCACTTTTGAATTTTTCCTTTGCTTTTTTATTTGTATTCGCAAAGGTCGAAATGTCTTAGCATGAAATAATTAGGTTATGTTCGAAGGTCCAAACAAACCCTGCCTTTAACGTTACTTTGTGTTAAGACATTATAGGGATTCGGTGTTACCGAAAACTTTTTCCCAAAATAATTTAGGTTTATAGCTTGCCGAGGGTAGCCTGTAGAACCGGACGTCTCCGAGTCATGTTAATATGGCCGTAGCCTTTTTAGTTCGGGCAATGCCAAATAATCTTTTGTGCCCTCGGATTTTGTTGAACCAAGAATAGCCTTAGCCTTTTAATTTATGCAATGCCTACAGTCCCTGAGTGGAGTGAATGTTCAAACTCGGATCAAGGTGGCCCTTGGGCTCGATACCTTTAGGGGATCAGGTGTAGGAAATTCCTTGAGAAATGCAAGAAACGTTTTTTAGGACAAGATGTTTATGTGCAAAGAAGAGTCTTCTTTTTTATTCTTGTGCATAATAGTTGTACATGTATATATGTTTTGTGCCAGGGCTCGAGCAGTTTGAGCGGGCACGGTTCATTTGACCGTTTGGCCCTTACAATAAATCCTATTGATTGAGACCCTTCAATCACGAAGTTTCTTCCCTTGTTAAATTCAATATCCGAGGATATTTCCCCCCAGTGTTCGGGGTTGACCGAAGAGAGGCCTCGAATATTGTTGTGATCATTGTCACCGGTTCGTAGCCGGCCTTCGATTCTAAGTTAGTATGATTTACTTGTTGCCTCATTAAAATCCTTGCCGGAAAACCCATTTGGGATAAAGCCGGTTTAAAGGAAAAAGAGTGCAACGCGTACTTTCAGACCTAAGGTCTCGTATCATCCTTTGTTGGTTACCTGCAAGTGTTAGTTTAAAGTGTAAATAAAAGAAAGAACGGGACCGCACCTTAACAGTAATATCGCTTTAAGTGAGTTATATTCCAGTTGGTTGGTAGTTTCTCGCCGTTCATTGTTTCGAGCCTGTAGTATCCTTTCCCGGTGATCTCGATAATTCGGTACGGTCCTTCCCAGTTCGGCCCCAATTTCCCTTCGTCCGGGTTTCAGGTGCTTAGTGTGACCTTTCTTAGTACCAAGTCCCCGGTATTAAAGTGTCGAAGGTTAGCCCTTCGATTGTAATACCTTTCTATCCGCTATTTTTGGGCGGCCAGTCGTACAAGGGCGGCTTCGCGCCTTTCATCTAATAACTCCAGGCTCGTACTCATAGCTTCGTCGTTCGATTCCTTCATTGCATATCAGAGTCTGATGCTTGGCTCTCCAACCTCGACTAGTATTAAAGCTTCAGTGCCATAAACCAAAGAAAATGGGATGGCCCCGGTACTAGACTTCGAGGTTGTATGGTACGCCCATAAGACCTCAGGTAGCATTTCCTTCCAATTTCCTTTGGCGTCGGTTAACCTTTTTTTAAGGCTTTGGAGTATGGTTTTGTTGGTAGATTCAACTTGTCCATTCCCACTAGGGTGATAAGGAGTGGATAAGATCCTTTTGATTTTATGGTCTTCGAGAAACTTGCTTACTTTGCTGCCAATAAATTATTTTCCGTTGTCGCACACGATCTCAGCCGGTATTCTGAACCAGCATATGATGTGGTCCCAGATAAAATCGATGACTTATTTTTCTCTGACCTTCTCATATGACTGTGCTTTCACCCATTTAGAAAAATAGTCAGTCATAAATAAAGTAAATTGAGCCTTATCGGGTGCCCGTGGGAGGGGGCCGACGATGTCCATCCCCCATTTCATGAAAGGCCATGGTGACAAGACCAAATATAGCAGTTCTCTGACTCGATGAATCATCGGAGCATGCCTTTTACATTCATCACATTTTCCTACGAACTCATTTGCGTCTTTTTCCATGTCAATCCAGTAGTAACCGGCTTTGATTATTTTTCGAACCAGTGATTCGGCACCTGAATGATTTCCATAGGTACCTTCGTAGATTTTCCTCAAAACGTACTCAGTATCCCCCGGCCCTAGACATATCTTAAGTGGGCCATCGAATGTTTTTCTGAACAAGGTTTCGTCTTCGGCCAGGCTAAATTGGGCTGCCTTCGTACACAGGGCTCTCGATTCTTTTGGGTTCGAGGGCAGTTTTTCAGTCCTAATATATTCCACGTACTTATTCCTCCAGTCCCAAGTTAGGCTCGTTGAGTTGATATCGGAGTGGCCTTCTTCCACTGCCGATCTCATAAGTTGTACGACTTCTCCCGAGTTGATCTCGTTGTCTTCGATCGACGATCCCAAGTTAGCAAGGGCATCAGCCTTGCTGTTTTGATCCCGGGGCACATGTTGCAAAGTCCATTCTTTGAACCGATGTAATGTCACTTGTAACTTGTCCAAGTATCTCTTCATTCATTCTTCTCTAACCTCGAATGCCCCATTAACTTTGTTTACCACAAGGAGGGAGTCGCTCTTGGCTTCGATCACCTCTGCCCCCAAGCTCTTGGCTAGTTCAAGTCCTGCAATTATGGTCTCATATTTGGCCTCGTTGTTAGTCAATTTCACAATTTTAATGGATTGTCTAATTATATTACCTGTTGGTGGCTTTAATACGATACCAAGTCCAGACCCTTTTGCGTTTGAGGCGCCGTCTGTGAATAGGGTCCAGATTCCAGAGGAAGTTCCGGAGTTAACCAGTAACTCTCTTTCGACCTCGGGTATTAGGGCTGGTGTAAAGTCTGCCACAAAGTCTGCCAAAATTTGAGACTTAATAGAGGTCCGAGGTCGGTACTCGATATCGTAACCACTTATTTCTACGGCCCATTTGGCCGATCGGCCTGAGAGTTCGGGTTTATGTATAACATTCCTCAACGAGTAAGTAGTTACGACACATATGTGGTGACATTGGAAGTACGGTTTTAGCTTCCTATATGCGCTTAGCAAAGCGAGCGCCAATATTTTCAGGTGAGGGTACCTAGTTTCGGCCTCATCAAAGGTCCTACTAACATAGTAAATTGGAAATTGCATACCTTCCTCTTCCCGAACAAGGACTCCACTTACCGCTAGCTCTAAGATCGCCAGGTACAAGTACAGTTGTTCATCTGTTTTCGGTGTATGAAGCAGCGGGGGGCTTGATAAGTATCTCTTGAGTTCCTCCAAAGCTCGTTGGCATTCCGGGGTCCACGAGATATTATTGATTTTATTTAACAGAGCGAAGAATCGGTGGCCCTTGTCGGACGACCTCGAAATAAATCGCCTCAGGGCGGTTATTCGCTCGGTTAACCTTTGCACAACCTTTACGTTATCCGCAACCGTGATATCTTCGATGGCTTTGATTTTAGCGTAATTGATCTCAAATACCCGATTAGATACCGTGAATCCGAAAAACTTACCCGACCTAACTCAAAACACATATTTTTCTGGGTTCAGCTTCATATTGTACTGTTTTAGTACGCTGAAGGTTTCCTGCAAATGTTTTAAATGGTCCCCTGCTTGCAGGGACTTAACTAACATATCGTCAATGTAAATTTCTATTGATTTTCCTATTTTTGCTTCGAACATCCGATTTACTAGGCATTAGTATGTGGCACTAGCATTTTTTAATCCAAACGGCATTATACTATAACAGTATGTGCCGTATTTAGTGATGAAGGAGGTTTTTTCCTTATCACCCGAGTCCATACGTATTTGGTTGTACCCGGAATAGGCATCGAGAAAACTGAGGATCTCGTGGACGGCCGTGGCATAGATCATACGGTCGATGCTGGGCAAAGGAAAAGAGTCTTTGGGGCACGATTTATTCAAATCTTTGTAATCTACACACATTCTTAGTTTATTCCTTTTTTAGGGACTACCACTACGTTTTCTAACCAATCAGGGTATTTAACCTCCCGAATGGACCCTATTTTAAGGAGTTTAGATACTTCGTCCTTGATGAAAGCATGTTTAACCTCAGACTGGGGACTCCTCTTTTGCTTGACCAGATTGACTTTCGGGTCCAGGCTTAGCTTGTGAGTGGTTATTTCCGGTGGGATCCCTGTCATATCAAGATGGGACCAAGCGAAACAATCTATGTTAGCTACAAGAAATTGAATAAGTTTTATCCTGAGCGCGGGAATTAACCCTGTGCCCAGGTATACCTTCCGATCGGGTAGATGCTCGATCAATATAACTTGTTCCAGCTCTTCGACCATCGATTTGGTTGCGTCATAGTCATCGGGGATTATAAAAGACTGGGGGACCCCGTAATCATCGTCTTCATAAGTCCCCTGCTTACCCGGTTAGGTTGTGGCCGGTATCGGTGACTGCTATTTGGCCTCTTGGTTTGCGCCCGAATTCGGTTCCTTTGATGTTGTGAGTATTGATATTGGAATCACTTATTCGACTGCAAATATCTCTTTTGCATCCAGTTGTTCCCCGTAGATTATCTTAACCCCCCCCTCCCCGAGTTGGGAATTATAATACTTGGTGAAGAGTCGAGGGCACTGCCTTCATGTTGTAGATCCATGGCCTTCCGAGAAGGGCGTTGTACCTCATGTCTCCTTCGATCATATAAAATTTGGCTTCTTGTATAGTTTCGGTGGTATTAACCGGTAACGTTATCTTCCCCTTGGTAGTTTCACATGCCATGTTAAACTCGTTTAGAACTCAGACTGCATGCACGATTTTGTCTTGTAGACTGAGTTGCTCCATGACCCTCGACCGAATAATGTTGGCCGAGCTACCTGGCTCAATCAACACACGTTTAATTCGAGTTTTATTTACGAGTACAAATATTACCAGTGCATCATTGTGAGGCTGTACGATCCCTTCCGTATCCTCATCGCTGAAAGATAAAATTCCTTCTGGTATGCAGTCTCGAGTTCGTTTCTCCCTAGTGATGGATACTTTGGTGCGTTTCAACATCGGCCCCTGTGTGATGTCGATTTCACCGATGATCATATTTATGACGTGTTGAGGTTAAGTATCCTCTTGTTCTGTCTGTTTGTTAGAATCCATGTTCCTAAAATGGTTCTTGGCTCGGTCGCTCAAGAATTCTCGAAGGTCCCCATTGTTAAATAAACGAGCTACTTCTTCTCTCAGCTGTCAACAGTCTTCCGTTCTATGACCGTGAGTGCCATGATATTTGCATATCTGGTTAGGGTCCCTTTGAGATGGATCAGATTGTAGAGGTTGAGGCCATTTGGTATCATTGATGCGCCCGATAGCTGATACGATGGCGGCATCATAGATATTAAAGTTGTATTCTGATAGCTTCGATGCTTCTTTAGGCCCGATGGACCTGTCGAAGCTGTTTTTGGTCATGAGCCCCCGATTGCTCCGACCTTGGTCATTTCTCCTTTTGTTTCTTATGGGGTTCCGCTGGACCCACTGCTCCACTGATCTCCATTATATGGCAGATATCGATCCCTGTTTGATCTTAGTTCACGATCAATGTCTCTCTTGACTCTGTCGAGGATTCTGACAGGATAAACAGACTCTGAAGGGGTCCCAGGTTGGTCATCTTCAACTCTAATTTTCGATTGATATCGGTTATGTACATCGGCCCAGATAACGGCAGGGTATTTTAACAGATTCTGCTTCAGTTGCTGTGAAGCCACCGAGCTCCGAATATTGAGTCCCTGAGTGAAATCTTAAACAGCCCAATCATCGGCGACTGGCGGTAGATCCATTCGTTCGATTTAAAAATGGGACATGAATTCTCTGAGCATCTCGTTATCCTTCTGTTTAACTTTGAAAAGGTCCGATTTCCTGGTTTCGACCTTGATGGCACCAACATGTTCTTTTACGAAGGAGTCTGCAAGCAAAGCAAATGAGTCGATAGAATTAGAAGGTAATTTGTGATACCATATCGTAGCTTCCTTTTACAGGGTCTCTCTAAATTCTTTTAGTAGAACAGACTCGATCTCGTCGTCTTCCAAGTCATTCCCTTTGATAGCACATGTGTAAGAGGTTACATGCTCATTTGGATCGGTCGTTCCGTTATACTTAGGTATTTCGGGCATACGAAATTTCTTGGGGATTGTCTTCGGAGCCGCGCTCGGAGGAAAATATTTTTGCACGAACTTCCTGGAATCCAGTCCTTTCATTATCGGAGGTGCTCCTGGGATTTGATCTACCCTGGAATTGTAGGTTTCCACCTTTTTTGTTGTTCGCTTCGATTTTCTTTTCCCCTGATTCTATCCACTTTGTCAATCCTCGAGCATCTTTATAATCTCGGGGGTCCGTACCCGATTCTTTTTCATTTGACCTTACCACGACCGGTTCATTTCTACGGGTGACTTCACGGGACGGATCGGGTTTGACTCTGCTCGGCGCCTGGATTTGGATCTGCAACTGAGTTATCGCCACATGTTGAGCTTGCAACATTTCGAAGATCATCTGTAGGCTGATTCCGTCTTCTTTATTATTTTGTGTATTTCGAAATGTCGATCGGGCCCCACCACGAACTCTATTTTCAGGGTCGGTAGGCAAGTTTGCATCGATAGCCACATATGAATTAACATTAATCGGATCTGCGATCGGAATCCCAACGGGACCAGCAGGTGGCTCTACGTTACTGGGCGCCATGTTGTTATTCTCACCTTGATGATCGGACTCGTTATCGATATGTAGGGGTGCTAATTGAGAGTTTGACATTTTTAGCCTGAAATCAAAGATACTTCAAAGAGCAAGCGTAAAGTAGTGTGTGTTATGGAGATTTGTATCAAATAACCACTATTATCCTTAGCCCCACGGTGGACGCCAAACGATTTACCCTCAAAATTGGATAACAGTTGAATTTGTTAGTGATTTTAAGGATATGCGGATTAACTTGATACAAAGCGATAAATTAGATTGCAGCTGAAATAAATGACGATAATTTAACTGCAAACCACGTGAGTTGGATGATTTCAACGTAAGGAAGCAAGTCACCCTTGAGTTGAATATATTTTTATTGACACAAAAATATCAAAGAGCAAGAATTTAGAGGATGTATTGCTTATCCGTATATGTTACAATGTTCCTAATGAATTGTCAAGTTTCCTTTATATATTAGGGGAGATCTACCTTTTAAGGTATTATTTTATTATTCTACAAAAGGCAAAAGTCCTTGATTTGTTGACCGTTGGTTTCCTTTTTGAATCATTCCGTGATTTCTGCCATAATAACAGGCTAATGGCGAGAATTATGGACCCATGTCGGATGAGTTGGCAAAGCTTTCTTCTAGGCCGTTGGAAACAGGACCGGTTACGCCTTCGGTAAACTCAAGGGCAAATCTGATGGTTTCGATGGCTAACTTTGACAATGCTTTGGGTTCGATCATAATCAGCATGTGTCGATCTTGGTCGATGGTATTAGACGCCAGATCGATCTTCGAGCTCGACTTCACCCAATCACAAATATTTCGACCCTGGCCTAATCAAAAAATTCAGAAGCTGGATCGAATATCGAACTTGATTTTACCCGTATAAAGTAGTAATTCGAGTTAAATTCTTGACACGGCCTCTGCTAACATGAATCCTCAGCTTCGCATATATAAAGGCCGTTCACAAGTACACAAACTATGTAAAATTAGTAAGACTTTCTACGTTAGACTAATTCAAACGGGGGAATGGAAAGTTAAATCACGCAGTACATTAGTACAAGTTAAAAGCAACTAAGTATGTCAGTTATTCTACTTGTTTATTAATGTCCAGGATTCTTTGTTAACTTAATTATGGTTTTTGGACGGTTTTTCCAAATAATAATTCAATGTGCATAGACAAATCCAAGATATGAACTATATGAGTTCAACTTTTAAGATATTTAGTATTTAACCCATTATATTATAAATTTATGAGTTCATATTAATTATATATTATAATTTTAGTAAATTTTTATATATAAATTTATATTTCGTATCAAAAGCATGTACATGGATAAGCCATGGCAGTGTGTTCCCTGATGGAAGGGGCGTGTGGCAAAAAGACAATTAAAGGTTGAAAGACTTTAAAAATTGTTTCATCTTTGCTAGATAGTGGGGTAGTCTCAGTCCACACGCGCGCGCACACACTCTAGTCTCAAGGACAGTCGGTGCACTATCAGTGGGAGCAGTAGAAGAGTTTGAAATCTTTTTAATCTTAACATCTATAATATTGTTATAAATTTATTATAATTTTATATAAATATCAAAAAATGAGTGAGTTTTTTTCGGCATCAAACTATATATAACACTGTAAGTCCACAGTCCACACTAATAATAATTGCCAGAACTGGCAAGCCAATGGCATGAGCATATATACGAGTGCTGCAACGATAGTTCCAACTTCCATACAAATTAAACAAAACAAAAACGAAAAGAAGAAGAAAAAGCTAACAGAGGGTGGTTTAGGACTAGAAGGCTAAGGTGTAGCCGTGTAGGGTATAGGCATCATCAAATTGCAGAGTAATTAAAAGTTACTCAATATTTTTGTGGCCAAGTTCTTATGGTCAATCTTCACTTACCACTAGTCATTTCTGTTCATGACCACTTACCACTAGTCATTTCTGTTCGACGAAGGGATATTTGTCGGTCGGTACGATACGATATTTAGATATTTTGGTTCAGTATTTTTGGTATTTGATTTCTTAAAATACTATACCAATATCGTACCTAATTAAATTCGATATGGTTCGGTTTTTCTCCTTTCGGTTTATTCGGTTCGGTAACTTCGATTTATTCGATTTGAATACTAACTAGTATGTAGAGCCAGAGACTGTAATAATATTCTTAATTAAAGCACTCAAAAGTATAAGACTAAAAATGTTTATTGACAAAAGTTTTATCCAAAATAAGCAAATATCAACCCAGAGAGAGAAAACTGTATATAAAGGAATAAATTTGATCATTAGAAATGTCTTGTTACTTGCTTAGAGTTAATTGATGAACTTAGAGAATAAAAAAAAATAAAATTTTAGATTTTTTATATTTATACCAATTTTGTTTTAAAATTAAACCAAATACCATACCGAATACCCAAATATCGAATACTAAATACCAAAATTTTTAATTTCGATACGGTAATTCGGTATTTACCAAATTATGCACAACCCTAGTTCAATGTATCTAGTTTTTTCTTGTTCATGAGAAAAGATGCCCTTGGCACAATATTTCTTGGAATTGAGCTCTCTTGTACTATGCTTGACTATTTCATCTCATATCTACTATCTCCTTCCTACCATTATTGATATCGGGTTGTAAGAATAAATTGCGGGGCAAAAATAAGAAGTTGTACCTTTTCAAAGCAGTAGAGAATCGTTGTACTTACTGTATGGGCTAAAATTATCGTAATTATATGTGGGCGAGTCAACATTAAGAGAGCCTTCGAAGGCTGCCACGCGTCATCAATGTGTTCTCAACAAAGGATGAAGGCGAGGTCGAAGTGATCTGACGAAGGACAAAATTGAGGTCGAGCTGACTCATCACAGGAACGAGGACGAGCACTCCCTTTAGAAGGACAATAACAACTAGTTTTAATGATAAGACTTTAAGGAGAATATTCCTCCAATCTGTACTATTAGAATTTTTGTGGCCCATGTGCCCTTATAAATAGAAAGATATGTAGCTACAAATGGGGATTGGACACTCATTGTAAAGAACAACGTATTGACATTCTCTGAAGATTCTTGCTTAATTACATACATACAAAATACACCTTTTTCTTCAAATCAGTATCTAGTTTTTCTCCCACGATCCAAGGAGAATCCGAATATTCAAAGGCTCATCAATCATTTATCATTGTCAGGAAAAATATCACTGAATCTCACCCATTTTCGGTTACCTCACGTGCATTTATTTATATAAATGCCATTATATATCATTTATTACTATTTAATGCTATTCTCTTTATTCTTGGGCCATTGGACACTTTTTATTGTTACGCATTTACTGCAATTTAAACGGAACTTGTGACATTTTGTCACGAAATTAGTTAAATAATCTTTTGAATATTAATATAGGCTAAGATTAAATCTATTCTATTAGAAAATCTAATTGTTTAAACCAAGATTTAAATTTTGGGTCAAATAGTTTGGCGTCGTATGTGGGGATTTTCTCAGCCAATCTTTTAGTCCATTAGATTTACAACTCACGTGACTTGTTAATCTAACAAACCACAAAGTTCATCTCTCTTCTTTATGTGTACAAAATTATCATGACAGGTAACCAAGGAAACGAAACGAGGGAAACAGATAATGTTCGCTTTAACCTCATGAATGTTATCAACGAAGGTTATGACACCCATGATGAGGGGATAATGCCCACGGCCTCTCCCAGATGAGAAAGGTTACCCCCACCTTTCTGCAGCACAACAAAACCAAATGGGAAAGGACCCTCCACGTCCGCGGGAGAGGTAACGCCACCCGCTATGAAAAACCCCTCGATGCATGGCTAATTGATACCCTAATCAACATGCTCAGCAAACAAGCTCCATGCACGACTATAGAAACCACGAGAGTCCATGCAACACAACAAGGGGACGTTCGAAGAGATGGCTGATAAGTCTGTGATGGCACATGCCGGGGCCAAGAAAGTCGAAACAAGAGTGAACGACATCTTCGCCATCAAGCAATCCCTAGGAAAGGGACTAAGAGACTTCATCGCCCGGTTCAACAGGGTAAGGATGACCTCACCAAATGTTTCCGAAGGAATGGCCGTTACAGCTTTTCAGAATGGATTGAGCAGAAAGGGTTCGAAAGCGACCAAAAAACTATTGAGCCGGTTAATGAAGGATCCACCAACCACTTGGGATGAAATCCATAATGCCTACTGTGCCAAGGTCAGAGCAGATGATGACGACCTCAACGGACCAACTCGACGACTTACCTCGGTACAATCCGAGCCTAGGAAAGAACACAGAGATAACATGAAGAGAGATTATCCTGTACCGGGGCCAGACAGGGAGCGACATTAGCCCTACGTCAGGACGCCCGCTCCTCCCCCCTTTCGATATGAAGACGGCCTAGAGGTATGCCCCCTTGTTGTCTACTCACAATTTTTGTGTTTCACCTACAGAGGTGGTCTACACCCTTGAGAAGCTCGGAATAAAGGTAAAATGGCTACCAAAGATGAGGTTCGATCTGAGCACCAGGAAATCCGATGCCCTCTACGAATTCCACCAAGACTGCATCGCCCTAAGGCTAGAGGTAGCGAACCTGCTTCAGTAAGGGCACCTCAAAAAATTGCTCAGCGACAAAGGCAGGAACACCTTAGCAATAGGTCGAGAACGTCCAGGCCCGCTAAAGCCCTCTTCACCAGCTCGTGCCATCAATTTGATTATTGGTGGCAGCGGAGACGCATCTATCAATGACATCAAGTTCACCTCCACCCACAAACTCAAAAGATCGATCACCCACGAACGGTATGATGGACTCGAAGAGAGTATCATCTTCGATGAGTTAGATGCTGATGGTTTGACTTTCCCTCACAATGATGCACTTGTCATTACTTTACGAATTTTAGATACTGATGTTAAGAGAATCATGGTAGACAACGGAAGTGGGGCGTGCATCATCCATCTCTGAGCCCCCGCACAGATGAGACTCGAGGATAAGATAGTGCCACGTTGCATCACACTAACCGATTTTAACAATGCAGTTGAACGAACTTCGGGAGAAATTGCACTCCCTGTTCTAGCCGGTGGGTTAACTCTAGAGACAATATTCCACATCATGAACCAGGACACTACGTACAACGCTATCGTGAGACAAACATGGATACACCTCATGAGAGTCGTCCTTCTAGCTTATACCAAGTGATCAAATTCCTAACAACTTGGGGAATATTTAGCATACGAGGGGAACAACGCACATCCCCGGAGTGCTACCGAATCGCCACGGATAGCACAATAACTCAACAAAAGAAAGATAAGGAAAAAGAATCATAGAAATCAGCAGGGTCGAGGTTGTCACAAGATGAAGCTAAGGAAGACATTATGGATCCCGAGACGGTCGAAGCTGTAGAGTCAACCATAGAATATCTCGACCCCGTCCAATTAGACCACAGTGACATCAGTAAAAAGGCCTGCATCGGTTGCAAACTCCGAGAACGAGGAAAATTTAGTCAATTCTTAATAGCTAACGCAGATTTGTTTGCCTTTAGTCATGAAGATATGCCAAGCATCCCCAAATAAATCGCCACACACAAACTGAACGTCGACCCTTTCTATCACCCGATAAGGCAGGTCCGACAAAAGTTCAACCCTACCATCAATGAGGCCGTCCACGAGGAAGTATAAAAGTTATTGGAAAATGGCTCTATCAGGGAATCGAAATACCCCAAATGGATTGCCAATGTAGTGATGGTCAAAAAGAAAAACGGGAAATGGAGGATGTGTGTGGACTTTACAAACCTAAACAAAGCATACCCAAAAGATTCATTCCCGCTACTACATATCGACCAACTCATCAACGCAACGGCAAGGCACGTGCTGTTGAGTTTCCTGGACGCATACTCAGGTTACAACCAGATACCCATGGAGGAAGAAAACTAAGATAAAACTACGTTCATCACCCACAGGGGGAACATATTCTTATAGCGTCATGCCGTTTGGGTTAAAGAACGTAGGGTCTACCTACCAAAGGTTGGTCACAAAAATATTCAAAGACCAACTCGGCAAAACCATGAAGGTATATATCGACGATGTGTTGGTCAAATCTGTAAAGGCAGAGGATCATATCGACCACCTAAAGGAGGCTTTCGATATATTGAGACAGTACAGAATGAAACTAAACCCCGAGAAATGCGCGTTTGGCGTAGCCTCGGGAAACTTTTTGGGCTTCTTAGTATCACATCGAGGAATTTAGGTCAGCCCAGATCAAATCAAGGCTATCGACGAGATACCCGAGTAATTGACTACTAAGAAGCAATTCCAAAGACTGACTAGGCTAATTGCCGCCTTATCTAGATTCATCTCGTGGTCGTCTGATAGATGTCACAAGTTTTTTAGCATACTCATAAAAGATAACGACCTCGAGTGGACGTCTGAGTGCGTACAAGCACTGCGAGAAATGAAGGCGTACTTGTCATCACCAGTTGTAACCTTAGTACCCGCATGTACACTCGTAATCTCTCATATACGTCACTCCCAAATGCATAACATATAACATGTAAGCCTAATTTTAGAAATAGTCCCTCAGCTCGAGGTTAAGCAAGATACTTGCCTCTAAACCATTCCAACAAGTCCAAATGACCTATTTGAACTTAATTAAAGTCTCAAAATACGAATCGAAGCGCAATAACATAAAAATCAAACTTGAGTCAAACTTGTGAACTCTTAAGTTATTCAAATTGCCAACTTTCAACTTAAAGCGCTGAATCAACCACGGGCCACCCGAGATCCAATCTGAATATACGTACCAGTCTAAAATCATCATATGAACTTATTGGAACGTTCAAATTCCGATTACGAGTCCGTTGACCGAAAATGTTGACTTTGGTCAACTCTCTTAATTGTAAGCTTCTATTCATGAACTAGGTGCTCCAAATTACTACCGAACCCCATGCGATCCATTCCATCCACGCTCGCAAGTTTGTCTTTTGGCGTTTAATCGATGTATTATTCCATATCATATTAGTTACATAATAATACTCCAATTGGTGTATTAAATTATAGAGAAATGTATATTTTTAGCTACTCCAAAAAGTAGTCAACAAAATGATTTTTTTGGTATATGTATATTATATACATTATAATATACATATTTTATACACCTTTTGGCTACAGAATGCAACTAGTATTGGCCGACCGACAAATATTGTATTTTTCCATAAATTATACCAGCATTAGTTAGCTATGCTGTATTCAAAATACAAACCAAACACTGGATTCAAATACCAAATTTTATACCATGATTTATTTCATCTAATACATCAAAACCAAACGAGTGTATGATGTTCAGAGTTACTAAAATTGGAAATTGGAATAGAAAATAGGGATTCCAGTGAACGATGGATTCTAGTTCATTCCACAGCAAGCAACCTTGCTCAATGCTGGTCCCAATTCGGAGCTTTTTGCCCAGAAACTTAACGATACATGATCATAATGTATAGTTTCCAGTAATGGGTACAAATTCAACACCTCAAAACACAACAGGATAAGACAACATCTTCAATATTCCAGGTGATGATGCCTTTTCAAATATAAAAAAGATAAACATGAAACAGAATAAGCTTAACCAGTATTCTGCATTCCAGCAGCAATACCCTTCATGGTCAAGATGAGTGTGTCCTCCAAGCCAGGGGCGTATTCGCTAGTCGGGTTCAGCTTCACAAGTTCAGCAGCTGGCTTTGATTCCATGTATTCCTTGGATATGTGTGGCCTTGGTGTGACACTGTAGTTGGGGTCACGAATACGCTTTAGGGTGTAGGCTTGGCACACGTTCAATGTTGTGATATAGGAGTCGCGCAGCCTGAGTCGTTGTCTCAAGTAGGGATCGCCCTCCAAAAGATCCTTGTGTCCAGCAATCTATCAAAAAAGCAGAAAAAACAGAGGTTTAGATGTGATAATGTAGAACAATCAATTGCGAAGCAATCAAGCACGATAAGTGATAACTGATCCTTTTGAGAAAAAATTTACCTGCAGCAGGAGGCTCTTTGTCTCTTCGTAGTTTGATCTCAGTTGTTCACCGAAGGACCACAAATCTTCGGAAACCAGAAGCTTGTCGTATAATGCAGCAATGCTGGGGTTTCCTTTGGCAAACACCATTTCAACCAAATCAATTGTTACCCTAAAGAATGGCCATGCATTGTACATTTCCTGCAGCATGCGGAGGTTTTTGATATCCTTGTTGATGGCATACTTAAATGCTGCTCCAAAGCCGAGCCACACAGGAAGATGGAATCTAGTCTGAGTCCAGGCAAAGATCCATGGAATAGCTCTAAGTGATTCTATGCCTCCGCTGGGTTTACGCTTTGATGGACGGCTGCCAATGTTCATTCGACCATACTCTAACTCGGGTGTGGCCTGCATTCATGATTGGTAAAAGATATAACCAATTACAAAACTCAAGGCAATATTTGTCACAACATCTACAACTAATAACCAAGTTCATTCCTAGCATACTTACCAGGCGGAAATACTCAACGAATCGGGGTTCTTTAAAAACTATTGATCGATACTTCTCTGTAGCAACAACTGCAATTTCATCCATAAGCGCACGCCATTCTGGTTTTGGAGAGACTGGTGGATGCATCCCATGTTCAAGGGTAGCAGCAGTAAAACGCTGAAGTGTCCTAAAACACAAGTGTTCCTCCCCAAAACATTGCTCAATGACCTCACCCTGAACAGTAACACGCAGATTTCCATGGATTGTATCGGGTGGTTGAGACAATATAGCAAGATGGGTGGGGCCACCTCCTCTTCCAACGGTACCACCTCTGCCGTGGAACATAGTTAGCTTCACGCCGTACTCCTTGGCAACTTTTACAAGCTCCTCTTGAGCCTTATACAGCTGCCACGCTGCTGATAACCGACCTGCATCCTTTCCAGAATCAGAGTATCCGATCATGACCTCTTGCTTGCCATTTATCCGGTTTCTGTACCACTCAACTGAGAAAAGACGTGCAACAGCAGCAGGAGCAGCATCCAGATCAGCCAACTTCTCAAAAAGTGGAACAACTCGTAAAGGTTGCTTCACTCGGCATTCACGCTGTAGAAGCTCAACTGCAAGCACATCAGATGGTGCAGTGGCCATCGAGATGATGTATGCCCCGAAGCAGTCAGCTGGGAGTTCGGCTATGACATGGAATGTGTCCAAAACGTCGGCAATTTCTTCAGTTTTTGGAAGATCAGGTCCAAATAAAGGTCTCTTGCCGCTGAGTTCAGACAGAAGCCACTCTTGTTTACGTTCTTCTGACCATTCTCGATATGAACCAATTTCTAAGTGCTGAGTAATAGCATCAAGCACATCGGTATGGCGGTCCGACTCTTGTCTTATGTCAAGTCTCACAAGTGAAAGTCCAAAGGTAGAAACTTGTCTTAGGAAATCCAAAAGGCTACCATCAGCAATGGACCGATCACCACAAGCACAAAGAGATCTGTAGCAGAGCTCAAGAGGTTCCAAGAACTACATAAAACGTATGACCATATTAGTGTTATATGACCAAAGAGACTAAGTGAACTTTCACTGCTTTATTTTAGGATGTTCTGTACATGGAAAGCAGTCACAGGAAAAGAAAAAGTGCAGTAGTATAAAACCTGCTCAATACTAGTATACGTTGCTTCCTCTGGAATTTCAGAGTATCCATGGGCTAACAGTTGGCGAGCACGCTCGCGTGTCTGATACAACTTATCTCTCACATCACCAAGAATTACACGATAGGGCTCATTTGGAGGAACTTGCTTCCAAAATTCTGCATTAGAAGAAAATGTTGAAAGGTCTGAGACTATGCCATTGCTCTGTCCAAAAGAATTATTCTTTTTCTTTTTGGAAGAAAGGAACATCTGTCCAAGAGAAATAGAGAGAGCTGTTTTGCAATTTCTAAAAAATAAACACTGACCAGAGCAACAGATGCTAGATGACCTCTTTATCATAAAAAGTAACACCATTTCCTTACTTTTTTTGTTTTTCTTTTTTGATAGGCAATAATGAAAATAACACCCTTGGCTCACTTGAAAGGAGAAAATTTGACTCATACTGCAAATAAGCATTTAACACATTCCTATCAAGTCATGCAACTAACGAGCTTTTTTCTTGGATTCAATTTCATGGAACATGCTCAATAGCAATCGCAAGTTACCTATGTAGTGTTTTGCATCTCTCCTTGAAGAACTGTGGAGTACTTCATCTGATCGCACGCGAAGCTCATCGTTGCAACGCCACATAGATAACTAAAAGAATGTGCAAGTTAGAAAAAATATAAAATAGTGTTGAAATGGCGCAACATCTCAAAATGGATCAAGACAAAAGTAAGAAAAACATGTCGGATACCTCAAACATGAGGTCCTCTATTTGTGAATAGTACAAATTGGCTGCCATCATTCTGGCCAATAAGCAAACATCTCTTGTGACCTCAGGCGTCACTCTTGGATTACCTGTATTTAAAAGCGCAGGGTTGACAGACATATGAGGAATATTTACTGCATTTAGCAACTACGAAATCCACGTCCGGCATATATTAAAAAATCCATCCCAGAGGAGCAGAAGAAACATTTTGCTGTCCTCCATCCCTTCAAAATACATTTCAAACCTCTTTATAACAACATCGTTTATTCTGACATTTTTTTGGCTTTTATAATGAATGGTTGTTATATACCTATAACAACATTTGACGTTTAGATATTAATGGACCGTTATAGACAAAAATTATCAAAAATCAATGCTTCCCCTTTTAATGTTACATTTAAAACATAAGAAAATTATTTAAATTTAAAATCTCAAAAGATATGCATAATTTACTAATTAAATATTAAAGAAAGCTAACATGATTAATAAATTCATAACTAAATGTGCAAGGATTTAAAATTTTGTGCAATGAAATGAAAATATACAAGGATATCTTTTAGTGAAATTAAATGAAATCTTTAACTAAGGAAGTAACATAATATTCCTTATCGTTCGTGGTGCATTAAAGTCTTTAGACTTATTATTCGTAATCTTAGAAATTTTACATGGTTGTTATAGAGGGATAATTTTACAAAACAACCTTATATTACAAAGATGGTTGTTGTTGTTATAGGTAAAAAGTTGCTACAAAGATGGTGGTTGTTGTTATAGGAAAAAAAAATAGAGAAGTAAAATATAACTTATAAAATGGGTTCCAAAAAAAACTTGGCTTTTACATTGATGACTGTTATCTAAGGATGTTATAGAGCGTCTTACTGTAATATAATCCCGTTTCAGTTTTTTGTCCTCAACTTTCAACTAATGTAAGTGGAAACATTCTCTGCATGAGAGGAATCATACCATCACGATCACCACCCATCCAAGAGGAGAATTGAATAAGAGGTGCATTATAAGGAACTCGTTCATCAATCCCTATGTTTTTGAGAGCTGTATCAACACGGCGCAGGAACTTTGGTACGCCCTTCCAAATTGTTTCATGGAAATAGCTCATTCCAGCTCTCATTTCATCTTGTGGAGTTGGAGGAGTTCTTCGGATCTCATCAGTGCGGAAAGCAGCTTGAATCTGCACAAGAAGTAAGCAGCAGACAGTTGTGAAAAACGAACTAACTCCAATGTTTCAGCATAAAATACAATTCAGACTAAGTGGTTGTGTTACTGCAGGAAGAAATTAAGCACATCCCTTCAAAATTTATCAATCTACGTGGAGGTTGAAACACAGTTAGATTCAGTGTAAAAGGATAGAGTAATAGTACAACTGATACTTTACTCAACCGCAAGAAAAGCAAGGATTACTTGCATTACTGTAGTGGCCATCTCATGCAAATAATTCAGCTTTATAGTGATTGACTGATTAAAATAATTCAGCTTTTACAAAATTCTATAAATAGAAAAAGTTTTTGACATCAAATGTTGCAACTTTGTTGCACCAGTAAAAGCACAAAGGTTCAGTACATTTTAAGTAGAGCTCCTTCCATCATAACATACATAATTTAAGTTTTGGACTATTAACTGAATAACCAAACAGAATCTACAATAAGTGATAAGATAATTTTGGTTTTCCAATCTTCCTGCAAATTCTTTAATGAGTCCCATCTAGAAAGCTTAGAGAGTAAAACTACATTAATATATGATGGGGCATAGATAAATAAGGATCGAATTTCATTCAAGGAAAACCACATGCATTAAGTAACTAAACATTGATAATTACCTCCCTCTGTAAAGCCTCATCAAGCTCCTGCTTATCATCAGGTGTAATGTCTTTAGCATACAACTGAGCCAAGCAGTCCCGGATCCTGAAAATTTAGTTAGAAATAAAGTTAGTAGAAGAAACCAAACAAAGGACGAATGCAAGAAATTTGGGCAGAAAGAGAATTTCCATTTATACTGATTAGGAAAACAAAAACGAAGCACAAAATTAATTGGTGAAAGACAAAAACTTGGTGATTCGAGACAAAACCTTCCATGTTTTTGAAGCAAAGATCTTCGGACAGATTGAGTAGGATGAGCAGTTAGGACGAGATCCACAGTCTGATTTTTCAGAGCATCAAAAACTTCTTGAGGGGACTTCTTCAAGTCCCCCACCAGTTTCTTAAAAGTTTCTTCAATATCTGATTCAGTTGTTGCATTGCTCTCATCGACAAAATCTCCCGTTTTCTTCAGCTTTTGGCGCCGGCGGTAGGCTATCTGAACCTCCTCGGCCAAATTGGCCAAGTTAAGCATGTGAGAGAAAGCTTTAGCAATGACAATTGAATCCCCTGGATCCAAACTTGTGAATACATTGCCAAGCTCCTCCAGTTTCTTCGGATCATGCTTTCCTTCATACTCGGCAGAAAGCTCATAGCACTCTTGGACCTAGAGTGATATTGAAGAAATCAAAGACTTTAATGTTGACCAGTTTTTTACAAACCTCAATTGATTTACGATGATGGAAACGTCAACACAAAGTTTAGGATTTCAAATTACAACACATGTCGATTTCGTCTACTATACTAACACTGTCAAAGATTGAATTTCTGTGTTAGCTTTAAAATTGGAAGAAAAACAACACTGTCTTTTTCAAATTTAATCAAATTCAAACTTGTGTATCCAAAACTAAGTAAAATCACAGAACTTCATCAACATTAAATCGAGAGTAGACAGCGACGAAACAACATTTTGAAAGATGATGGACAATTGACTATATAATACCATTTTAAGTATTACAAACATTTTAGTGAAGTGTTTGTGGTCAACTCAGTCAGAACAGAAATAAAAAAATCCAATCCTTTTATTCCCTTTCCAATAAGTGACATAAAAATTCAATCTTTAACTTCAAGAAATAAACCAGATTAAAAGAAACAACATCCCTTTAAAATTTAATCACATTAAAACTTTGTATCCTACAAGTAAAATCAAAGAACTTCAACAGCATTAAATGAGAGTACACAACATCAAAGACCACTTTGAAGATGATTGACAGTTGACTATCTAATACCGTTTTTAAGTAATACAAACATTTAGACTCAAGTGTATATGGTCAACTCAGCCAGAACATACATAAAAAATCAATCTTTATCATAAAATAGATTAAGAATGGAAGAGAAACAACACCCTTCTTATCGAATTTAATCAAACTCAGACTAGTCAAATCTAAAAAAGTGCAGCCCAATGCACTCAGATCCCGTTATGTGCCGGTATGCGCGGGTCCGGGAAAAGTTCGAAACAAAGTATATAAGTTGTACGCGCAAAGAAATATAAGAAGCTAACACTCAACCCCTCACATCCTGGTCACAGGTCAGTCAAACTGGTCAAATCCAAAGACCAAAAAACACAGAACTCCATGAACAGTAAATTGACAGCACAAACAATTAAATAGGCCCAAAAAACAAAAGAAAGAATAATTGGGAAAAAAACATACTGTTTCTTTGAGATCTTCACCATGCAAATCCTGAAGAATATCAAGAAACCGATCCAAAAGCAAAGCATCATACTCAACAAGTTTGTCATCTTCAGAAACTTTACCAGGTACCAATTGTCTCAACTGTGCATCAATTGATGCCAATTTCTCCAAATTACGATTCGCCATTTCTCACTCTCACTACCCCTCAATTCAACTATCACTTTAAAGACCCTGCAGCAAAGTACACAACTTAAAAATCATAGAAATTTTTACAAATTAAAACTGACCACAATATTTGATCATGACCCAAGTAAGTACAAAAACAAAAAAACAAAGGGACCACTAAATTTTGTAGCCACTCAAAAAAAACCAGTTGGCAACTCTATTTAGCTAAATTCTTAGTATTAGTTTATTTGCAATTAAATGATTTACCAAGTGTAATTGTGACATAAATAATGTGCAGTACCTGAATTTTGATATCTCAGAATACAAAGAATGAGAAGAAAAAGAAAAAGAAGCGACTTGTGTCTTCACAGTAAGTGAAAACTTTGGTTTGAGGGAGTTATGTGATGTAAAGACACTGAATATAGGGTAGCTATATATAAGGAAAAAAAGAGTTTTTTTTTTCTTTCTTTAATTTACAACCATATATTGTATTGGCATTAATTTTATTGAAATTTAAATTTTAAGTGATTTCCTTTCATGCCTCGACATAAGTTGGAAAATAAGTGAAATGTCAATCTCAAATAAAAGTAGCTATCTTGGCTTTACTTAACTGTCCTATGTCCTAAATGGAATATGCCTAAAGATTCTTGATTTATTTTCCAAAATTTGACGATACTCAATTTAGTCTACGAATAGAGATAGCTCATCTTCCTCTTTTATCACCACTACTATGTACGACCCTTTGCATAAGTTAGCTTGCATTTCTCTTATTTGTCCTATGAGTTTCCGAAATTTGATTAATACAAGAGACAAATGGACAATCGTATTATAGTAGGGTCGTTATACAAAAGTGAAGTTGAAATAATTTATATTGAAAGGCAAAGTGCTGATAATTAAAGGTTAAAAACAACTTTTGAACCTAATTTTAGAGATCATGTATGTGTGGCATAAAAATAAAATTTTGATCTGAAAACTAGAAAACAATAAGGAATTAGTTTTAGTATAAAAAAAGGTACTAGTAGTATTTCAGAACGAAACAACATTGTATTTATTACTTTTTATTTGCCAATTTATGTTCTGTACCCGAAAGAGCTCACCACAAGTCTTGTCAATGGAAAAATAGTAGTACTAATACAAGTTAATATTTTTTGAACAAATAAATTGAGATAGATGGAGTAGTTATTTATGGTAATGAATGCAAAAATTAATATATACTTTTAAAAGTTGTTCAACTGTATGTATATAATTCTAAGTTGGAAAAACGATAGAAGCATAATATTGATGCAGATATAGGCATTTATTAGGCTATTGGGAGTACTACGTTGTAAAAGTAGTGCATTGCCAAACCTCTAAATGGCCCCTGGTACCACACCCTATTGAGAAAAACAGAAATAAAGAGAGAAAATTAGGGCATAAAAAAGTAGAAAATGGAATAATGCACAATGTCACTTTATAAAGAGCATGTCTATTGATCATTCATTCATGCTTGTGATGTATACTCTTTTTTTTTTATATTAAGGCGTGCTTTTCTTCTTTATTAAGAGCCATGATACGTGTCATCTTTTTTTTATTTTTAACAGACTTGTCTTAATTGAAATTTAGTTGTTAACTAATTCTTTTCATAAATTATATTCCACGGGGGTCATTTTAAATACCGTTTAAGGTTTTGATACACACTAAGAAAATCATCTTAACATTATTCATAAGGATTGCTGAACTATATTGCCCTTTATCTCTTTTCAAAATGAGTAATAACTATTAAGAGATTTTAAAAAAAATTGTATATTTAGTTTATTGGACCAAGAGTATATTTGAAAAAACTAATGCATCTTTTGTTTCCTAATGCTACACTTATTTGGACTAGATTTATCTGCTTGAGACGACATTTAAAATGGTTAGAGGGGCTGAGAAAGTAACATTTAAATACTGATTCAAATATAATACGTTTTGAATTATTTATTGAACACTTGACAGAAAAGAATCTTAATGATCTGATGAAGATCACTTTTTCATCTATATATATATATATATATATGTATGTATATGTTCCCCAGTTACACATTTTCTTATACTTCCCAGTTACACTTTTTGTTTTTGGAATGTTTTAGAATATGATCGAAAGCACATATTTTGTATTAATTAGTTTGATGTAAATATGGCGCTAAGGAGGTCAAAAGTGGACCTCAAAGACTGAGATCAAAGGGGGCTAAAAAATGACGAATTATTTATGATACACTGACTCAATTATGCACAATATTTGGCATCACACTTTTTTAAAAACAAAACATCAAAGAAAGATAAACTTTTACTTGCTACATTTTCATTATTCTTGTTCGGATCTCTACGTCTCCTTCTAATTAAGGTTCCAATTGGACTTTGAATACTCGAAAAGCTAACATGCTTTTATATAGCAATGCGATGGGTTTGGTTCTTGAAAACTTAATCATTCTTGTCTTGATACGATTAGTTCCGTGAGTGGTTGTAACTTATTATTTGTTTTTTATTTTTTTGCCTAGTGTTTGGTATTCATATCGGAGCCCGATTAAATTTAGATTTACGTTGAAAATTTTTACATTAAAAATAAAATGCTACTTAATAAATATGATCTCATACCTAGGACTCAAACTCGAACAATATGATGAGAACCGGCTTGTTAAAAATTTAAACTAGTAGAAAGGAAATATTTTTATATACTTATTTTAAGTCTGCAATATTCTCCACAAAGTACAAACTTAATTATCAAGGGGGGCAGCTACTGTTGAAAGAAAGCGGAAATACTATTTATTTTATATTTCAAGTACTGTATTATCCGGTCCACATTAATCTGTGGGTTATAACTTATATGTTTAACATTAAAATAAAAAATAAAAAAACTAAAAAGCACTTTACTTGTTACTCTTTAACATAACATGTAATCCAACCATCAGGACGAGCTTTTACTTTCATTTTACTGTGCTTTAGGTATTCTATATTCAAAATTTATTGGCAACAATTCGAAATCACACCGAGTAAATCAACTCACAATTTTTTATCAAAAAATTCTTTATTCTCACTATTTAAACTTGAAGGTTCGAGTGTGAGGGAAGTGTGAAAATATTATAGATCCTTCAAAATTGGAAGGGGTTTAAAAAAAAACATAAAGTCAATCAGGAGGACGACAAAAGGAAGGATTGTTTTTATGTGAGAAGCCGCTGATTCTTTATCATAAAAAAATTGTATACCAAAAAGAATATTGTAAGAATCTTGCAACTGCCTAAACAATAGAGGTCGGATTCGGCCCATAACAACTGGAGTAATCCTCTAATAATAACTTGCTTTTTTATTGTATAAAACAGAAATTATTTGACAAGAAGACAATATAATATACTCACGGAAACTCCGGGATGAACCTCAGTATAACGACAGAATAGATTAAAAAAAAGGAAAAAGAAACAGATAAGTGGAGTGAGTAAGTAAATAAATAAGAAATAAATGAGAAGAAAAGAAAAATCGAATGGAACGCCTGGAGTAGAGGTGTCAAATTATTTATTAAAACCGATCCCAACCAAACCAAATCGAATAGAATTTTAAGTTATTTTTATAAATAATCCCCTCGCCAAAAGATGATAATATATATAGAGAGTCAAAATTATTATTATATATAAATTTTCTTCGTGCGTTCACTTTTTTATATTTCTTTTACTGAAAATCTTTTTTCTGTCACTATTTGTATGAACCTCTAATTGAACAGAATAATTAAGATGAACCAGTAGATTCAAATGATAAAGAGGTGAAAAAGGTAGAAATGATAAAAGGGAGTATGCGTGCGGATAAAATCGGGAATAAAATTACTCCTGATTTTTCGGTAAAGAAACGGGAGGACAACGCGACCCGATATGGCCTCGGGTGAAGGCGAGGGCTTCCACAGATCAGAGCCCAAGGAGGACGAATGGTGCGCCCGAAACCGGACACGGCCAAGCATTGAGCTCGAGCAAAGTGAAGAACCGGGGCTAAGGAAAAGATGGTTACACAGGACAAACAAAGGACCGAAATATCCGTCCACAATCGGATATTATTAATAAATCTCGGGTTAAGCATGTGTTAATTGATCCAGGTAGCTCGGCCAACATCATTCGATGGAGGGCAGTAGAACAATTGGAATTATTGGACCAAATCGTACCGGCAGTACGAGTATTGAATGGGTTCAACATGGCATGCAAGACGGAGAAGGGTGAAATAACCCTACTAGTAAACACTATCGGGACCACCCAGGAAATGAAGTTTTATGTGATCGAGGGGGATATGAGATACAATGCCTTGTTCGGGAGGCCATGGGTGAGGGGGGCATGGATCCACAATATGAGAGTGGTGCCTTCGACCCTACGTCAAGCGTTGAAGTTTCCCACCCCAGGCGAAATCAAAACGGTCTACGGGGAACAACAGGCCGCAAAGGAGATGTTCGTTATTGAGAAAGTGATCCCGGTGCCCGCAGTCACGACATCAAAAAGTAGGGGACTGGTCGAAGAGAAAGAAACCAAATAGCAATCAGTGGCCCCGACCTTGACCGGGTCAGGGAAACATGGGGAACACACAACAAATGAGGATGATGATTTCGGTGTCCCGAGATCCTTTATAGCACCCGATGATACCGATGCCATCAAATCGACAATCGAGGCATTGAAGCAGGTCGTACTGATCGAGTACCTGCCGGATAGAAAGGTATACCTCGGCACGGGGTTAACTCCTGAGCTTAGGAAAAAACTAATTGATTTTCTTAAAGCTAATGCCAATTGCTTTTCCTAGTCCCACTTAGATATGATAGGGATCCCACCGGTGGTGACAACTCACAAATTAAGCTTGGATCCAAAATTTCACCCGGTCAAACAGAAGAGGAGGCCGCAGTCCGAGATCAAACACGTATTCATCAAGGACGAGGTATCTAAACTTCTGAAAATAGGTTTCATTCGGAAAGTTAAATACCCGGATTAACTAGCTAACGTAGTGGTCGTGCCTAAAAATAGAAACAAACTTAGAATGTGTGTAGATTATAAGGACCTAAACAAGGCATGTTCGAAGGATTCATTTCCTTTGCCTAACATTGACCGAATGATCGATGCGACAGCCGGGCACGAGACGCTGAGTTTCCTCGATGCTTATTCCGAGTACAACAAAATACGAATGGACCCGGGTGAACAAGAGAAGACTTCTTTTATAACTAAATTCGGCACCTATTGTTACAACGTAATGCCGTTTGGGTTAAAAAATATCGGTGCCACGTATCAATGCCTAGTTAACCAGATTTTCGAAGAATAAATAGGAAAATCAATGAAGGTTTATATTGACGATATATTAGTTAAGTCCATGCGAATAGAGAACTATTTGAAATATTTGCAGAAACCTTTGACATACTGAGAAAATAAAACATGAAACTGAATCCGAAGAAGTGTGCCTTCGAGGTCGGCTTGGGAAAGTTTCTCAGATTCATGATATCTTATCGGGGAATAGAAATCAACCCGGACAAGATAAAAACCCTAGAAGATATCACCGTAGTCGACAACGTCAAGGCAGTATAGAGACTGACCTGGCAGATAGCCATATTGGGCCGGTTTATTTTGAGGTCATCTGACAAAAGCTACCGATTTTTCTCATTGTTGAAGAAGAAGAAGAACGACTTCTCTTGGACCCCGGAATGTCAGTAGGCTTTAGAAGAACTCAAACGATACCGATCAAGCCCTCCTTTGCTGCACACCCTAAAGGCAAACACGCAACTATACCTCTACTTGGCAGTCTCTGAGGTAGCGGTAAGTGGTGTCCTGGTCCAGGAAGAAGAAGGTATGCAGTTTCCTATCTATTATGTTAGTAGATTTCTAGGGGGTACCAAAATGAGGTATCGACACTTAGAAAAATTAGCGCTCGCCTTATTAAGCACATCTAGGAGACTAAAATCATATTTTCAGTGTCACCCCATATGTGTCGTGACCTTGTACCCGCTAAGAAATGTTATGCATAAACCCGAGCTCTCAAGTCGACTGGCCAAATGGGCCATAGAAATAAGCAAGTACGATATTGAATATAAACTCCGGACTGCTATAAAATCTCAGATTTTGGTAGACTTCATGGCCGACTTTACACCTGCCTTGATCCCTGAGGTCGAGAAAGAATACTGCTTACCTCGGGGACTAGCTCAGGGGTTTGGACCCTATTCATGGATGGTGCTTCTAACGCGAAAGGGTCCGGATTGGGAATCGTATTAAAATCACCAACGGGTAGTGTAATAAGGCAATCTATTAGAACGGTGAAACTGACTAACAACAGAGTCGAATATGAGGCTATTATTGTAGGTCTTGAACTGGCTAAAAGCCCAGGGGCTGAGGTGATCGAAGCCAAGTGCGACTCCCTCATTGTCATTAACCAAGTCAATGGGACATTTGAAGTAAAAGAGGACTAGATGCGGAGATACTTGGATAAGTTGCAAGTAACATTACACCAGTTCAAGGAATGGACACTACATCATGTACCCCGAGATCAAAATAACGAGGCTGATGCCTTGTCTAATCTAGGGTCATCAGTTGACTCTGATGAATTCAATTCCAGAACAATGGTGCAATTGATGAACTCAGTGATAGAGGAAGGTCACACTGAGGTAAACTCAACAAGCTTAACTTGGGATTGGAGAAACAAATACATAGACTACCTCCAAAAAGGAAAATTTCCATCGGATCCCAAAGAATCGAGGGGCCTACGTACTAAAGGTTGTGAGGTTTAGCTTGATTGGTGAAAATATATACCGAAGATTGTTTTTCAGACCGTTAGCAACATGCTTGGGTCCAAGGGAAACCAACTACATAATAAAGGAAGTACACGAGGGTACTTGTGGAAACCATTCGGGAGCAAAGTCCTTGGTTCAAAAATTGACTAGAGTCAGTTATTACTGGAACGAGATGGAAAAAGATGCGAAAGACTTCATTAAAAAGTGCACCGAATGTTAGAGGCATGTCCCAATGATCTACCAACTAGGGGAAATGCTTCTTCGGGTCCTTTCCCCTTGGCCGTTCATAAAATGGGTAATGGACATCGTCGGTCCCTTGCCATGGGCACCCGGTAAAGCCCAATACATCTTACTTATAACCGGTTATTTCTCCAAGTGGGTCGAAGCTCAAGCGTTCGAGAAAGTTAGGGAAAAGGAGGTCATTAACTTTGCCTGGGATCATATAATATGTCGGTTTGGGATACCGGCCGAGATCACATGCGACAACGGGAGGCAGTTCATCGGCGGTAATATTAGTAAATTTTTTGAAGACTATAAACTCAAAAAAGATTTTATTGACGCCCTACCGCACAAGTAGGTATGGTCAAGAGGAATCAACAAACAAAACTATAATCCAGAACCTGAAGAAAAGGTTAGCTGACTCAAAAGAAAAATGGAAAGAAATTTTACCCGAAGTCTTATGGGCATATCAAATTACTTCGAAGTCAAGAACCGGTGAAACACCGTTCTCTCTAGTCTACGACACAGAAGTTCTGATTCCAGTAGAGGTAGGAGAACCAACCCTAAGGTTCCAATATGCTACGGAGATGTCAAATGACGAGGATATGGCCACGAGCTTAGACGTGGCAGACGAAAGGCGAGAAGATGTCCTAGTCCGATTAGCGACCCAAAAGCAACACATGGGGAGATATTACAACCGAAAGGCAAACCTTCAATACTTCCAAATCGGGGACTTGGTACTAAGGAGAGTTACACTACATACCAAGAACCCCGAATGACGAAAAATTGGGCCCGAACTGGGAAGGATCGTACAAGGTCACTGGTATAATCGGGAAAGGCTCATATCAGCTCGAATCCAGAAATGGTGTACAACTACCCAACAATTGGAATGTGGCACATTTAAAGCGATACTACTGCTAGGGTATGAACGCAATCTTCTTTGTGCTTTATTATGCTACGAACTAACCCATGCAGGTACTCAGTCAAAATCAAACCTAAAGATTAGTTCTGAAGGCACGCGTTGCACTCTTTTTTCCTTGGTCCAATTTTCTCCCAAAGTGGGTTTTACGGCAAGGTTTTTAACGAGGCTATAGTAAAACGTGCTACCCTAGTTTTGAAGACCGGCCTGAAGCCGGGGATTGTGGATCGTCAGTATAAGGTCAGTAGTATTCGAGCCCCCAAAATTTAGTCTCGAATACTAGGGGGCCATCACGCCCTGAGTCAAGAACAAGTCCCAAGTTCAAAAATTTAGAAGGCATTCCTATTCGATTTTGAAAGCCAAGGCTTGAATATTAGGATTAATTGTGTGGGTGAAACAGTCAAATGAATCGTGCTCGTGTAGCTCATTCTCGCCATGGCAGATAGCATTTTTACCTTCGATTATTTACACTACGATCAAAGTAATAAAAGAAGTTTGCCTTCTATGTTTCATCAGTTCAAGTTTGTACCAGAGATATTATTGTTGAGTTACTTAGAATGGATAATGGGTTCAGAACCCTCAAGCCTACAGACCTCCCTGAACCGGGGACTGCTACTCAACAATAATATCGGGTAATTCGGGCTACTTAATCCCGGAGGCATCGAGCTTACTAGGCAGGGCCCAAACACGAAAGACTACGACCAATTTAAACAGTTCGAAGACGTCCGAGTCTGTACATAAAAATTAAGGTCCTTATACGTTTTTAATCTATGGAAGATTACTTCAGAATCGGCCATGAAAAGAGCCACCATCGACAAAGAATAATCATGTCCGATTAAAATGTTCAAATATTTTAACAAAGACTTCATTTTTTATCGGGGCCTCCAAAGTCAAAGCAACTCAAAGTTGTTACTTAACCTAGGTCTCATCCTGGCTTTAGGGGAACAAACCGTCTAAGCTATATCAAATTCTATGCTAAGGCATCGACGTCATATTTTGAAGACCAAAAACACAAGTTATAAGTCTTGAACATAACCAAATACTGAAAAGTAAAGGACACAATGTATAGTAGAAGAGAAATTCTTTATATATATGTACCAAAAGGTATTTACAGAGGCACCATGAAACGGCCCCAAAATACATAATATGTAACTATAAAGAAAAACAAAAATAAACTAAGGCATTTTCTGCCTAATCCTCGTCGGAGCCTGACTCGCTGCCCGAACCATCGGGCTGGTATCTCGCTCTGGCCTCGGTTTCGAGCCTCCTCGCCTCCTCGATCTTGGCCGCCAGGTCAACTCCCCAAGCTTGGATCTCTTCGAGAGTCTCTCTCCTAGATAACCACTTCACATATTCGGCTTTCGTTACTACACGAGCCTCAGCTACCTCCACATCGTTCTTGTATTGGGCCAACATGTCCGAACTTTGGAGGCCCCATTCGAAGTCACCTCCAATTTGGACTTCAACGTAGTGTATTCTTGGCCGAGTGCATCCCATTCCATGACGACCAAGTCTAGTTGTGCTCGGCGCTCCTCATTCAGCCGAGACCATTTGTCGACTTTTACCCTCATCACCCGGAGCTAATATTTGGTTGATGCCAAGTCCTCTTTGGTGGCATACCGCTCCGGGGCCATGAGATCCATCTTGCTCCTCAACTCCTCAGTTGAGGCTTTGACCTCATTCATTTTGGCCCTAAGCTGGTCGATCAGGTCTTTCTTTTCTTGAACCTGTGAGGTTGCGGCGTTAGCAGTTGCGCTTAACCTCTTGTTATTAATCTCAAACATCTTACCTTTTCAACCAGAAGGGCGTGTTCCCATTTCACTTTCGAGGCCTCCTTTTGAGCTCTTTCCCGCTCGGCTTGGAGGATGGAGTGATCCTTGAGGACCTCATCTTTTTGCTCACAAAGAGCTTTGTACATATCCTTCTGTCGGACCTGCTTATTGTACCGAGGCCTGAGGAATAAAAAATGTAGAAATTGTTAAAATACGCTAAGGCAAAATGGACTCTATAAAGATGTGAGGAAAGGAAACATACCATGTTCAGTGCCTGAGGTGCCTCAGTTAAGAGGCTCAGCGTGTCCACTTCATCCATCTATGCTTGGTCCATTTTGGTTACCAACAAACAAAGGTAGTTGGCCATACCGACCGGCCCGGATAACATCCTGGTATCCGCTGGTACCGTAAACATGATCATTTTCTTACGGTCGGGATCTGCACTAGGGTAGGGGAATTGATTCACATGTTTTGGGCTCAAACTCGGCCCACCTGACCCCAGCAACACATCCATTTTTGAGATCTCCAAGTGGCCGAACCCGGAGTATTCTTCCAGCGCGTCGACATCCATACCTTCAAAAAATAGGTTAAGGGCTTCGTCCGCAGCCCGTGATGCCTTGGTCTACTTTTCTTTAATGGCCTGAGCCTCATCAAAAAGAGACTCCATGAGGGACGGTGACTATAGGATGTCAATAACGCCGGGGGCCTCTCTCGGGACCAAAGTAGCCTGTCGAGAGGTAGCGGCCACAAATATTTTCTTGGGCTCTCGAGCTGAGGAGGTTTCAACCTTAAGGTATCCCCTTCCGGTGCCGCCAGCTCTTATTCTGTGTCGGCCAGCTCGTGGATGATGAACTCCATGACATCATCCTCGGGGTAGTCCCTGAGCCGGTAGAGAGAATCAGAGTCCGGGATCCTAGCATGAGTACTTTTCTTGGTACTTTTCTGACCCTGACTAACACCCTCTTCCTCTTGGTCTCGGCGGGAGCATCAGAAGAGCCAGAAGAACTCCTCTTTCTTCTCATTTTCTCCCCCTTCACTGCAACCTTAGAGGCAGGTTGTCTCAAAGCAGAGGGTTTTCTGTATGGGGACGAGGCTTCGTCCTTGAAAATTGCTTGAAGCTCGGTGGTCTTGGGCAAACTTGTGAGAAGAAAAAGAGACTTAGTCGAAATGATGATAGAATAAAAGGAGAATTCAATCAGGGGAAGAAGGATACTTACCTTAGGAACGAGCCTCTCATTTGCCTCTAGAAAGTTTGCGCCACTCGCGCTCAGAATATGTCAACTATTTGTAGATACCCTTGGCCCACTCCTTAAAATGAGGGACTGCATTGGGGACTCGGGCGACCGCTGCATATCAAGAAAGTAAGTGATGAAAAAGAAGAACTCAAAGAGTTCTTTTGACGACTTAAGATGAGATGAACTTAGGTGTTGAGTTCCACTTCTCAAGGAAATACAGGAAATCAGAGGGAATGAGATCTTCAGTCTTGACCCAAACAAATCTCCCTTGCCAGCCTTGATCCCTATCCTCATCGATGCTTGAGAATGAAGTCTTTTTGCCTATTATGCGAGCTTGATTAACCCCCATCGGAAGATTCGGGGGTTGTAGACAAGGAGCAGATGGTCAATAGTGCATCGAGGCTCCACCGTGTTATTGACAAAGTGACGGAAGAGAATCACGATCCTCTAAAAGGACGGATGGAACTGCCCGAGGAAGATCTTGTACCTCTTACAAAAATCGAAGACCATCATGTCCATCGGGCCAAGCATGAAGGGTTACTTATAAAAGCTTAAGTACCCCTCCACGTGCGTTGTGATGTCCTCATCAGGACCGGGGATGACTACTTCCTTGCCATCCCACTTGCAATCCTCTCGGACCTTTGGGAACGTGTCTTCGGTGATGGAGCAGATATACCTCAACACCTCCTCACCATGATCTTCTTATTTGGAGGCTTTCTCGACCTTAAAGTCATTATCTATGGAATAGCCCCCGAGGATAACATGCTTAAGAGGAGGTTCCGGGGCTACTACCAATAGGTTCGCTTCAATATCAGTGACCAGGGTAGAATTTGAAGGAGCAGTACTTTGAGGCACAAACTTCAACTTTTTTGCCATCTTTATTTGGGAATATGAAGGTTTAAAGACGAATATGAAGGTTTGAAGATGAGTATGGAGATTTGAAGGTCTGATTTGAAGATTTAAACACGAAATATAAAGGTTTGAAGATTGGAGATGAAGAAATGAAGATGTGAAGAACAACTTGAGAACATTTGAAATCGGGAAGTAAAAAAGTGGGAAAAAAAGGAAACCAAAGCTTTTATAGAAGGAAAATAATTAATATGTGACGTTCCGCATTCGATGCCCACTGAGGATGGTAAACCGGTGGCTGACACATGTTCGATGTCAAAACGACGCGACTGATGGGACCTTTCACTGGCTCGTCAACCCATTTATAGCGTACAGAGGAAGATACCGGGGTCAGTTAATCACTTCTTGTCGTTTTCTATAAAGTTTCTCTCCGAAAAGTGAGGGGGCTATCTGTGCACGGGTAAAATCTGGGATAAAGTTACCCTCAATTTTCCAGTAAAGAAATAAGAGGCTAGCACGACCAGATATGGCCTCGGGTAAAGCCTAGGACTTCCACAGATTCGAGTCCGGGGAGGACGAATGGTGCACCCAGTACCAGACACGACCAAGCATTGACCTCGAGCAAACTGAAGAACAGGGGATAAAGGGAAAGACGATTAGACAGGACAAACAAGGGACTGAAATATCCGCCCACAATCGGATATTACAGGGCAAATCTCTCTCGATATCAACTGCGTAATAACGTTTACTGGAAGAAAAAGATCTTTACCTTACTTTGACTTGTAATAGTATTGAAATTTTCCTACTATATAAAGGGGAGAACTTTTATATTTTAAGGACCAATGTTGGCACGTATACCAAGGCAGTAAAGTTAATTTTTTGTTCTCTAGCTATTGTTCAAAATGTTCTTCAGTTGTTTGTTTGTTTGCTTGTTGAGTTGCAACTGAGCCCGTTCGAGGGCTGGATCGGAACCAATTTCCAACATCTTTCACAAAGCTAGACTTAATCATCTGTCATTTTAATTTGATTATTTCATTTTCCTTTAACTCAATTATTTATAGTTCTAAATCATTCGTGTTAAATTAAATCACATATCCTTTAAACCGGGTATAAATTCAATTGTTACTCATTTTAAGGGTAAATAGATTAAATTTTATGGGTGGTCATTCAATGTTGTTTTCATTACCCAAAAGTCATGTTTCTTATTTGTTACACAAAAGTCATTCAGCTTTGTGTTCATTACCCAAAAATTACTTTTTTTTTATTTTTTTATTTTATGTTTTTACATAAAAATTATTTTACTTTGCTCTAATTTTCACAATAGTCAATTTGACCAGATTTTATAATTCTTTCACCTGAATTATGAGTGTGGGAATATTGGTCACATCAGGAGGTATTGCCCTAGATTGGTAAGTAACAGATCTCGACAGGATTCATGTGCCATCATATCGGCACCGGTTACTTCACCGCCTGCTCAACCAGCTAGAGGTAGGGGTCAGGCAGCTAGAGGTGGAGGTCATGTCATTAGAGGTAAAGGTCAGACCGTTAGAGGTGGAGGCCAGCCAGTTAGAAGCCGTCCCAGGGATGTAGTTCAGAGTGGTGGGTCCCAGCCCCGATTTTATGCTTTTTCAGCTAGGCCTGAGGCTGAGTCATCTGATGTTGTGATCATAGGTATTATTCTAGTTTGCCATAGAGATGCTTCAGTTCTATTTGATCCAGAATCTACTTATTCCTATGTTTCCTCCTATTTTGCTTCATATTTGGTTGTGCCTTGTAATTCTCTGAGTGCTTCTGTTTTTGTATCTACATCGGTGGGAGACTCTGTTGTAGTATATCACGTCTATCGTTCGTGTGTGATTACTATTGGTAGTCTTGAGACTAGTGTGGATCTTCTACTTCTTGATATGGTAGATTTTGATGTCATCTTGGGTATGGATTGGTTGTCACCTTTCATGCTATATTGGATTGTCATGCCAAGACAGTGACTCTAGCTATGCCGGGTTACCTCGGTTAGAGTGAAAAGGAACTCCTGGTCATTCTGCCAGCAGGATTATTTCTTATATGAAAGCTCGATGTATGGTAGAGAAAGGGTGTCTAGCCTATTTGGCTTATATTCGCGATCCCAGTGCGGATGTTCCTTCCATGGACTCAGTACTAGTTGTTCGTGAATTTCCAAAAGTATTTCCTGCAGATTTTTTGGGGATGCCACCCGACAGAGATATTGACTTTTGTATTGATTTGGCTCCGGGCACTCAGCCCATTTCTATTCCACCATACCGTATGGCCCCGCCGGAGTTGAAAGAATTGAAAGAGCGGTTACAAGACTTGCTTGATCAGGGATTCATTAGACCCAGTGTCTCGCCCTGGGGTGCATCAATATTATTTGTAAAGAAGAAAGATGGCTCTATGCGGATGTGTATAGATTATCGGTAGTTGAACAAGGCCACTATCAAAAACAAATATCCTTTGACAAGAATTGATGACTTATTTGATCAGCTTAGGGTGCCAAGGTATTTTCGAAGATTGATTTGAGGTCTGGTTACCATCAGTTGAAGATTAGGGCATCTGATATCCCTAAAACAGCTTTTCGAACTCAGTATGGGTATTACGAATTCCTAGTGATGTCATTTGGGTTGACAAATGCCCCGGCAGCATTTATGGATTTGATGAATCAGGTGTTCAAGCCTTATTTGGATTCTTTTGTGGTTGTATTCATTGATGATATCTTGATTTACTCCAGCAGTCGAGAGGAGCATGAGTAACATCTACAGAGTATGCTTCATACTTTGAAGAATAATAAGTTATATGCCAAGTTTTCAAAATGTGAGTTTTGGTTACACCCAGTTGCCTTTTTGGGGCATGTTGTGTCGGCATAAGGCATAAATGTGGATCCTAAGAAGATAGAGGTTGTACAGAATTGGCCTAGACCTACTTTAGTTACAGAGATTCGGAGTTTCCTGGGTTTGGCAAGTTATTATCGTCGGTTTGTGGAAGGGTTTTCATCTATAGCAAGCACATTGACCAGACTAACCCAGAAAGGTGTCCCATTCAGATGGTCAAACGAGTGTGAGTTGAGCTTTCAGAAGCTCAAGACCGCTTAGACTACGACGCCAGTGTTGGTGTTACCCACAGGTTTAGGATTGTATACAGTATATTGTGATGCATCTCACATTGGGCTTGGTGCAGTATTAATTCAAGATGGCAAGGTAATTGCATATGCGTTATGATAGTTGAAAGTTCACGAGAAAAATTAGTCTATTCATGACTTAGAATTGGTAGCCATTGTTCATGCGCTGAAGATTTGGAGGCATTACCTCTACGGTGTCTCACGTGAGGTATTTACTGATCATCGTAGCCTTCAATATCTGTTCAAACAAAAGGATCTTAATTTGAGGCAGAGAAGATGGTTGGAGTTGTTGAAAGACTATGATATCACCATTTTGTATCACCCCGGAAAGGCCAATGTGGTGGCCGATGCTTTGAGTAGAAAAGCTGTGAGTATGGGCAGTCTTGCGTATATTCCGGTTTGTGAGAGCCCATTAGTTGCAGATGTTCAGACTTTGGCTAATCAGTTCGTGAGATTAGATGTTTCAGAACCCAGTCGGGTTCTAGCTTGCACAGTCGCTCGGTCTTCTTTATATGAGTGCATTAGAGAGAGGCAGTATGATGATCCTCATTTACTTGTCCTTAAGGACATGATGCGGCACGGTGATGCCAAACAGGTTGCTGTGGGGGAAGATGGGGTTCTGCGAATATAGGGTCGTATTTGTGTGCCTAATGTGGATGGGCTTTGTGAATTAATTCTTGAAGAGGCACACAGTTCCAGGTATTCTATTCATCCAGGTACCGCCAAAATGTATCAAGATTTGCGGCAACATTACTGGTGGAGGAGAATGAAAAAGGATATAGTTGCATATGTAGCTCGGAGTTTGAATTGTCAGCAAGTTAAGTACGAGCATCAGAGACCTGGTGGTTTGCTTCAGAAGTTAGAAATTCCTGAGTGGAAGTGGGAGCGTATCACTATGGATTTTGTTGTTGGGCTCCCATGCACTCAAATAAAATTTGACACAGTATGGGTCATTGTGGACATGTTGACCAAGTCGGCACATTTCATTCCAGTGGCAGTTACCTATTCTTCAGAGAGGTTAGCTGAAATTTACATTTGTCAGATTGTCCGCCTACACGGTGTGCCCGTGTCTATTATTTTAGATCGAGGTACGCAATTTACCTCACACTTCTGGAGGGCTGTACAACATGAGTTAGGCACGCGGGTTCAGTTGAGTACAACATTTCATCCACAGACAGATGGACAGTCAGAGCGCACTATTTAGATATTGGAAGATATGCTTCGCGCTTATATTATAGACTTTGGAGGTTCTTGGGATCAGTTCTTGCCACTTGCGGAGTTTGCTTATAATAATAGCTACCAGTCAAGCATTTAGATGGCTCCATATGAGTCATTATATGGAAGGCGATACCATTCGCCAGTTGGATTGTATGAACCGAGAGAGGATCGGTTGTTGGGTACCGATTTGGTACAGGATGCCTTGGATAAGGTCAAGATTATTCAGGATCGACTTCGTACAACTCAGACTAGGCAAAAGAGTTATGCCGACTGTAAAGTTCGTGATATTGCATTCATGGTTGGAAAAAGAAATTGCTCCGAGTTTCACCTATGAAAGGTGTAATGAGGTTCGGAAAGAAGGGCAAGTTGAGCCCTAGGTATATCAGACCCTTTGAAATTCTTGAAAGGGTGGGTGAAGTAGCCAACATGCTTGCATTACCACCTAGTTTATCAACGATTCATCCGGTGTTCCATGTGTCTATGCTCCGAAAATATCATGGTGATCCGTCCCATGTGTTAGATTTTAGCTCAGTCCAATTGGACAAAGATTTGACTTACGAGGAGGAGTCGGTGGCTATTCTAGCCCGACAGGTCCGACAGTTGAGGTGTAAGAGTTATCTTTCAGTTCGAGTGCAATGGAGAGGTCAGCCGATAGAGGCATCTACCTGGAAGTCCGAGTCGGACATGCTGAGTAAATATCCACACCTTTTCTCCAGCTCAGGTACTTTTTCTAACTCCGTTCGAGGACGAACGCTTATTTTAGAGGTGGAGAATGTGATGACCCAAAATGTCATCTTTAAATTTAATAAGTAATTCTATGTTCTAAGACCTCGAAAAGCACTAATTATCATTCTTAGACTTGCGTGCGCAGTCCGTAAAATTTTCCGGAAAGTTTTTATGTGAAAAAAATGGATTAAAATGTGAAATAGAGCCTTAAAACTCAACTGAGTTGACTTTGGTCAATATTTTGAGCAAACGGACCCAGATCAGTGTTTTGACAATTCCGGTAGGTCTGTATCGTGATTTGGGACTTGGGCGTATGCCCGGAATTTAATTTGGAGGTCCCTAGCTCAAGTTATGACCATTTAACGGAAACTAGTAATTCAAAGGCTAAATATTTTCAAGTTTGACCACGGGGTTGACTTTTTGATATCGGAGCTAGAATCCGATTTTAAAAATTTGAATAGCTCTGTTATGTCATTTAGGACTTGTGTGCTAAATTTGAAGTCATTCCGGATTCATTTAATATGTTTTGGCACGAGATTTACAAATTAAAAAGTTTAAAACTCTTAAGTTCGAATCGGGGTGTGAATTGTAAGTTCAGCATTGTTTGATGTGATATTAGACCCCGAGTAAGTCCGTATTATGTTATGAAACTTGTTGGTATATTCGGACAGGGTCCCGAGTACCCCGAGTGTGATTCGAATCGAAATCGGAACAAGAATTGGACTTAAGCAAAATCTGAAATTTTGCCTTTTGTTGTAATCGCACCTGCGGATTTTTGACCGCAGGTGCGAGCTCGCAAAAGCGAGCCTTCCATCGCAGAATCGGCCTGGGAAGGCTGGGCAAAGGTCCGCAGGTGCGGAAACTTGCATGCACCCGCGCGTCCGCAGAAGCGGACTTGACAATCGCAGAAGCGGAAGGAAGCGCAGGTGCGCATTTGTCCTTCGCAGATGCGAGGCCTTGCCTGGCAGCCCTATTTCGCAGATGCAAAATTTTTCTCGCAGATGCGAGCTCGCATGTGCGAGCCCAGGCACCGCAGGTGCGGAAATGCCTGGGCAGTGTATATATCGAAGAGTCCGACATTTTTACTCATTTTGGTCATTTTGAGCTCGGTTAAGGCGAAGTTTTGAGAGGTTTTTCATGATTTCGAACTGGGCAAGTGTTCTATAACCAAAAGTGATTATATTTTACGAATCCATGTCTATATCATCATTTATTTCGGATTTAGATGGAAGAAATTGGAGTTTTTGTAAAACTTTCCAAAAACGAAAAATTTAGATTTGAAGGTCCATTTGACATCCGAATTGGATAATTTTTATATGGTTGAACTCGTAACGGAACGAGTGTTCGAATTTTGTGAGTTTTTTTCCAGGATTTGAAACATGGGTCCCACTGTCGAATATTTTAATGAATTTCGGATTTTTATCCGAAAAATTAGTAAATTCATATGGAATTAATTTCTATGATTCGTATTGAGTATATTGAATTGTTTATAAATATATTTGAAGCTTTTGGAGACAAATTTTAAAGGAAAAGCTGTGATCGAGTAATTGATTGGAATTTGCAAAGCGAGGTAAGTGTCGTGGTTAACCTTGAGTTGAGGGAATAGAACCCTTAAACTATTTGTTATGTAAAATGCATGTGAAGGACGTATAGGCGAGGTGAAGAGTGTCTATACTGTCACGACCCAAAATCCTACCACATGCGTCGTGATGACACCTAATCTCTAAGACTAGGTAAGCCGATTTCTATTACATTTTGAAGCTATTTTTTTTAAAATTAAATTAAATAAGCAACCAAAACTAACAGCGGAATAAATATAAATATACAACCTCCAAAGACTGGTAGTACTGAGTAACGAACTCTAACTGAATACATGGAATGATCACGAGGAGCGAATATACAATACTGTTTGATTACAAATTAACAGTACAATGAAATAAAAAGACTCCAAGGGACTGCGATGGCCAAGCAGTTCTACCTTGAACTTTTACGATCGCGCTTTAACTCTACTCAAGTCCTATATCTCAAATACCTGGCTCTACACAAAAATGTGCAGAAGTGTAGAGTGAGCACACCACAGCGGTGCCCAGTAAGTATCAAGACTAACCTCAATGGAGTAGAGACGAGGTACAGTCAAGACACTCACTAGTCTAATAACATGTGCAATATAATATACAAAATAATAGGAAACAAATAACAACAGAGCAACATGAAACAACCAGTGATATGCACAGCAGACAACAAGAATACCATTAATATCGCTCAACTATTAATAATTTCAATTACACCAAAATTGGGATCAAGTACTTCAAATAATGTCTTTCACATATAATTCTTCCAAATAATTCTCTTTCAAATATAATTCTTTCAATAAGTCTTTTCAAATATAATTTCCTCAAATAAATATCTTTCAAATACAATTCTTTCATATAATACTTTCTAAGTAAAAATCCTTCCAAATAAATATTTTGAATATAATTCTTTCAATTAAAAAGTCACCATGTGATACCTCATTTTATAATCATAAAAATACGGGTCTCAGCCCATTTTTCATATTTCCCCGACACCTCATGCCCATAATTAAATCATCATATTTTCCCGGGACCTCGTGCCCTCATTTCATATCACAACTGCATGGACAACTCACTTGCCAAATATCATTATCATTTCATCACATCACATTGTGCTCACATTTCATATCTCAACTACACGGACAATTCACGTGCCAAATATCCTCATTATTTACTCATGGCACCTTGTGCCCACAGACTCTCAATTTTAACATAAATCAGATTATTATCAATTTACCAACAACAAGACAAATTGCATAAGGTATAAAAATAAACACAAGAAAATCACAGTATCACATGAAAATCATCAACACCACAACCCCACATCATTACATATCGTCCATGAGAATAGCCACCCTCGGAGCTGTTCTAACTCTCATAATCTCATTCCGACCCCGATATCAAAAAGTCCACTTCCGGTCCAATTCTCCAAAAATTTGACTTTCACCATTTCAAGCCTAAATTGGCTACAGACCTCAGATTCACCCTCCGGACACGCTTCTAAGTCCAAAATCACCCAACGGAGCTAACGAAACCGTCAGAACTCCATTCCGAAGTCGTATTCACATAGTTCCGAGTACGGTCAAAATCCTAGGACTTAAGCTTCCGTCTTAGGGACTAAGTATCCCAAATCACTCTGAATCATCCATAAATCAAACTTGACCACACACGCGGGTCATAATACATATTGCGAGGCTTCTCGAAACCCTAAGTCACTGAACGGGACGTAAATTCTTAAAATGACAAGTTGGGTCGTTACATTCTCCACCTCTTAAACAAACGTTCATCCTCCAACGTGCTAAGAATCTTTTTGAGGAATTTAAATTACTGAGTATATTCTTGCACACATACTTGTGAGTGATTTTACATTCCCGCAATTTAACACGGGTCCGACAACACCATCTCAATTGAGATTATTTCTTTTCTCCATTCTTATAAGCTTTAAAGTAAAATCCCTAACTCTCCAATCATTTCCAAAAATGCCTGAATTCTCACAACACCGCACAGTATTAGTCTCAACTGGCTATAGCAACTCGTGCTTATGCACATATAAATTTCCTTAATAGTATTGAAGTAACTCAAAACTTTCTCTGGGTGCTATATTATTCCCCGCTTAGGATCATTCGTCCTCAAACACATAACATTATTCATCTCTTCCTTTGCAAATCTCAATCCCCCAAATTTTACTAACTCCCAAATTTTTCAGAAATTTTGGTAAAATCTCCCATATAATTGGGCCTATACACCTGCCAGAGTAACACCCAAATAACTCCTAACAACATATCCACAACCTAACAAAATACCACAGTATATATATCAATAACATTAATCTCAGCATTGCCTTATCATAATGATATCAGGACATAAAGCACATCATATGTATGCTCGTCACCACATCTCTGGTCTTAAAAATTGTTCATAATTAAATTCCAGCATCATCAATTAATCTTATATTAACCATCACCTCGTTTCGAATTTTCACAATACTGACAACAGAATATGAGGCATGAAGACTTCATGATTACTTACTCGGATTAATGAGTCATATTTAAATCCATTTGGGCACTCACCTCATAGGCTAAAACTCAATGTTTACAGCATGAAAATGGCTCAATATGAACAGAGAGATATACAAGAATTATCAAATAAGCCTAACAGGCATGACTCCCTATTAATATTATTGTACAAATTAATTTCACAAAGGGAAAACTCATAAATATTTCACCACGAGGACCTCATCCTTGCATAACTTCCACCGCGGCTTGTAGCCCGATTTAAATATTTCACATTATGTAAAAATATGAGGATCTTGTCCTCAAATCTGAATCACAATTTTGTTGCACATTGTGCCAACTGAAATTTTCAATTTTCTTTATTTCTTATTTTCAATATATTTCATAAACAATTTCCACAACATATAATAAACCCTCATACCAGTAGGGCGTATAATTCATAAAAATTGGAATCAATTATTCCGAAACACATTAAACCAACTGTATTAAATAATAAATTTTTGCTTTTGGACTTATAGCCCTCAATGATGCACAAAAATAAAATGACAGACACAGGTTCACATCTTTAAATCTCCCAACAGGGATACACATATAAGTGGGTCACAAATTTATGAAGCTCGCCATAAGTGGAGCATAATAGGAGGACTCACCTCAATATTCAGAACCGAATCAAATTAAGGAAAATATCCTTATAATAAACATCAGGATCGTACCTGTAATGACACCATCTGGTGTATTAGCCCCAGCCAAATCATAGTGATTATATCAACAGGTCGGGTCTCCGCCTCTTAGGCGCCCACTACTCGCCTGTCCTCCACCTCTAGCTGACTGTGCACGTGGACTATCAACTGGAATAAAGCTTGTAGCTGGAGTGTTCTGATAGAATCCACCCCTCCCAAGTCTGGGACAATCTCTCATGATATGCCTAGTATCACCACACTCATAACAACCCCTCTGAGGTCGCGACTGCTCGTACTGAGTCTGTGCCGGATAACTAGAATTACCACTGTAAGAATCTCGTGTCGGTGGTGTACTATAAACTGGAGCACTTCGAGTATTCTGATGTGCAGACTGAGTTGACCGACTGCTCGAGCCTCCGCTATAATGGGTTCTAGCTGAAGAGTAAAATTCACTGAACCCTCCAGATTTTTGAGACCTTTTGGCCTCCTTAGACCCCCTTTCCTCGCCTAAAACGTCTTCAACCTTCCTTGCAATCTCCACTACTTGCTGAAATGAAGCATCAGTTTGCAATTCTTGAGCCATGCATATTTTAATATCAGAATCGAGCCCCTCAATGAATTTGCGGACCCGTTCTCTGATTGTAGGAACTAAGATACGTGCATGACGAGCTAACTCATTGAACCTGATAGCATATTCTGACACTGTCATAGTGCCCTGACGTAACTGTTCAAACTCTCTGTGCCACTCATCTCGGAGAGTCTGGGAAACAAATTCTTTCAAGAACATTTTCGAAAATTGAGCCCAAGTTGGTGGTGTGGCATCGGCTGATCTACCCTCTTCATAAACTTTCCACCACCGATACGCTGTGCCTGACAGTTGAAATGTAGTAAAGGCAACTCCTCTCACCTCCACAATACCCATGGTGCGGAGAATACGATGACAATTTTCTAGAAATTCTTGGGCATCCTCTGTAGCTGTGCCACTGAAAGTTGGTGGATCGTATTTCTTAAACCTTTCAAGTCTCTTTTGTTCTTCTTCTGATGCCTCGGGCCGAACCGAAATAACAGGTTGTACCGGTACTATACCCGGAACCTGACCAATGTGAACCTGCTGTTCTGGAGTTGTGATAGGAGTCTGAGCTACTCGCCCAATTTGTGGAATGTTTGGTGCAACAGAGATCAATCCCGCCTGAATTAATGTACCAAACATACTCAGGAACTGTGCTAAAGTCTCCTAAAGTCCGGGGTTAACAACAAGTGCTTCTGGTACATGTCCCCCAACTGGAGCTACTGGTGGCTCCTCAACTGTTGTTCTGACAGGTGCTCTAGTCGTATCACGTGCCCCTCCTCGGCCTCTACCTCGGCCCCGGCGTCTTGCAGACCTAGCAGTATGTGCGGATACCTGCTCAGCTAGCCCAGTAGCATGTGTCCTAACCATCTGTGAGAGAATGGAGATACAAAGGTTCAAATTCCAAATTCAACAAATTCCGCATGACAGGAATGAAAGAAATGGAAATTTCCTAATAGTTCTGTAGCCTCTCAAAGATAAGTACAGACGTCTCCGTACCGATCCGCAAGACTCTACTAGACTCGTTCGTGACTCGTAGAACCTATAAACCTAGAGCTTTGATACCAACTTATCACGACCCAAAATCCCACCACAGGCGTCGTGATGGCACCTAATCTCTAAGACTAGGTAAGCCAATTTCTATTATATTTTGAAACCATTTTTTTAAAAATTAAATTAAATAAGCAACCAAAACTAACAGCGGAATAAATATAAATATACAACCTCCAAAGACTGGTAGTACTGAGTAACGAACTCTAACTGAATACATGGAATGATCACGAGGAGCGAATATACAATACTGTTTGATTACAAATTAACAGTACAATGAAATAAAAAGACTCCAAGGGACTGCGACGGCCAAGCAGCTCTACCTTGAACTTTTACGATCGCACTTTAACTCTTCTCAAGTCCGATATCTCCAATACCTGGCTCTACACAAAAATTTGTAGAAGTGTAGAGTGAACATACCACAGCGGTGCTCTGTAAGTATCAAGACTAACCTCAATGGAGTAGAGACGAGGTACAGTCAAGACACTCACTAGTCTAATAACATGTACAATATAATATACAAAATAATAGAAAATAAATAACAACAGAGCAACATGAAACAACCAGTGATATGCACAGCAGACAACACGAATACCATTAATATCGCTCAACTATTAATAATTACAATTACACCCAATTAAATCAAGTACTTCAAATAATGTCTTTCACATATAATTCTTCCAAATAATTCTCTTTCAAATATAATTTTCTCAAAATAATTATTTTTCAAATATAATTCTTTTAATAAGTCTTTTCAAATATAATTTTCTCAAATAAATATCTTTCAAATACAATTCTTTCATATAATACTTTCTAAGTAAAAATCCTTCCAAATAAATATTTTGAATATAATTCTTTCAATTAAAATGTCACTATGTGACACCTCATTTCATAATCATAAAAATACGGGTCTCAGCCCATTTTCATATTTTTCATAAATACGGGTCTCAACCCATTTTTCATGTTTTCATGACACCTCGTGCCCATAATTAAATCATCACATTTTCCCGGCACCTAGTGCCCTCATTTCATATCACAACTGCACGGACAACTCACGTGCCAAATATCATTATCTTTTCATCATAGCACCTCGTGCTCACATTTCATATCTCAACTACACGGACAATTCACGTGCCAAATATCCTCATTATTTACTCACGATACCTCATTCCCACAGGCTCTCAATTTCAACATAAATCAGATTATTATCAATTTACCAATAACAAGACAAATTGCACAAGGTATAAAAATAAACACAAGAAAATCACAACATCACATGAAAATCATCAACACCACAACCCCACATCATCATATATTGCCCCTGACAATAGCCACCCTTATCGCTCCTATTGCCACCCTTATCACTCCTATAGCCACCCTTATCGCTCCGCCCAGACAATATTCCAAGAAATACAATAACAGTGATATGCCACCCTTATAACCACATAATATCAACGGTGAAATGCCACCCTTATCTCCCCAAAATAACAACTCACACAACACAACAATTTTACATGGAAAATTATCACAGTAACATAACAAAATCAATTCATATCACAATTTGCCCAATGGCCACAACCAAATTCCAAAGCTACAACCAAGTCAATTAATTTTAAAACAAATAGCCAAATGCTTCACACAATTTGTACAACACCCAAAACACAATCAAATAGAGATAGAAATTACTCAACATAAAGCAAAGTCTTCATAAAGATCAAATTTTCAATAATTATATAAACACCTCTTCTTAAGCTCATTTAATTAATTATTTGCAGAGGAAAAAATCCAAAATAAAATTAAGTTCCAATAATTATTAAACAGCAAATTCACGAAATTTCATAATAATCAAATATTAATCGCATCACATTGTCATATAACAACAGAGTCAACAACAAGGATTTAGGCACGATAAGTAGATGATTAAATACATGCCAACAGTTATCCGATTTACTACACAATATGCTCTAGACTTTAACTTAATAAAATTTGCACATATAAACTAAGTACGTACTCGTCACCTCGCGTACATGGTTTTCAACTACACAAATTGCAAGTAAGACTTAATGCCTAAGGGGTAATTTCCCCACTCGAGATTAAGCAAGACACTTATCTTTTTGAAGTTAGGCCGATATTCCAAAATAGCCTTCCTGCTTGAATTGACCTCCGGACAACTCAAATCTATCCAAATTAATTATATAACTTCATTAAAATTCATCGGAAATAATTCCGGATAATAACACGTCGACTTAAAATTTTATTCCAAAAAGTCAACAAAAGTCAACGCGAGACTCACCTCTCAGAACCCAACATAATTTTCATGAAATCCGAACACCCATTCCAATACGAGTTCAACCATACCAATTTTATTGAATTCCAATAACAACTCGACTTCCAAATCTTAAATTTCATTTTTGGAAGATTTTTTAAAAATCTTGATTTTTCCTCCACTAAATCCGAATTAAATGATGGATTCAAAGACATAATCATAGAAATTAATCAAAACTGGATGCGAATCACTTACCCCAAACACCCACGCAAGTGTAATGCCCCGGCCGGTCATTTTGAATATTATAACCCCGTTCTCCCATTTACTGCTCAAATTATGTCTTGCAATCGATTTATGACTTATCGGGTTAGTTGGTTCGGGTCCAGAAGGAATTCGGAATGAAATAAGACACTTAGTCTCATAATTGAAAATTTAAGTTAGAAAAATAGACCGGATATGGACCTTTGTGTAAATGACCTCGGATTTGAATTTTGATGATTCCAATAGCTCCGTATGGTGATTTTGGGCTTTAGAGCGTGTCCGGAATATTATTTGGAGGTCCATAGTGGAATTAGGCTTGAAATGCCGAAAGCTAAATTTTTGGAAAGTTTGACCGGGGGTTGATTTTTTGATATCGGGGTCAAAATCTGATTCTGAAAATTTAAATACCTCCATTATGTCATTTATGACTTGTGTGCAAAATTTGAGGTCAATCGGACGTGATTTGATAGGTTCCGAAGTCGTTTGTAGAAATTGGAAATTTCAAAGTTCATTAGGCTTGAATCTATGTGTGATTCGTGTTTTATTGTTGTTGGATGTGATTTGAAGGCTCGACTAAGTTCGTATGATGTTTTAGGACTTGTTGGTACATTTGGTTGAGGTCCCGGGGGCCTCGGGTGAGTCTCGGATGGTTAATGGATCAAATTTGGACTTAGAAGAAATAGCTGAAGTTTCTGCCCTCTGCTGCAATTGCACCTGCGGAAATTCCATCGCAGGTGCGAGCTCGCAAAAGAGAGCATGGCAAGCGCAAATGTGCAAATGGACTGTGGGGCACTGGTCACAGGTGCGAGAGAAATTCCGCATCTGCGTGAGCACAGATGCAGAGGGACACGCGCAGAAGTGGCTTGCGCAGGAGTGCATATAGGCACACAGATGCGGGCAAAGGCACAGATGCGGGACTGTTTCCGCACATGCGGTTGGCGCAGGTGCAAAAACCTCAGGGCAGTACAAAAACAAAGGGGTTCCGAGCTTTTGCCATTTTTGGGCATTTCAAGCTCGGGTTGGGCAATTGTGAGCGAGGTTTTCACGGAAAAACTTGAGGTAAGTCTCTTGTGATTATTTCTACTCCATAATATTGAATTATTATCGAATAATCAGACTAGATTATATTTTTTTGAGGTGTAAATCAGGGGTTTTAAACTTAGGGATTTGAAATAAGATTTGATGATTTGGAGGTCGAGTTGATGTCAGATTTTGGTAAAATTAGTATGGTTAGAGTCGTGGTGGAATGAGCTTTTGGATTTTGTAACTTTTGTTGGGTTTCGAGACGTGGGCCCCACGGGTAATTTTTGAGCTAATTTTCGGATTTTGATGCAAAATCATTATTTTCTTATGGAATTAATTCCAATAAATTTTATTTACTGAAACGAATTATTTATGACCAGATTCGAGGCGTTTGGAGACCAATTCACGAGGAAAGGACATTGCAGAATAAGAATTTCACGGCTTGAAGTAAGTAACAGTTTTAAATTTGGTCCTGAGGGTATGAAACCCTGGATTTTGGTATCATGTGATTATTTTGGAGGTGACGCACATGCTAGGTGACGGGCGTGTGGGCGTGCACGAGGGGATTGTGACTTGGTCCGTTCCGGGAAACTGTAAAGTTGAATAATTTATTGTTAGTTATATGCTCTCTATGTGTTCAGAAAATTTGACTGTAAATCATGTTAGAAATCATGCTTAGGCTATGTTATAGTACTGTTGGGACTCACAAAGGTACTGTACTTGTTGAATTGCCTGCTAAATGCTATATTTACTCAGTCTCAGTTTTTACTTGCACATTTTATCTCAGTCTCTGTTATTATTATTGATACATCATATCATTGTTGTTTGGGCTGATTCCATGATTATTGAGAGCTCGAGAGACTGAAGAGATTTATGATTGAGGGATGGCGAGGGCCTGATTGTGAGAATATTTTATGGATCGGGGCTGCCCGCCTGCAGCAGGCCTTATTGGCTTATTATTGCACGTGAGTTGGCCGTGCGGATCCTTATATTATTATTGCACGTGAGTTGGTCGTGCGGATCCAGATATTTATATTATGGCACGTGAATTGTCTGTGCAACACGTGAGTTGTCCGTGCTTATAGCGCTTGAGCTGTAGGATCCCCTCATGAGTCTGTACACCCCCAATGAGCGCGGGTACCTATTGAGAGTGAGTGATGAGGGCTGGGAGCCCAGTGAGTGATTATTGCCCTAAGAGGTTGTACTTGATTTTCATTTGTTGTTGCACTTAGTTGCTATCTGCAATTGTTGTGAAATCTCTGAAAGATTGTTGATATATTACATGAACAAGAACTGTATAAAAATTGATTTAACATTAAACTGCTAGATTTGATAGCATGTCTATTCTTTTGCTGGAATTACTAGAAATGAACCATAACTATGTAGCTCGTTACTATCTTCAATTCCTTATTTATTATTGTTACTTGCTGAATTGGTTGTACTTATACTACACCCTGCACTTCGTGTGCAGATCCAGGTGTTCCCGGACATAGCGGGTGTTGATCTTTTCGCGTGGTTGATTTTCAGGAGATTTTGAGGTAGCTGCCGTGTTCCGCAGACCTTGTCTCTCCTTCTCTATCTCTTTGTTCACTGTATTTAGTCTCAGACTATTATAGACTATATTTTCCAGACTTGTATTCATAATTAGATTCTCATGTACTCAGTGACACTAGGTTTTGGGGAGTGTTTGTATTGTATTTAAATATTATATTTTTAATCTTGAGAGAAATTGTGGTTTATTAAAATTTTCGGCTTGCCTAGTATTGAGATAGGCGCCATCACGACAGGTGAGAATTTTGGGTCGTGCCAAGTTGGTATCAAAGCCTAGGTTACATAGGTCTCACGAGTCATGAGCAGGTTTAGTAGAGTCTTGCAGATCGGTACGGAGACATCTGTACTTATCTTTGAGAGGCTGCAGAACCCTTAGGAAAATTTCACTTTCTTGTATTCTGTCGTGCAAATTTGTTGATTCTGGAAACTAAATTTCTGCTATTCTATTCTCTCACAGATGGTGAGGAAACGACTACCGTATCGGACAGTCAGCCACTAGTGCCACCAGTTAGGGCCGCGAGAGGCCGGGGCCGTGGTAGAGGCTGGGGCCGAGGTAGAGGTCGAGGTGTAGCTCATACCCCAGTTGGGATAGAACCTGTAGTGCCACCAGTTGTTCTAGCACAGGAGCAGATTCCAGATATAGTTGAGCCGACTAGGTCAGCTCAAGCACCAGCTGTGCCCATTGAGATTGCATGCATTCAGGAGACTTTGGCCTAGATATTGGCAGCCTGTACTGGTCTTGCTCAGGTGGTTTCGGCTCAGGCCGCACCTGCCACTTCTCAGGCTGGGGGAGGTACTCATACCCTCATTGCTCGTACTCCAGACCAGGTAATACAGGGACTTCAGATACCGGGGGCACTACCAGCCTAGCCGGTTGCTGCTGCTCAGGCCCCGGTAGTTCCTGTTATGGCAGATGATGAGCAGAGGAGACTTGAGAGATTTGAGGGGCTTCGAACTCCACCATTTAGCGGTATTGAGTCAGAGGATGCTCAGGATTTTCTGGATAGGTGTCAATGGATGCTTCAGACAGCGGGTATTCTGGAGACTAGTGGGGTCTCATTCACTACTTTTCAGTTTTCTGGATCTGCACTCAGATGGTGGGAGACTTAGGAGAGACGTAGGGCTGTTGACGCAGCACCCCTTACTTGGCATCAGTTCTTCGTGGTCTTTTTGGAGAAGTTCGTACCTCAGTCCCACAGAGAAGAGCTGTGCAAACAGTTTGAGCAGCTTCGCCAGGGTGATATGTCTGTGACGCGATACGAGATGTGATTTTCTGAGTTGGCTCGTCACACAGTCTGGTTGGTTCCCACTGATAGGGAGAGGATTAGGAGGTTCATTGATGGCCTCACATATCAGCTGCGATTACTTATGACTAGGGAGAGAGTATCTGGTGCTACTTTTCATGAGGTAGTGGACATTGCTCGGCAGATAGAGATGGTTCGTAGCCAGGAACGTGGAGAGAGAGAGAGAGAGAGAGAGGCTAAGAGGCCTTGTAGTCCGAGTGATTACAACAGTGTTCCTTCAGGGGGTCAGTTTTACCGTGGTAGGTACCGTTCTTACAGACAAGCTCAGATGGGTCGTCCAGCTCATCATGGTGCATCAGCTAGCCATGGTTCTTACAGTGCTCACTCAGGCCAATCTTCATTTAGTGCACTACCATCATAGAGTTCTCATCATGCCTCATCTGCAAAGGCTTCTGCAGGTCATTCCTCGGGTTATCAGGAGCAGCAGTTCCATCAGAGGAGGGGTTGTTTCGAGTGCGGAGAATTTGGTCATTTCAAGAGAGAGTGTCCTAGGATGTTGAGTGGGGTTTCACAGCAGAGTTCTCAACTGATGGCACCAGCACCCGCAGTTACACCGCCCGCCATGCCATCTCGGGGTGGAGGTCAGGCAGCTAGGGCTCGCCCAAGAGGGGGAGACCGATCAGGTGGCGGGCATGCTCGATTCTATGCTTTTCCTTCCAGGCCAGATGTTGTTGCCTCCGACGCAGTGATCACAGGTATTGTTTCAGTGTGCCACAGGGAGGCTTCTATATTATTTGACCCTGGTTCCACTTATTCATATGTATCATCTTATTTTGCTCATTATCTGGATATGCCCTGTGAGTCCTTAGTTTCACCTGTTTGTGTATCTACACCGATGGGCGATATTATTACTGTGGATCGTATGTATCAGTCGTGTGTAGTAATTATTGGGGAACTGGAGACTAGAGTTGATCTCTTATTACTCGGTATGGTTGATTTCGATGTAATCCTGGGTATGGATTGGTTATCTCCATGTCATGCTATTCTGGATTATCACGCAAAAATCGTGACGTTGACAATGCCCGGGTTGCCAAAGGTTGAATGGAAGGGTTCTCTATATCTTGTTCCTAGCAGGGTAATTTCTTATTTGAAGGCCCAACGTATGGTTGGAAAGGGATGCTTGTCATATTTGGCCTTTGTGAGAGATGTTGATGCAGATGCTCCTATTATTGATTCAGTATCGGTCGTGCGAGACTTTTCGGATATATTTCCTACAGACCTGCCGGGTATGCCACCCGACAGGGATATTGATTTCGTTACTGACTTGGTGCAGGGCACTCAGCCCATTTCTATTCCTCCGTATCGTATGGCACCAACTGAGTTAAAAGATTTGAAAGAGCAACTTCAGGAACTCTTTGAAAAGGGGTTGTGGTGACCCAAAATGTCATCTTTAAATTTAATAAGTAATTCTGTGTTCTAAGACCTCGAAAAGCACCATTTATCATTCCTTGATTGTATGCGCAGTCCGTACAATTTTTCAAAAAAGTTTTTATGTGAAAAATGGATTAAAATGGGAAATAGAGCTTTAAAACTCAATTAAGTTGACTTTGGTCAACATTTTGAGAAAACAGACCCGGATCAGTATTTTGAAAATTCCGGTAGGTCCGTATCGTGATTTGGGACTTGGGCGTATGCCCGGAATTGAATTTTGAGGTCCCTCGCCAGAGTTATGGAATTTTGATGAAAAATTAAAAGTTTGAAAGTTTAATGATTTCTAAGAAATTACTGATATTGGATTTATTGACCTCGGGTCCGTATTTTGGTTTCGGAGCCCGGCATAGGTCCACTATAATATTTATGACGTGTCTGCCGAATTTGGTGAGAATCAGAGTTGATTTGACGTGATTCGGACGTCCGGTTGTAAAAAATATAAGTTTTAATGTTTTCTTGAAAACTTCCTTTGATTTGGTATCTGATTCGTAGTTTTAGGTGTTATATTGGCGATTCGGTCATGCGAGCAAGTTCGTATAATATTTTAGGACTTGGGTGCATGTTTGGTTTGGAGCCCCGAGGACTCTGGTTGATTTCTGGTGGTTAACGGACCATTTTTGGAATTGGGAAAAACTGCAAAAATCTGCTTCTAGTATCCTTCTTCGCGTTCGCGAGAGGTGGCTCGCATTCGCGAAGAAGAAACTTGAGGCAGGTGAAATTTACTCTTCGTGTTCGCGAAGAGGGGGACACGTTCGCGAAGGGAAGAGGGCAGTGTTCATCGCGAACACGTGGAAGCGTTCGCGTTTGCATAGAAGGCGAGGCCTGGCCGGACACCGTGCGTTAAAGCTTTACGTTCGTGTAGGGTGTATCGCGTTCATGAAGGCCAAATTTGTCAAGGATTTGCGTTCGTGACATTGCCTTCGCGTTCGCGAAGAGCAAAGTTTTGGCAGCACAAAAATGTGCTTCGCGAACGCGAGGCACGGACCGCGTTCGCGAAGGGTAAAAATCCCAGAAACGGAACTTAAGTTCTGAAAATGGGGTTTCGACCAATTTTCATTTCTTTCCCATTTTTGAGCTCGGGTAAGGCGATTTTTGGGCGATTTTTACGGGAAAACATTGGGGTAAGTGTTGCTTATCATATATTTTATATTTCATGATTTCATACTCATTTATATCATGAATCCGTAAATTTATGGAAGAAAAATCAGATTTTTATAAAATCTTCCAAAAACGAAGATTTAAGATTTCAAGGTCCATTTGATATCAGAATTGGACAAATTTGGTATGGTTGAACTCGTATAGGAACGAGTGTTCGGATTTTGTGAGTTTTTTTGGGATTTGAGATGTGGGTCCCACTGCCAAATATTTTAATGAATTTCGAATTTTTATCCGAAAAATTTGTAAATTCATATGGAATTAATTCCTATGATTCGTATTGAATATATCGAATTGTTTGTGAATAGTTTTGAAGCTTTCGGAGGCAAATTTAAAAGAAAAAGCTGTGGTTGAATAATTGATTGGAATTCGCAAAGCGAGTTAAGTGTCGGGGTTAACCTTGACTTGACGGAATAGAACCCTTAAATTGTTTGTTATGTGAATTGCATGTAAACGATGTATAGGCGAGGTGACGAGTATCTATACATCGTCAAATTAATTGTTTGCCTGCTTACTTGAAAAATCACAAATTATTTTTAATCATAAATTAATTATTATAATAATTGTTTCTCTCTTATTCTTTGGAAATATAAATTCTTGAATTCCTGCATTAATTGTTACATGCTATTTGAATTATGTGACTTAATTGTTATTTGACATTTAGCATAATAAATATTAAACTGCCTATTTGCTCCCCGATTTCCATAATAATTTGCTATTTATCATTGTTTGCTTCATAATTAAACCATGATTATTGTATGCTTGTTGTCTTGTAATTTTATATTAATTATTACATTTATTAGGAGAATTTCTTCTATAAGAATTGGTAAATAAAAATGTTGGAGGAGCGGGTTGCACGCCGCAACATGATTAATTATAATGAATATATTGGATGATCGGGTTGCACGCCGCAACAGACTTATTAAAAGTCTATATTGGAGGATCGGGTTGCACGCTGCAACTGACTTATTAAAAGTCTATATTGGAGGATCGGGTTGCACGTCGCAACTGACTTATTAAAAGTCAATATTGGAGGATCGGGTTGCATGCCACAACAGACTTATGAAAAGTTAATATTGGAGGATCGGGTTGCACACCGCAACAAACTTATTAAAAAGTCTATATATATACTTGATTTAAATAAATATATAACAGTCTTGATCAAAAGAAATATATTGTAGGAGTGGGTTGCACGCCGCAATAGAACCGAATATGAATAGGTTGTGAGAGCGGGTTGCACGCTGTAATAGAATTGAATGTGAATATATGGTAAGAGCGGGTTGTACGCTACAACAGAATTGATGGAAATGATAATTGGTTATGACTGTTGAGTTGTCTTCAATTATTGTAAATGAATTACCTGATTTATTTCTATTATTGTTGTTGTTGCTAATATTGCGTACATGTTAATGTAAGTGAACCGCCTTAGCCTCGTCACTACTTCGTCGAGGTTAGGCTCAACACTTACCAGTACATGGGGTCGGTTGTACTGATACTACACTCTGCACTTCTTGTGCAGATTTTGGAGTTGGTCCCAGCGGCACACCATAGACTTGCTCGGATTTCAGCTACCAGAGGAGACTTGAGATATAACTGCATGGTGTCCGCCGTTCTGAAGTCCCCGTCCATTTTACTTTAGCTGTGTGTTTATTTTCAGACAGCTTTATTTTTATTCAGACATTTATTTATATTTATTCTAGAAGTTCGTGCACTTGTGACACCAATTCTAGGATGGTATTTAGACACCGTTGTTATTATGGATTGTTTCAAAATTACTTCCGCATTTGTTTTCTTGTTGTTAATAAATTTAAAATTGTTTTAAAAATGGATAATATTATTCTAACGTTGGCTTGCCTAGCAAGTGAAATGTTAGGCGCCATCACGGTCCGAAGGTGTGAATTTTGGGTCGTGTCAGTTGGTATCAGAGGACTAGGTTACATAGGTCTCATGAGTCACGAGCAAGCTTAGTAGAGTCTGAAGGAACGGTACGGAGACGTCTGTACTTATCTCTCAGAGGCTATGAAGTTTAGGAACAATATCTCCTCTTTCATTCCTTATCGTGCGACATTGATCTTGCTTGAAACCTATATCTCACATTCCTTTGTATCTACTCGTGTATGACATTGCGCTCTCAGTATTAGTTGTGCGTCGACGGTTCGTGATGACGCAAATGAACTACGAGGGATCAAGAGATGCTCAAATATTGCCTCAACGTGTGATTCTGACTGAAGATACGGACGTATAAGGATATCACCCAGTGAATAATGTGGGGGTGCAACGTACCTTGGCATCTGGTTGATTTATATGAGTTATGAAGGTTAATATTGTGGACCATCGGACGAGGTGAGCCATGACTTCGCGCCAAGTTGGGGAGTCCACTATCAATGAATGGATTGCGAGTCATGTGTTATATCAGTTTTGGCCTGAAATGTATATATGTGGTTTTGAAAGGTTCTCCCAAAATTTACATGCGTTTAAGTCCCGAGATCTTGTAGAGAATAAGGTTGGGACTTGCGGTATGTCCGTCTCCGAAATAATCTTATACTTCAGTACCAAAGGAGTTAGAGAAACAACATAAAATTTACAGAAGGCCTACTCAGCGTGGATGTAACGGTTACGGATTTTGGGGTGCTTCGAAGGAAATATAGTTGTTGACGAGATTCTGGACTAAGAATTGTCTGTATGGAGCTCTACTTTTGTGATCATTGTATATAAATAAGGGTAAAGTTTAGCCCAAAGAAGAATCGAAGAGTATGTTAAGAAATGGGTCAGCTCAACAATATTGAGTCAGCATAACAAAAGAAGAAATTGGTCTTGGGAGAGATAATTCTCCACAGGTGTCTGTGGCAAGCCTATGAAGAGGGCAGACCAGCCAATACAACACCGCCCACTTGGCTCGGTTCTCAGGAATATTTTTGAAAGAGTTTGTTTCCTGGTCTCTCCGTAATGCATGGCGCATATGGTTTGAACGATTGCGTCAGGTCACCATGACGATGTCATAATATGCCATCAGGTTCAATAAGTTAGCCTGTCATATTCCTACTTTGCTTCCTACAACCAGAGAGTGAGTCCACATAATCATTAAAGGACTCAATTATGATCGTAAAGTTTTGTATGAATCGGGAGCTACAGGCTGATATTTCATTTCCACTAGTGGTAGAAATTGCCAAGATATTAGAACATGTTCGGGGTGAGGAAAAAGGAAACTAAGGATACCAAGACATCTCAGGTTCTGGGGGATTCAATGGATTCTATTCTGCGAGTATAAATCATTGTGGTGGGGGCTCGGGTAGTCGGCTAGCCCAGTTCGCACATCGGATTAATTGAGGTACTCCAGTAAGTTCTTTTAATGCACCACTGACATAAGTGTCCTACAATGGTTATTCCAGTTATCTGGCACAGACTCAGTATGAGCAGCCAAACTCGCAAATGGGTTGTTATGAATGCGGTGATCCTAGGCACATCATGAGAAAATTGTCCCAGACTTGGGTGAGACATATTTCATCAAAGAACTCAGGCTACGTGCCCCATTGCAGTTACTACACCACCCACACGACCAGTTAGGGGTGGAGGACAGGAGGGTAGAAGGCATCCTAGAAGTGGAGGCCCAACAGTTGATACAATTGTTTTATGGTATGGTGGAGGTCGATACATTAGATGGTGTCGTTACAGGCGTAACCTCGATTTAATATTAAGGAATAATTTCCTTAACTTGATTTGGTTTTGAGTATCGAGACGAGTCCTCCTATTGTGCTCCATTTATGAGTGAACTTCGTAATTCTATAATCTACTTTTGTGTTTACTCATGTTGGGAGATTCTATGGAGATAACTACACCTATCATTCTATATTGGTCACTAATAAGAGCTGTGAGGCTAAAGGTGGCTTTCTATTACTCATATCAATAAGTTTTGATGTAATTTACGGAAAATTAATTACAAATTGTGAATTATATACCCTACCGGTGTGGGGTTCATTATGTGTTGTGATTTTGTGTAACCGAAATTATTTAAAAGGAGAAAATGGAAATTTTTGATTGGCACGATGTGCATATTACTTGTGATTCAAAACTGAGAATGAGATCCTCGCATTTTAATATAAAATAATATGTTTAAACCGGGCTACGAGCTGCGGTGGAAGTTATATAAGGACGAGTTCCTTGTGATAAAAATCCTTGTGTTTAAATCCTCCCTCGTGAAATTAAATTTGTACTATAGTACTAATAGAGAGTCATGCCTGCTAGGCTTATTTTAAAATATTTGTATGAAATTCTCTGTACATACTTGCCAAATTCATGTTGTAATATTGAGTTGTAACCTACAAGGTAGGTGTCCGCCCAGGTGGCATTAAATGTGACTCGTTAATTCGGGTAAACAATTATGAGGTCTTCATGCCTCGCATCTCGTTATTCGTATTGTGAAGATTTGAAACGAGATTTTTGTTAACATGAACTTAATTGATGATTCTGTAATTGATTACGAACAACTGTTACGACCAGATTGACCCAGAAGGGCGTTCCATTCAGATGTGAGTTGAGCATTCATAAGCTCAAGACCGCTTTGACTACGACACCAGTATTGATATTATCCACAGGTTCAGGATCGTATATGGTATATTGTGACGCATCTCACATTGGGCTTGGTGTAGTATTAATGCAAAATGGCAAGGTAATTACGTATGCATCGCGGCAGTTGAAAGTTCACGAGAAGAATTATCCTGTTCATGACTTAAAATTGGTAGCCATTGTTCATGCGCTGAAGATTTGGAGGCATTACCTCTACGGTGTCACGTGTGAGGTATTTACTGATCATCGTAGCTTTCAGTATCTGTTCAAACAAAAAGATCTTAATTTGAGGCAGAGAAGATGGTTGGAGTTGTTGAAAGACTATGATATCACCATTTTGTATCACCCCGGAAAGGCCAATGTGGTGGCCGATGCTTTGAGTGGAAAGGCTGTGAGTATAGGCAGTCTTGCGTATATTCCGGTTGGTGAGAGGCCATTAGTTGCAGATGTTCAGACTTTGGCTAATCAGTTCGTGAGGTTAGATGTTTTAGAACCCAGTCGGGTTCTAGCTTGCTCACCCGCTCGGTCTTCTTTATATGAGCGCATCAGAGAGAGGCAATATGATGATCCTCATTTACTTGTCCTTAAGGACACGTTGCGGCACGGTGATGCCAAACAGGTTGCTTTAGGGGAAGATGGAGTTCTGTGAATGTAGGGCCGTATTTGTGTGCCTAATGTGGATGGGCTTCGTGAGTTAATTCTTGAAGAGGCACACAGTTCCAGGTATTCTATTCATCCAGGTATCGCTAAAATGTATCAAGAATTGCGCAACATTATTGGTGGAGGAGAATGAAAAAGGATATAGTTGCACATGTAGCTCGGTGTCTGAATTGTTAGCAAGTTAAGTACGAGCATCAGAGACCTGGTGGTTTGCTTCAGAAGTTAGAAATTCCTGAGTGGGAGTGGGAGCGTATCACTATGGATTTTGTTGTTGGGCTCCCACGGACTCAGAGAAAATTTGACGCAGTTTGGGTCATTGTGGACAGGTTGACCAAGTTAGCCCATTTCATTCCAGTGGCAGTTACCTATTCTTCAGAGAGGTTAGCTGAAATTTACATTCGTGAGATTGTCTGCCTTCACGGTGTGCCCGTGTCTATTATTTCAAATCGAGGTACGCAGTTTACCTCACATTTCTGGAGGGCTGTAAAATGTGAGTTAGGCATGCGGGTGGAGTTGAGTACATCATTTTATCCACAGACAGACGGAAAGTCAGAGCACACTATTCAGATATTGGAAGATATGCTCTGCGCTTGTGTTATAGACTTTGGAGATTCTTGGGATCATTTCTTGCCACTTGTGGAGTTTGCTTATAATAATAGCTACCAGTCGAGCATACAGATGGATCCATATGAGGCATTATACGAAAGGCGATGCCGATCGCCAGTTGGTTGGTTTGAACCGGGAGAGGCTCGGTTGTTGGGTACCGATTTGGTACAGGATACCTTGGATAAGGTCAAGATTATTCAGGATCGACTTCGCATAGCTTAGTCTAGGCAAAAGAGTTATGCCGACCGTAAAGTTTGTGATATTGCATTCATGGTTGGAGAACGAATATTGCTCCGGGTTTCACCTATGAAAGGTGTAATGAGGTTCGGAAAGAAGGGCAAGTTGAGCCCTAGGTATATCAGACCATTTGAAATTCTTGAAAGGGTGGGTGAAGTAGCCTACAGGCATGCATTACCACCTAGTTTATCAATGGTTCATCCGGTGTTCCATGTGTCTATGCTCTGTTAATATCATGGTGATCCGTCCCATGTGTTAGATTTCAGCTAAGTCCAATTGGACAAAGATTTGACTTACGAGGAGGAGCCAGTGGCTATTCTAGCCCGGCAGGTCCGGCAGTTGAGGTCAAAGAGTTATCCTTCAGTTCGGGTGCAATGGAGAGGTCAGCCGGTAGAGGCAGCTACCTCAGAGTCCGAGTGGGACATGCGGAGTAAATATCCACACTTATTCAAAAGCTCAGGTACTTCTTTCTAACTCCGTTCGAGGACGAACGTTTGTTTTAGAGGTGGAGAATGTGGTGACCCAAAATGTCATCTTTAAATTTAATAAGTAATTTTGTGTTCTAAGACCTCGAAAAGCACCATTTATCATTCCTTGACTTGCGTGCGCAGTCCGTATAATTTTGCAGAAAATTTTTTATGTGAAAAATGGATTAAAATGGGAAATAGAGCTTTAAAACTCAATTAAGTTGACTTTGGTTAATATTTTTAGCAAACGGACCCGGATCAGTATTTTGAAAATTATGGTAGGTTCATATCGTGATTCTGGTAGGATCAGTATTTTTAAAATGTATTTGTAAATTCATATGGAATTAATTCCTATGATTCATATTGAATATATCGAATTGTTTGTGCATAGTTTTGAAGCTTTCAAAGGCAAATTTAAAAGGAAAAGCTGTGGTTGAATAATTGATTTGGAATTTGCAAAGCGAGATAAGTATCGGGGTTAACCTAGACTTGAGAGAATAGAACCCTTAAATTGTTTGTTATGTGAATTGCATGTAAACGACGTATAGGCGAGGTGACGAGTGTCTATACGTCGTCAAATTAATTATTTGCCTGCTTACTTGAAAAATCACAAATTATTTTTAATTATAAATTAATTATTATAATAATTATTTCTCTCTTATTCTTTACAAATATAAATTCTTGAATTTCTTCATTAATTGTTACATGATATTTGAATTATGTGCCTTAATTGTTATTTGACATTTAGCATAATAAATATTAAACTCCCTATTTGCTCCCTGATTTCCATAATAATTTGCTATTTGTCATTGTTTGTTTCATAATTAAACCCTAATTATTGTATGCTTGTTGTCTTATAATTTTATATTAATTGTCACATTTATTGGAAAAATTTCTTCTATAAGAATTGGTAAATGAAAATGTTGGGGGAGCGGGTTGCACGCCGCAACATGATTAGTTATAATGAATATATTGGGGGAGCTGGTTGCACGCCGCAACATGATTAGTTATAATGAATATATTGGAGGATCGGGTTGCACACCGCAACAGACTTATTAAAAGTCTATATTGGAGGATCAGGATGCACGCCGCAACAGAATTATTAAAAGTCTACATTGGAGGATCGAATTGCACGCCGCAACAGAATTATTAAAAGTCCATATTGGAGGATCGGGTTGCACGCCGCAACAGACTTATTAAAAGTCCATATTGGAGGATCGGGTTGTACGCCGCAACAGACTTATTAAAAGTCCATATGGAGGATCAGGTTGCACGCCGCAACAAACTTATTAAAAGTCCATATTGGAGGATCGAGTTTCTCGCCGCAACAGACTTATTTAAAGGTTGACATATATATATATATATATATATATATATATATATATATATATATATATATATATATATATATATATATATATGGGGGATCGGGTTGCACACCACAACAGACTTGATTAATGTGAATATATTGTGAGAGCGGGTTGCACGCTGTAACATAATTGAATGTGAATATATTGTGAGAGCGGGTTACACGCTGCAACAGAATTGATGGAAATGATAATTGGTTATGACTGCTGAGTTGGCTTCAATTATTATAAATAGGTTACCTGAATTATTTCTATTATTGTTGTTGTTGTTACTAATATTGCGTACAGGTTAATGTAAGTGACCCGCCTTAGCCTCGTCACTACTTCGTCGATGTTAGGCTCAGCACTTACCAGTACATGGGGTCGGTTGTACTGATACTACACTCTGCCCTTCTTGTACAGATTTTGGAGTTGGTCCCAGCGGCGTACCGTAGACTTGCTCGGATTTCAGCTACCAGAGGAGATTTGAGGTATAACTGCATGGCGTCCGCAGTTCTAAAGTCCCCGTATATTTTTACTTTAGCTGTGTGTTTATTTCTAGATAGCTTTATTTTATTCAGACCTTTATTTGTATTTATTCTAGAAGCTCGTGCACTTGTGACACCAATTCTGGGATGGTATTTAGACACCGTTGCATTTTTGGATTATTTCACTATATTTCAAACTTTGCTTCCGCTTTTGTTTTCTTGATTATTAATAATGTAAAGATTGTTTAAAAATTGGTTAATATTATTCTAACATTGGCTTGCCTAGCAAGTGAAATGTTAGGCGTCATCACGGTCCGGAGGTGAAAAATTCGAGTCGTGACAGAAGCAAAGGCATATTGATTCTTTACAATTAGAATTATTTCGTATGAATATATTTGATACTTTAAAATCCACTAAAGTACAGGAAAAGATTAAATTGATTTCCGAACAAATTGCAATTGATATTTGTGCTGATCATCCTATTGTTTTTTGGAACCGAAAAAAGCATATCGTCACTCTTCCTTATGAAGATAATTTCTCCGAGGCTGATATTCCTACTAAATCTCGACCTTGTCAGATGAACGCTGAATTGGTAGAATTCTGCAAAAAAGAGATTGATAATTTATTACAAAAGGGTTTGATAAAACCCTCAAAATCTCCTTGGTTTTGCACAACCTTTTATGTTAATAATGCTGCTGAAAAGGAACATGGTATTCCTTGATTGGTTATTAATTATAAACCTTTAAATAAGTATTTAAAGTGGATAAGGTATCTCATCCCAAATAAAAAGAATTTATTATCAATATTATATGATGCCAATATATTTTTAAAGTTTGATTTAAAATCTGGTTATTGGCAGATTCAAATATTTAAAGAGCATACTTATAGAACTGCTTTTAATGTTCCATTCGGGCAATATGAATGGAATGTTATGCCTTTTGGTTTAAAGAATGCCCCTTCTGAATTTCAAAAAATCATGAATGATATATTTAATCCATATCTGGATTTCATCATTGTTTATATTGATGACATTTTAATATTCTCTAAAACATTTGAAATGCATATTAAGCATCTAGATATCTTTAAAAGGATTGTTATACAAAATGGTTTAGTTATTTCAAAACCAAAAATGAGTTTATTTCAAACAAATGTTCGATTATTTCAAAAATTACTCCTATTCAAAGATCGATTGATTTTGCATAAAATTTCCTGATGTTATTACTGACAGAACTCAATTATAGAGATTTTTGGGAAGTTTAAATTATATATCCCCTTTTTATAATAATTTATCTCGTGATTTGGCCCCTTTATACGACAGACTAAAGAAGGATCATAAAAAATCTTGGACTGATAGTCATACTGCTTTGGTTAAAAATATTAAACAACGGGTTAAGTCTTTACCTTGTTTAACTCTTGCTAATCTAGCTTGGCAAAAAATTATTGAGACAGATGCTTCTAATATTGGCTATGGTGGGATTTTAAAACAAGTTAATCCCTACAATAATTGTGAATATTTGATAAGATTTTATTCTGGAAAGTGGACTGAAGCTTAGAAAAAATATGCTACTGTGGCCCATGAAATGTTGACTATTGTCAAATGTGTTTTAAATTTCAGGATGATTTATACAATCAAAAAATTTTGATAAAAACTGATGCTCAATCTGTCAAATATATGTTTAACAAAGATTTTAAACATGATGCTTCGAAATTAATATTTGCAAGGTGGCAACCTCAATTAGCCCCTTTTAATTTCGAAATTCAGTATAAAAAAGGAATTGATAACTCTCTTCTTGATTTTTTATCCCGTGAATACTTAAACTAATCATGAATTTCTATAAAAATTTTCTAGAGACTTACAAAGTCTTATAATTGATAAAATTATTGATAATATTATCTAAGAAGAATTTTCTATTCATGATTATTCTGAAGAAATTAGAGATGATATGCAAGACTATTATTTATCTGAATAAAATAAATTATTATATTTGCAGCATAGACCCTCCGTGGGCCAGAGGTAGAGGCAGAGGCAGAGGGGGAAGATCATCCCTAGGAAAATAATATTCTCAAGGATCGTCATATGGATCCTCATCTAACTTCCCAGTGATACAAATGGAAAAAAGAGTTTAACTAATGAGAAGATATCTCTCAAAGGCGAATCTTCGTCAACTCCTTCTATTCATCTGAAAGATATTCCAGAGGACAACCAATTATACGGTCATCTGCAGGTATATTTAGCTGCTCAAAAGCAAAGTGATACATTTGCTTCAATTGCCAAAGATGACACTAATGATATAAAGTCCTATGAAAAATTGCTTAAAAAAGAAATGATATTTCTTTTAGAAAATTCTGAGATACAAAGAAAAGATGAGCCATGGAAGATATTCCAAAGGTATTTGATTAATGGATTATATTATCCGGATGAGTCATACAAAATTCGTTTTTAATATGAGACTATTCTCACCAGTACAGGTAGTGCAGAATTTTAGCACTTTTTCGGTTATAGCATGGATGGGAATATTTATAACTTCTCAAAAAATATTATTAAACAGATTATATCTGTTGAAGATTGGGGAATTTTCACAATGAAAGAAAGGCAGATAAGCCTTAACAAAACTCGTATGAATTTTACATATTGGGATTATATCCAAGACTTGATAAAGTGCTTTATTATAATAATGAGAGACATAAACATACTTGGTTCATAAAGGTATGTTCAAAGATATTTGCAGGACCAATTCCTAATTGGTTCTTAAATTGGTGGTCATACCACGGTCCAACAGTCAGAATATTACTTGACTCATTTCTCATGTTATACAAAGAATGGACTAAAGTTTCGCCAGATTTGAATGAGTTATACCACGCAGATCATATATGCTATTTAGAAAAAATTGACCAAATATATTTCTTTATAGAGTTCTCTATTCTATGGATTCATAAATGGACTTCAGAGCTAGGATTCACTGAAGAATAAATTCCTTGCTTATATAGGACATTTTATAATAATTTCTGGGATAAATTGATGAAAAAAGATCCCAAAACAAAAATGTTATACAGTCAAGAACTCTTGGACTCTATTGAAGCAAAAATCCAAGAATACTCAACAACTCCCCAGAAGGAAATAATTGATGATAGTTCAGTCAAGCATATTGCTAGAAGAATCTCTATTCAAGAAGGAGATAAGAATGGAATGATTAATAAGTATTTGGAAGAAGTAAAAAGAAACTTACTTCAATCTATTAACCAGTATGAAAAATCTGACACTTCGATGTGGAGTAAAATAAGCAACGATGATATTGCAGAAGATTCCCAGCCTATTCAATCAGAGAAGATATTATCTGATGAAGCCGTAGAAAATACGGAAGATTTCATCCAACAGAGAATTAGAGAGACGTGGACTGTGATTAACAGTGAAGCCGCCGAGGAACCCACTCAATAGTAGATACATTGTTTACACAATAGAAATACTGTATACACAGTAAATACACTGTGTAAGGGACCCACATATGGGACCCACTTTACTGTGCATAGATTCTTTATGTTTTTTTTTCTTTTCTATATATAGGGTCGTTTTTCATTTTGAGAGAGGCATCAGCCAAAACTCTCTCTCTCTCTCTCTCTCTCTCTCTCTCTCTCTCTCTCTCTCTCTCTCTCTTTATTGTAAGTAATATTTTGTAATCGAAGTTCAAGTAAATACAATCTCAAGTTCTTCGTATTTAGGCTTTACATCCCGGCCTTAAGAGGTTTTTTTTTTATTAGTATATACTTTAAATACTTCTTTTATCTCCCCAACCGTGACTATGTCCGGCTAAAAGATTCATATCTATGTTGAATATCTAACTTCTCTCCTATATTCACCATGAAAGATCTGGCCTCTATCAAAATATGAAGGAATTTTTTATATAGTTTCTTGGCTTGGTTCCGAGATGGTGGTATAGTCGGATCTAGCACTACTCTTATTGGCTTTGCCTTAGTGGCTCCATCTAGCAAGCCGTGAACCTTAGCCCGTTGAAGATGTTAAAAAAGGCGTCCTTTTACACGGTTAGAAATTCTAGACACATGGGCTCAATAGGATTATGTATTAGATCTGGACAGGCCCCTTGCTCAGGTAAAAGAATTCCATACAATCATCAAGCTATATCAAAATTCTTGTATATTTAGATTCTTTATCCTTACTGGTCGTGCGGACTACCGCCAGCCTTTAATTTAAAGGACACTCTTTTAGCTAGATCTGGATGGGCCGTGCGGATTACCGCCAGCCTACTCGATCCTGTTAAAATATATATAGCATATATATTATACATTTAGTATATATACTATACTATGCTATATTATATATTCTATACTATACTATATATACATCTTATATATAGTATATAAGATGTATATATAGCTTATCGAATATAGCTTATATATTTTATAAATATCCAACGACTATTTTTGATAGCCCAACGGCTATATTTTTTTTAAAAAAAATTAAAAAATTATTATTATTATTTTAATTTTAAATATAGCCGTTGGGACCGTTTGGCCCGCTAAGGCACCGGTCCGGTCCCGGTTCCTGGCGGGCAAAATGGTCCCGGGCCTGGCAGGTCCAAAGCATAGGACCAGCCGACGAGACCGGCCCAAGCCCACTAAAATAGGGCCAAACGGTCCTGGCCCGTTTAGCCCGTTTGGCCCGTGGTCCCGGGCCTGGACCGGCCTGCTTGCCACCCTTACCTATGACTAAATTGACCCAGAAAGGTGTTCCATTTAGGTGGTCGGATGAATGTGAAAAGAGCTTTCAGAAGCTCAAGACAGCTTTAACTACAGCTTCAGTATTGGTGTTGCCTACACGTTCATAGTCTTATACTGTGTATTGTGACGCGTCGCGAATTGGTCTCGGCGCATTACTTATGCAAGACAGTAGGGTGATTGCCTATACGTCCAGACAGTTAAAGGTACATGAGAAGAATTATCTAGTCCACGATCTTGAGTTAGCAGCTATTGTTCATGCCTTGAAAATTTGGAGGCATTATTTGTACGGTGTCCAGTGTGAGGTATATACCGATCATCGGAGTCTACAACATTTGTTTAAACAAAAGGATCTTAACTTGCGGCAGCGAAGATGGTTGGAGTTACTTAAATATTATGATATCACTATTCTCTATCATCCCGGAAAGGCCAATGTGGTGGCCGATGCCTTGAGTCGTAAGGCAGAGAGTTTGGGCAGCTTAGCATACTTACCGGTAGTAGAGAGGCCTTTAGCGTTGGAGGTTCAGGCCTTGGCTAATCAGTTTGTTAGATTGGATATTTCCGAGTCTAATCGAGTTTTGGCCTGTGTGGTTTCTCGATCCTCTTTATATGATCGCATCAGAGAGTGCCAGTATGATGATCCACATCTGCTTGTCCTTAAGGACATGGTTTAGCATGGTGATGCCAAGGAAGTCACTATTGGAGATAATGGTGTATTACGGATACAGGGCAGGCTATGTGTATCTAATGTAGATGGTTTGCGTGAGCTGATTCTCCAGGAAGCTCACAGTTTGCTGTACTCTATTCATCCAAGCGCCGCGAAGATGTATAAGGATTTGAGACAGCACTATTGGTGGAGGCAGATGAAGAAAGATATAGTTGGGTTTGTATCTTGGTGTTTAAATTGTCAACAGGTAAAGTACGAGCACCAGAGACCGGGCGGATTGCTACAGAGACTTGAAATTCCAGAGTGGAAGTGGGAGCGTATTACCATGGACTTCGTAGTTGGACTCCCATGGACTTTGAGAAAGTTTGATGTTGTTTGGGTGATAGTAGATCGATTGACCAAGTCCGCACATTTTATTTTAGTCGGTACTAATTATTCTTCGGAGCGGTTGGCTGGGATTTATATTCACGAGATTGTTCGCCTACACGGTGTGCCGGTGTCCATTATTTTAGATCGGGGTACGCAGTTTACCTCACAGTTTTGGAGGGTAGTGCAGCGAGAATTGGGCACACAGGTTCAGTTGAGTACAATATTTCACCCTCGGACGGACGGACAGTCCGAGCGCACTATTCAGATATTGGCGGATATGATACGCGCTTGTGTCATTGACTTAGGGGGTTCATGGGATCAATTTCTGCCACTCGCAGAGTTTGCTTACAATAATAGTTACCAGTCAAGCATTCAAATGGCTTCGTATGAAGCTTTATATGGGAGACGGTGTCGGTCTCCGGTGGGTTGGTTTAAGCCGGGTGAGGTTAGACTATTGGGTACTGACTTGGTTCAGGATGCTTTAGAGAAGGTCAAAGTGATTCAGGAACGGCTTCGCATGACACCATCTAGACAGAAGAGTTATGCTGACAGGAAGATTCGTGATATTGTTCACATGGTTGGGGAGAAGGTTCTGCTCAAGATTTCACCCATGAAAGGTATGTTAAGGTTCGGAAAAAAGGGGAAGTTGAGCCCTCGGTATATTGGGCTTTTGAGATACTTAAGAAAATTGGGGAGATGGCTTATCAACTTGCTTTGCCACCCAGTCTATCAAGTGTTCATCCAGTGTTCCATGTATCCATGCTCTGAAAGTATGTCGGGGATTCGTCTCACATTCTCGATTTCAGTACAGTACAGTTGGACGGTAATTTGACTTATGATGTAGAGCCGGTGGCTATTTTAGGCCGGCAGGTTCGAAAGCTGAGGTCAAAGAACATAGCATAAGTGAAAGTGCAGTGGAAAGGCCAGCCAGTCGGAGAAGCTACTTGGGAGACTGAGCAAGAGATGTGGAATAAATATCCACACTTATTTGAGACTCCGGGTATTATTCTAAACCCGTTCGAGGACGAACGTTTGTTTAAGAGGGGGAGAATGTAACGACCCGGCCGACCATTTTGAATATTATAACCCCCGTTCCCCCATTTACTTCTCAAATTATGTCGTGCAATCGATTTATGACTTATCGGGTTAGTTGGTTCGGGTCCCAAAGGAATTTGGAATGAAATAAGACACTTAGTCTCATAATTGAAAATTTAAGTTAGAAAAATGGACCGGATATGGACCTATGTGTAAACGACCTCGGATTTGAATTTTGATGATTCCAATAGCTCTGTATGGTGATTTTGGATTTAGGAGAGTATCCGGAATATTATTTGGAGGTCCATAGTGGAATTAGGCTTAAAATGTCGAAAGTTAAATTTTTGGAAAGTTTGACCGGGGGTTGACTTTTTGATATCAGGGTCAAAATCTGATTCTGAAAATTTGAATACCTCCGTTATGTCATTTCTGACTTGTGTGAAAAATTTGAGGTCAATCGGACGTGATTTTATAGGTTCCGAAGTCGTTTGTAGAAATTGAAAATTTCAAAGTTCATTAGGCTTGAATCTATGTGTGATTCGTGTTTTAGTGTTGTTGGATGTGATTTGAAGGCTCGACTAAGTTCGTATGATGTTTTAGGACTTGTTGGTACATTTGGTTGAGGTCCTGGGGGCCTCGGGTGAGTCTCGGATGGTTAACAGATCAAATTCGAACTTAGAAGAAATAGCTGAAGTTTCTGCCCTCTGCTGCAATCGCACCTGCGGAAATTCCATCGCAGGTGCGAGCTCGCAGAACCGATCCTGGCAAGTGCAGATGTGCAAATGGACTGTGGGGCAGTGGTCGCAGGTGCGAGGGAAATTCCGCACCTGCGCGAGCGTAGATGCGAAGGGATGCGCGTAGAAGCGGCTTGCGCAGGAGCGCAAATAGGCACGCAGATGCGGGCAAAGGCGTACATGCGGGACTATTTCTGCACATGCGGTTGGCGCAGAAGCGGCCAAGTTTCCGCAAGTGCGAAAACCTCTGGGCAGTACAAAAACAGAGGGGTTCTGAGCTTTTGCCATTTTTGGGCATTTCAAGCTCGGGTTGGGCGATTGTGAGCAAGGTTTTCACGGGAAAACTTGAGGTAAGTCCCTTGTGATCATTTCTACTCCATAATATTGAATTATCATCGAATAATCTGACTAGATTACATATTTTTGAGGTGTAAATCGGGGGTTTTGAACTTAGGGATTTGAAATAAGATTTGATGATTTGGAGGTCGAGTTAATGTCGGATTTTGGTAAAATTAATATGGTTTGACTCGTGGTGGAATGAGCTTTCGAATTTTATAACTTTTGTTGGGTTCCGAGACGTGGGCCCCACAGGAGATTTTTGAGCTAATTTTCGGATTTTTATAGAAATTCATTATTTTCTTATGGAATTAATTCCAATGAATTTTATTGACTGAAACGAATTATTTATGACCAGATTCGAGGCGTTTGGAAACCAATTAACGAGGAAAGGACATTGTTGAATAAGAATTTCACGGCTTGAAGTAAGTAACAGTTTTAAATCTGGGCCTGAGGGTATGAAACCTCGGATTTTGGTATCATGTGATTATTTTGGAGGTGACGCACATGCTAGGTGACGGGCGCGTGGGCGTGCACTGAGGGGATTGTGACTTGGTCCGTCCCGAAAAACTGTAAAGTTGAATAATTTGATGTTAGCTATATGCTCTCTATGTATTGATAAAATTTGACTGTAAATCATGTTAGAAATCATGCTTAGGCTATGCGATAGTACTATTGGGACCCACAGAGGTCGTGTACTTGTTGAATTGCCTGCTAAATGCTATATTTACTCAGTCACAGTTTTCACTTGCACATTTTATCCCAGTCTCTATTATTATTATTGATACATCATATCATTGTTGTTTGGGCTGATTCCGTGATTACTGAGAGTCCGAGAGACTGGAGAGATTTATGACTGAGGGAGGCCGAGGGCCAGATTGTGAGGATATTTTATGGATCGGGGCTGCCCGCCTGTAGCAGGCCTTATTGGCTTATTATTGCACATGAGTTGGCCGTGCAGCACGTGAGTTGGCCGTGCGAATCCTTATATTATTATTGCACGTGAGTTGGCCGTGCAGCATGTGAGTTGGCCGTGCGAATCCAGATATTTATATTATGGCACGTGAGTTGTCCGTGCAGCACGTGAGTTATCCGTGCAGCACATGAGTTATCCGTGCTTATAGCGCTTGGGCTGTAGGAGCCCCTCATGAGTCTGTACACCTCCAGTGAGCGCGGGTACCCATTGAGAGTGAGTGATAAGGGCTGGGAGCCCAGGGAGTGATGAGGGCTGGGAGCCCAGTGAGTGATTGTTGTCCTAAGAGGTTGTACTTGATTTTCATTTGTTGTTGCACTTAGTTGCTATCTGTCATTTTTGTGAAATCTATGAAAGATTGTTGATATACGGATTACATGAACAGGAACTGTATAAAAATTGATTTGACATTAAACTGCCATATTTGATAGCATGTGTATTCTTTTGCTGGAATTACTGGAAATGAACCATAACTGTGTAGCTCGTAACTATCTTCAGTTCCTTATTTATTATTGTTACATACTGAGTTTGTTGTACTCATACTACACCCTGCACTTCGTGTGCAGATCCAGGTGTTCCCGGACATAGCGAGTGTTGATCCCTTTGCGCGGTTGATTTTCAGGAGATTTTGAGGTAGCTGCCATGTTCCGCAGACCTTGTCTCTCCTTCTCTATCTCTTTGTTCACTGTATTTGGTCTCAGACTATTGTAGACTATATTTTCTAGACTTGTATTCATAATTGGATGTTGATGTACTCAGTGACACCAAGTTTTGGGGAGTGTTTGTATTGTATTTAAATATTATATTTTTAATCTTGAGAGAAATTGTGGTTTATTGAGATTTTCGGCTTGCCTAGTAATGAGATAGGCGCCATCACGACGGGTGAGATTTTGGGTCGTGACAGCAAGAATCTCTCCAAAAATCGCCTTCTACTGAGCTCCAAATTAGATTTTGAGTTATGAACTCAAACCCCCATTTTTGGGACTTTTAATTCTGCCAAGATACACCTTCTTCGCGTTCGCGACCATTGCTTCGCGTTCGCAAAGGCCAAAATCCAGCTGCCTCAAATCCTTCTTCGCGTTCGCGTGACAAGTGTCGCGTTCGCGAAGGCCAACTGTTTCTGCCCCATCATTTCTTCTTCGTGTTCGCGAAGTCCTCGTCGTGTTTGCGATGACCATCTGACCAACTCCTTCACGTTCGCGTTCCACGCTTCACATTCGCAAAGGCCAAACAACCCCAGGCCCCTATCTTCCTTTCTTCTTAGCGTTCGCGTTGCCTGGGCCGCGTTCGTGAACGCTTGCCCTGCTCCTTCTTCGCGTTCACGTTCACAGCTTCACGTTCGCGAAGGACAAATTATCAGCCATTCAAATTCCTCTTCGTGAACGCGGGACTCCCTTCGCGTTCGGGAAGAAGGAAACCAAACTTCAGCAACAGTAGTCCAAACAGCTCCAAGTTGGTCCAAAACACACCTGAGCCCCTCGGGACCCCGTCCAATCATACCAACCAGTCCCATAACATATCACGAACTCGGTCGAGGTTTCAAATCACATCAAATTACGCCGAAAATACAAATCGCACCACAAATCGAACTTATGAACTTCAAAAACTTCCAACTTCTAAAACTCGTGCCGAAACCTATCAAACCAACCCGAAATGACGTCAAATTTTGCAGACAAGTCCCAAATAACATAACGGACCTGTTCCAACTCTCGGAATCACATTCCGACCCCGATATCAAAAAGTCCACTTCCGATCCAATTCTCCAAAAATTTGACTTTCACCAATTCAAGCCTAAATTACAGACATCAGATTCATAGTCCGAACACGCTCCTAAGTCCAAAATTACCCAACGGAGCTAACGGAACCGTCGAAACTCCATTCCGGAGTCATTTTCACACAGTTTCGATTACAGTCAAAATCCTAGGACTTAAGCTTCCGTCTTAGGGACTGTGTCCCAAATCACTCCGAATCATCCGTAAATCAAACTCGACCATACACGCGGGTCATAATACAAATTGCGAGGCTGCTCGAAACTTTAAGTCACTGAACGAGGCATAAATTCTTAAAACGACAAGTCAGGTCGTTACATATACGTCGTCAAATTAATTGTTTGCATAATTACTTGAAAAATCATAAATTATTTTAAATCATGAATTAATTATTATAATAATTATTTCTCTCCTATTCTTTGTCAAATATTAATTTTTGAATTCCTGCATTAATTATTACATGCTATTTGAATTATATATCTTAATTGTTATTTGACATTTAGCATATTAAATATTAAACTGCCTATTTTCTCCCTGATTTCTATAATAATTTGCTATTTGTCATTGTTTGTTTCATAATTAAATCATAATTATTGTATGCTTGTTGTCTTATAATTTTATATTAATTGTTGCATTTATTGGGAAAATTTCTTCTATAAGAATTGGTAAATGGATATATTGGAGGATCGGGTTGCACGCCGCAACAGAATTGATTAAAATGGATATATTGGAGGATCGGGTTGCACGCCACAATAGAATTGATTGAAATGGATATATTGGAGGATCGGGTTGCACACCGCAACAGACTTATTAAAAAGTCCATATTGGAGGATCGGGTTGCACGCCGCAACAGACTTATTTAAAAGTCTATATATATACTTGATTGAAATAAATATATGCCAAACTTGATTAAAAGGAATATATTGGGAGAGTGGGTTGCACGCTACAACAGAATTGAATATGAATATATTGTGAGAGCGGGTTGCACGCTGCAACGGAAATTGATGAAAATGATAATTAGTTATGACTGCTGAGTTGGCTTCAATTATTATAAATGAGTTACCTGATTTATTTCTATTATTTGTTGTTGTTACTAATATTGCGTACAGGTTAATGTAAGCGACCCGTCTTAGCCTCGTCACTACTTCGTCGAGGTTAGGCTCAACACTTACCAGTACATGGGGTCGGTTGTACTGATACTACACTTTGCACTTCATGTGTTGATTTTGGAGTTGGTCCCAGCGGCGTACCATAGGCTTGCTCGGATTACAGCTACTCAGAGGAGACTTGAGGTATAACTGCATGGCGTCTGTAGTTCTGAAGTCCCCGTCTATTTTACTTTAGCTGTGTGTTTATTTTCAGACAGCTTTATTTTATCCAGACCCTTATTTGTATTATTCTAGAAGCTCGTACACTTGTGACACTAAATTTCGGGATGGTATTTAGACACCGTTATTTTATTTTTGGATTATTCACTATATTTCAGACTTTACTTCCGCAATCGTTCTTTGTTATTAATAAATTTAAAAATTAGTTAATATTATTCTAACGTTGGCTTGCCTAGCAAGTGAAATGTTAGGCGCCATCACGGTCCGAAGGTAAAAATTTCGGGTCGTGACAATGGGTGTTAATGAACGAAGGGTGATACCGTGCCATATTGTGAGTGTTAATGCATGAAGGGTGATGTCGTGCCATATTGTGAGTGTTAATGCATAGAGGGTGATGCCGTGCCATATTGTGAGTGTTAATGCACGAAGGGTAATGTCGTGCCATGTTATGAGAGTTAATACACGAAGGGTGATGCCGTGTCGTTTTTATTAATTTTTTGGTGAGGTTGAGAGTAATATCACGAAGGGTGATGCCGTACATTTTTCCTTTACTGTGTTTAATGGTTCTTATTGATTCATAGTACATTGACTGTTCAAGTTACCATTCTGCTGCAATTCTCTATCTCGTATTTCCCTCAACATGTTTCCCCTCCCAACAATATATGCTTAGCTGTTATTATTATTTTTTTGTACAAATATTGTTAAATCACACAGGTTTGTTATGTAGCTGTCTTGTCATAGTCTCGTCACTACTTCGTCTAGGTTAGGCTCGACAGTTACCAGTACATGTGGTCGGTTGTAAAGATACTGTACTCTGCATTTTTTGTGCATATTTTGGTACCGGTCCCTAGCTGATCGTGAGGCTTAACAGCTTGGATTTGCTGTCAGGAGACCCAAGGTAGATCTGCAGGCATACCCTGGAGTCTCTTCTTAGTTTTATCATTTACTGTTTCCTTACTTCAAAACAATGTATTTTTTCCTTTTCAAACTCTCTTTATAGTAAATCATAGTAGCTCGTGAGTTGTGACTCCAGATCCGGGTGGTAGTAATTAATGAATTTTTTTTATATTATTCTACACTCGTTGTATTTCATTTTAGCTTATTTGCTGTTATTTTATGAATTTAATAAGGATTGGCTTAATAATTTTCTAATGTCGGCTTGTCTAGCAAGTAGAATGTTAGGCGTTATCACGGTCCCGACGGTAGGAATTTCGGATCATAATAGTTAATTGACACTTCTTGATATAAGGTGGCTCCGCCACTGGAAAGATGTATTAAATTTATCTTTTACATAGCATTAAATTTTTCAGTAACAGGAAGAAGACGGAAACGGCTTTTCTAGTTTTGTTTTGCATTCGTTCCGTTATGATTTATGTTACAAAGTTTGAATAGTTATGGAATTAAAGAAACAAAAAAATTTGAAACTTGTGATAATAACTATTTCATATTATTTACGTGGTTATATCATTTTTAAAATTTATGGTCTTAAATATTTTATAATATTAGTATGCCTATAAAAAATTTTATTATACGATAAATTAAAAATTTTAAATTAAATTATTTTTAAATTTAGAAAGTTATTTTTTTTAAATGGACTAAAAAATTATTAATGCATAAAGCGGAGCAGAGGCAGTATGACTTACATGGAATTTATTATAATTTGTCTAATACATTTTTGTATATAATTGTACCCTTTTTACCACTACTGAAATATCGCAGCCAAATTCTGGTCATAAATTCCATGTCTAATAATGAAATGTCGAATACCATGAGATACAAAATGGGGAAGTTACGCCATATACCTATCTACATGGCCTCTTTACACCATATATCCTAAAGTTAAAAATCCTTAAAATAATTACTTCATATAACTTCTTTATCCAACAGTCACGATTATATAGGATAATATCCCTTAAATATAGTCATAACTAGAGGTAATGAATTGAATATTGATATTGTCACGACCCAAAACTAACCCCTATCGTGATGGCGCCTATCGTGAAACTAGGTAAGTCGACTTATTTCCAAAACAAAATGATATTTTTATTTCAAAAATAATTTCAAGGTTATTTAATATAAAACCTCCATTTAAAGAGTTCAAATCGATGAAAAACAGAAGTGCGGAAAAGAAAAAGCCCGACATCAGGGTGTCACTAGTCATGAGCATATACTACAATCTGTCTAACAATATCAAGGCTAACTCAGCCCGAAAAATAGCTAAATACAACTAGAGGAAGATAAGAGGGAGAAGAGCAGGGGCGGCGATCGCCAAACAGCTACCTTGCTATCTCCAAGAAAATCTGCAACCATAACACTCAATAACCGCTACCGTGTCCAGCTACACCTGGATCTGTACACAAGGTGCAGGGAGTAACGTGAGTACGCCAACTCAGTAAGTAACAATAATAAATAAAGACTGAGCAGTAGTGACGAGCAATAAAGCATATAACGTTCATATCGGGAAATCTCAGTAAAATACCACATGCTCTAAAAAAATCAGAATTTGAATCAAACATCTCGTTTAAACTCAATTCCAGTAAAAAAAAATTATTTAAAGATATTTTTCCAACAGTTTTTCAAAGAAGGCTCAATGCAAAGGTGAGCAAAAATGATGAAATCATAAACAGCCCCTCGGGCAAAATATCACTCATATACAACCCCTCGGGCAAACCTCACAATCACTCGTGCCACTCGGGCATACCTCACAATCACTCTTTCCACTCGGGCATACCTCACAATCACTCTTGCCACTCGAGTATACCTCACTATCACTCTTGCCTCCCAGTCACTCAACACTCGGCACTCGCACTCAGTAGGTACCTGCGCTCACTGGGGGTATGTACAGACTTCGGAGGGGCTCCTTCAGCCCAAGCGCTATAATCTGCACGGACAACTCACGTGCGATAATAATAAAGTATGCTGCAGGCGGGCAACCCCGATCCACACTCATCCTCACAAATCAGGCCCTCGGCCTCACTCAGTTATAAAGTATGTTGCAGGCGGGCAGCCCCGATCCACACTCATCCTCACAAATCAGGCCATCGGCCTCACTCAGTCATAAAGTATGTTGCAGGCGGGCAGCCCCGATCCACACTCATCCTCACAAATCAGGCCACTCGGGCATTTCAGTAAAATAGGGCATTCAGCCCGAAACATTTATATGCATTAAAATAGAGTCATAAAATTGAGTTATGTAGTAAACAAGTATAAACATGACTGAGTATAGATTTTCAATCGAAAACAGTGAGAGGATGGTAAGAAACAGCCCCTAAGGGTCCAAACAGCATTGGCGCAAGGCCCAAACATGGCATTCAGCCCAATTTACAGAAAATCTTTCTAAAACATATAAGTATCAAAAATCGCCTCTCCTCAAGCTCCAATTTGTCAAAAATGGCAAATGGGACGAAGTCCCTGTTTTTATAATTCCGCCCAGACATCCTCGGTTCTGCCTCGATCTTGGCCTTCGATCGAAGTCCTCGATCCTGGTCCTCGGTCCTGCCCCTCAATCCTAGTTCTCGATCCTGACCCTCGATTATGTCTTCGACCCGGTCTACGACCGTGACCCTCGACCCTGGGCTCGATCATGCCTTCGATCGTGGCCCTCGACCCTGGGCTCGATCATGGCTTCGATCGTGGCCCTTGACCTTGAGCTCGATCTGGGCTTCGATCGTGGACCTCGACCCTGAGCTCGATCTGGGCTCACATCTGGGCTCGATTTCTGGGCATAAGCAATTTCCAACAAAAGAAAATTGCAGCAGCTGTTCTAGTTTAATTTTTGATCCGTTAACCATCTGAAACTCACCCGAGGCCCTCGGGACCTCAACCAAATATACCAACAAGTCCTAAAACATCATACGAACTTAGTCGAATCCTCAAATCACCTCAAACAATGCTAAAACCATGAATTACACCCCCAATTCAAGCCTAATGAACTTTGAAATTTCTAATTTCTACAAACAACTCTGGAACCTATCAAATCACGTCCGATTGACCTCAAATTTTGCACACAAGTCCTAAATGACATAACAGAGATATTTTAATTTTCAGAATCGGATTCCGACCCCGATATCAAAAAGTCAACCCCCCGGTCAAACTTCTCAAAAAATAAAACTTTCGGCATTTCAAACCTAATTCCTCTACGAACTTTCAAATAATATTCCGGACACGCTCCTAAGCTCAAAATTACCATACAGAGCTATTGGAATCATCAAAATTAAAATCCGAGGTCGTTTACATATAGGTCCATATCTGGTCCACTTTTCTAACTTAAAATTTTTAATTATGAGACTAAGTGTCTCATTTCACTTCGAGTTTCTTCCGAACTCGAACCAACTAACCCGATATAACATAATATAGCTGAATAACACAAAAAGAAATAGGAATGGAGAAAACGGGGTTATAACTCTTGAAACGACCGGTCGGGTCGTTACATCTATTTACCTCTCTCCTATCAAAGTTAATTACTCAAGTTTATCATATTCCTAGAAAATATGTTACCTTGCGCAATACAAACTCTTCAAAGTAAGGAAATTAAATATGCATTCCATAATAAATAGCAGTATTCAATTTAAACCATACATATTATTTAGTTTATATATTCAATATACATTTACAATAATATTCTTAAAATAAAGAGGCATATTCGTTTTTTTATATTGATAACATTTACTTTATATATTATTTAATTAAAAACGTAGAGTATTCACTACACCTATGATAATATTCAATAACTACACAATGATATTCAATCTATATTATATTATTATTTCACTCACATATTCAACTTAGTTTTTGGTTTACAACTCAAAAGTATACTAATGTGTATCGTAATATTTAAAATATAATACTAAAATATTCTATTGAAGTATCCAATTAAAATATAATATTACATCAACATTACTAGAATATACTATTAAAGAGCAGTAGTGTTCCAAATAATTTCTAACAGTATACCAATATTTAATCATAAAATAGAATAAACTATTAATGCAATATACTACTAAAGTGTGTTGGTTTGAATATTTTATTATTTTATTTTGGTTTGAATATTATATTCCAAATTAGCATATTGCGATATGTTTGATCTGAATATTGTATACCAATTTAAAATATTGTGGTATGCTTGATTTGAATATTGTATTCTTTATTAGAATATTGTAGGATGCTTGATTTGAATATTAGTAACGACCCGACCGGTCGTTTTGAGTATTACATCCCCGTTTCTCCATTTACTGCTCAAAGTGGGCTTTATAATTGTTGTGTAACTTGCCGGGGCAATTGGTTCGGGTCCGGTGAGGTTTTGGAATGAATTAGAACACTTAGTTACAAGGTTTAAAGCTTAAGTTAAAATAGTGATCGGATATCGACTTATGTGTAAACGACCTCGGAATTTAATTCTGATGATTCCAATAGCTCCGTATGGTAATTTTGGACTTAGGAGCGTATTCGGAAAATTATTTGGAGGTCTGTAGTGGAATTAGGCTTGAAATGCCGAAAGTTGAATTTTTTAGAAAGTTTGACCGGGGGGTTGACTATTTGATATCGGGGTCGGAATCCGATTATGGAAATTGGAATAAGTCCGTAATGTGAAATGTGACTGTTGCGCAAAATTTGAGGTCAATCAGACGTGAAATGATAGGTTACGGAGTCGTTAGTAGAAACTAGAAATTTCAAAGTTCATTAGGCTTGAATTGGGATGTAATTCATGAGTTTTGCGTTGTTTGAGGTGATTTGAGGGTTCGACTAAGTCCGTATGATATTTTAGGACTTATTGATATATTTGGTTGAGGTTCCGAGGGGCTCGGGTAAGTTTCGGATGATTAGCGGGTTGGATTTTGGACTTGGAACTCTGCTGGAATATTTTCTGATGCACCATCTGGTTGCCTTCATCGCGTTCGCGAGAGGAGCCTCGCGTTCGCGAAGAGGAACTGAGAGGCTGGCAATATTTTCTCTTCGCGTTCGCGAAGAGAAGAACACGTTCGCGTAGGGTGGACTGGGTGTGCATCGCGAACGCGAGAGGTATTACGTGTTCGCGAAGAAGAGAGGAAGTAGTTGAGGACCCCAGGCAATTGGTCTACGCATTCGCGTAGGGGTGTCGCGTTTGCATAGTGAGGGGGAGTGAAGCATCGCGTTCGTGGTTGGTTGAACACGTTCGCGTAGAAGGCATTGAGGCAGAGGCACTTTGTGCTTCGCGAACGCGAGGGTGATGTCGCGTTCACGAAGGAGGAATTTGGACGGGAACTATTTTGAGCTTCGCCAACGCGAGACACTGATCGCGTTCGCGAAGAAGAAAAGCCTGGGCGGTGAGTTTAAGTTCTGAAAATGGGACTTCGTCCCATTTTTTATTTTTGACGGATTTGAGCTCGGGAAGAGGCGATTTTCGGGAGTTATTCAAGGAAAATAATGGGGTAAGCGATTCTAACTCGGTTTTGGTTAAATTACACGAATCTATTATTGTTTTTATCAACAAATTAGTGTTTTGAGTTGAAAATAGTAGAAAAATTCATAGACTTTAATTGAGGATTTGAAAGCCGAGTTGTGGTCGGATTTGAGTAATTTTGATATGGTTGGACTCATGGTTGAATGGGAGTTCGGATTTTGTGAGTTTTATCGGATTTCAAGACGTGGGTCCCACGGGTAATTTTTGGGACGTAATTTCAGATTTTTGGTAAAATAATAATATTTTGATATGAAATTAATTCCTATAATTTTTATGAGTTGAATCAAATTAATTGTTACTAGATTCGAGCCCTTTGGAAGTTGATACGCGCAGAATAAAATTTCTGGAGCGTTGCTTAGCTTGATCGACAATGGATTTGGCTTGTTCGAGGTAAGTAACTCTTCTAATCTTGGAGTTGAGGGTATGAACCCTGAATATATGCATTTTATGAATTGTTGGGAGGTGACACATATGCTAAGTGACGGGCGTGTGGGCGTGCACTATAGAAATTGTGACATAATTATTTCTGTGAAATTTTGTAGTCAAATGATCTTGGCATTTTCCATGCGTTTTATGAGTTAGAGAAATTAAGCTGAAAAGCATATTAAAAATCATGATTGAGGCTATGTGCCACTATTATTGGGACCCACAGAAGTCATATTGCTGTGAATTATTTGTTTTAAATTGAAAATTCATACTCAGTCATAATCTATTCATTGCATATCATAACTCAATTTTATGACTCTATTTTGATGCATATAAATGTTTTGGGCCGAATGCCTTGTTTTACTGAAATGCCTGAGTGGCTTGAGAGGTTTATGACTGAGTGAGGCCGAGGGCCTGATTTGTGAGGATGAGTGTGGATCGGGGCTGCCCGCCTGCAACATATTTATGACTGAGTGAGGCCGAGGGCCTGATTTGTGAGGATGAGTGTGGATCGGGGCTGCCCGCCTGCAACATATTTATGACTGAGTGAGGCCGAGGGCCTGATTTGTGAGGATGAGTGTGGATCGGGGCTGCCCGCCTGCAACATACTTTATTATTATAGCACGTGAGTTGTCCGTGAAGATTATAACGCTTGGGCTGAAGGAGCCCCTCCGGAGTCTGTACACACCCCCAGTGAGCGCAGGTACCTACTGAGTGGTAGTGCCGAGTGCTGAGTGACTGGGACGCATGAGTAATTGTGAGGTATGCCCGAGTGGCAAGAGTGATTGTGAGGTATGCCCGAGTGGCACGAGGTTTACCCGAGGGGCTGTTTATGATTTTATCATTGAGTTGCATCGCATTGGCATGCACACATGACATACATGCATAGAGATGTATTTCCTCGTGTTGTACTGCATCACATCATTCATGATTTTTCACACATTTTTGATAGATGGGCATAGTGATGCATTTGTTTTTACACGGGTTATCCGGAAGAAAAATGAAACATCTTATTAATTATTGACAAGATTTTGGGAGAAATTTATTGTTTTCAAACTATTCATATTTTTGGAAACTCCGGCAAACGATTTGGGTTTTCACTGATGTATTTGAAAGAAATAACTACTATTTTTGAAATCATGATTTGGCTGGGTATTTTATCCCTGAATTACTTATGGTATTACTTGCTTTATGTTGTAATGGATTATTGTGGACTATTGGTCTTAGACCCGACCTTGGTGGAAGCTCTTCACTACTTTCAACCTACGGCTAGGTTTGTTACTTACTCAGTACATGGGGTCGGTTGTACAAATACTACACTTCTACACATTGCATGCAGATGTTGGCTTCTGTTGTTGCTGTGCTCTATTGTTGCGGGACTTGAAGATTGTCTCGACCCGAAATTCCCACCTTCGGACCGCGATGGCGCCTAACTTACACTTGCTAGGCAAGCCAACGTTAGAATAACATTATCCATTTTAAAAATAATTTTAAATTTATTAACAACAAGGAAGCAAATGCGGAAGTAATTTTTAAAAAATCCATAATAACAACAGTGTCTAAATACCATCCTAGAATTGGTGTCACAAATGCACGAGCTTCTAGAATAAATAAAAATAAAGGTCTGAATAAAAATAAAGTTGTCTGGAAATAAACACACAGCTAAAGTAAAAATAGATGGGGACTTCAGAACTGCGGACGCCATGCAGTTATACCTCAAGTCTCCTCTGGTAGCTGAAATCCGAGCAACTCTACGGTACGCCGCTGGGACCAACTCCAAAATCTGCATAAGAAGTGCAGAGTGTAGTATCAGTACAACCGACCCCATGTACTGGTAAGTGCTGAGCCTAACATCGACGAAGTAGTGACGAGGCTTAGGCCGGTCACTTACATTAACCGGTACGCAATATTAGTAACAACAACAATAATAGAAATAATTCAGGTAACTCATTTATAATAATTGAAGCCAACTCAGCAGTCATAACCAATTATCATTTTCATCAATTCTGTTGCAGTGTGCAACTCACTCTCAGAATATATTAACATTCAATTCTATTGGAGCATGCAACCCGCTCTCACAATATATCCATTTTTAATTAAGTCTGACATATATTTATTTCAATCAAGTATATATATATATATATATATATATATATATATATATATATATATATATATATATATAAACTTTTAAATAAGTCTATTGCGACGTGTAACCCGATCCCCCAATATTGACTTTTCATTAAGTCCACTGCGGCGTGCAATCCGATCCCTCAATATTGACTTTTAATAAGTGTGTTGCGGCGTGCAACCCGATCCTCCAATATTTTTATTTACCAATTCTTATAGAAGAATTTTTTTTAATTAATGTAACAATTAATATAAAATTACAAGACAACAAGCATACAATAATTATGGTTTAATTATGAAGCAAACAATGACAAATAGCAAATTATTATAAAAATCGGGGAGCAAATAGGCAGTTTAATATTTATTATGCGAAATGTCAAATAACAATTAAGGCACATAATTCAAATAGAATGTAATAATTAATGCAGGAATTCAAGAATTTATATTTGACAAAGAATAAGAGAGGAACAATTATTATAATAATTAATTTATGATTAAAAATAATTATAATTTTTCAAGTAGGCAGACAAACAATTATTTTGACGATATATAGACACTCGTCACCTCACCTATACGTCGTTCACATGCAATTCACATAACAAATAAATTAAGGGTTCTATTCCCTCAAGTCAAGGTTAACCACGACACTTACCTCGCTTTGCAAATTCTAAATCAATTACTGAACCACAACTTTTCCTTTTAAATTTGCCTCTGAAAGCTTCAAATCTATTCACAAATAATTCAATATATTCAATACTAATCATAGGAATTAATTCCATATGAATTTACAAATTTTTCGGATAAAATTCGAAATTCATTAAAATATTCGGCAGTGGAACCCACGTCTCAAATCCCGAAAAAACTCACGAAATCCAAACACCCATTCCGATACGAGTTCAACCATACCAAATTTGTCCAATTCCGATATCAAATGGACCTTCAAATCTTAAATTTTCGTTTTTGGAAAATTTTATAAAAATCTGAGTTTTCTTCCATAAATTCACGGATTCATGATATAAATGAGTATGAAATCATGAAATATAATCAATATAGGATAAGGAACACTTACCCCAATGTTTTCCCGTGAAAATCGCCCAAAAATTGCCTTACCCGAGCTCAAAAATGGGAAAGAATTGAAAATGGATCAAAACCCTATTTCCAAAACTTAAGTTCTGTTTCTGAGATTTTTACCCTTCGCGAATGCGGTCAGTGCCTCGCGTTCGCGAAGCACATTTTTGTGCTGCCAAAACTTTGCTCTTCGCGAACGCGAAGTCAATGTTACGAACACGAAGCCTTGCCAAATTCGGCCTTCGCAAAAGCGAAACACCCTACGCGAACGCGAAGCTTTAATGCTTGGTGCCCGGCCAGGCCTCGCCTTCTACGTGAACGCTTCCACGCGTTCGCGATGAACACTGCCCTCTTCCCTTCGCGAACGCGTCCCCCTCTTCATGAATGTGAAGAGTAAATTTCACCTGCCTCCAGTTTCTTCTTCGCGAACGCGAGCCACCTCTCGCGAACGCAAAGAAGGATACCAGATGCAGATTTCTGCAGTTTTTCCCAAGTCCAAAAATGGTCCGTTAACAGCCTGAAATTAACCCGAGCCCTCGGGGCTCCAAACCAAACATGCACCCAAGTCCTAAAACATCATACGAACTTGCTCGTATGATCGAATCGCTAAAATAACACCTAGAACTACGAATCGGACACCAAATCAAAGGAAGTTTTCAAGAAAACTTTAAAACTTATATTTTTACAACCGGACGTCTGAATCACGTCAAATCAACTCTGATTCTCACCAAATTCGGCATACACGTCATAAAATTTATAGTGGACCTATACCGGGCTCCGAAACCAAAATACGAACCCGAGGTCAATAAATCCAACATCAGTAATTTCTTAGAAATCAAAGCTTTTAAACTTTTAATTTTTAATCAAAATTCCATAACTCGGGCTAGGGACCTCGGAATTTGATTATGGGTATACGCCCAAGTCCCAAATTACGATACGGACCTACCAAAATTTTCAAAACACCGATCCTAGTCCGTTTGCTCAAAATATTGACCAAAGTCAACTTAGTTGAGTTTTGAAGCTCTATTTTCTATTTTAATCCATTTTCCACATAAAAAGATTTTCTGGAAAATTGTACGGACTGCGCACGCAAGTCGAGGAATGATAAATGGTGATTTTAGAGGTCTTAGAACATAAAATTATTTATTAAATTTAAAGATGACATTTTGGGTCATCACATTCTCCACCTCTAAAACAAACGTTCGTCCTCGAACGGAGTTAGAAAGAAGTACCTGGGCTTTTCAATAAGTGTGGATATTTACTCCGCATGCCCGACTTGGACTCCCAGGTAGATGCCTCTACCGGCTGACCTCTCCATTGCACCCGAACTGAAGGATAACTCTTTGACCTCAACTGTCGGACCTGCCGGGCTAGAATAGCCATCGGCTCCTCCTCGTAAGTCAAATCTTTGTCCAATTGGACTGAGCTCAAATCTAACACAAGGGACGGATGACCATGATATTTCTGGAGCATAGACACATGGAACACCGGATGAACCGCTGATAAACTAGGTGGTAATGCAAGCCTGTAGGCTACTTCACCCACCCTTTCAAGAATTTCAAAGGGTACGATATACCTAGGGCTCAACTTGCCCTTCTTTCCGAACCTCACTAAACCTTTCATAGGTGAAACCCGGAGTAATATTTGTTCTCCAACCATGAATGCAATATCACAAACTTTACGGTCGGCATAAATCTTTTGCCTAGACTGAGCTGTGCGAGGTCGATCCTGAATAATCTTGACCTTATCCAAGGCATCCTGTACCAAATCGGTACCCAACAACCGAGCCTCTCCCGCTTCAAACCAACCAACTGGCGATTGACATCGCCTTCCATATAATGCCTCATATGGAGCCATCTGAATGCTCGACTGGTAGCTATTATTATAAGCAAACACCGCAAGTGGCAAGAAATGATCCCAAGAACCTCCAAAGTCTATAACACAAGCGCGAAGCATATCTTCCAATATCTGAATAGTGCGCTCTGACTGCCCGTCTGTCTGTGGATGAAATGTTGTACTCAACTCTACCCGCGTGCCTAACTCACGCTGTATAACCTCCCAAAAATATGAGGTAAACTGCGTACCTCGATCTGAAATAATAGACACGGGCACACCGTAAAGGCGGACAATCTCACGAATGTAAATTTCAGCTAACCTCTCTGAAGAATAGGTAACTGCCACTGGAATGAAATGGGCTGACTTGGTCAACCTGTCCACAATGACCCAAACTGCGTCAAATTTTCTCTGAGTCCGTGGGAGCCCAACAACAAAATCCATAGTGATACGCTCCCACTCCCACTCAGGAATTTCTAACTTCTGAAGAAAACCACCAGGTCTCTGATACTCGTACTTAACTTGCTGACAACACCGAGCTACATGTGCAAAAATATCCTTTTTCATTCTCCTCCACCAATAATGTTGCCGCAAATCTTGATACATTTTAGCGGTACCTGGATGAATAGAATACCTGGAACTGTGTGCCTTTTCAAGAATTAACTCACGAAGCCCATCCACATTAGGCACACAAATACGGCCATGCATTCGCAGAACTCCATCATCCCCCACAGCAACCTGTTTGGCATCACCATGCCGCATCGTGTCCTTAAGGACAAGTAAATGAGGATCATCATACTGCCTCTCTTTGATGCGCTCATATAAAGAAGACCGAGCGACTGTGCAAGCTAAAACCCGACTGGGTTCTGAAATATCTAACCTCACGAACTGATTAGCCAAAGTTTGAACATCTGTAGCTAATGGCCTCTCACCAACCGGAATATACGCAAGACTACCCATACTCACAGCCTTTCCACTCAAAGCATCGGCCACCACATTGGCCTTTCCGGGGTGATACAAAATGGTGATATCATAGTCTTTCAACAACTCCAACCATCTTCTCTGCCTCAAATTAAGATCTTTTTGTTTGAACAGATACTGAAGGCTACGATGATCAGTAAATACCTCACACGAGACACCGTAGAGGTAATGCCTCCAAATCTTCAGTGCATGAACAATGGCTGCCAATTTTAAGTCATGAACAGGATAATTCTTCTCGTGAACTTTCAACTGCCACGACGCATATGCAATTACTTTATCATTTTGCATTAATACTGCACCAAGCCCAATGTGAGATGCGTCACAATATACCGTATACGATCCTGAACCTGTGGATAATACCAATACTGGCGCCGTAGTCAAAGCGGTCTTGAGCTTCTGAAAGCTCAACTCACACTCGTCTGACCATCTGAATGGAACACCCTTCTGGGTCAATCTGGTCTTAATAGTTGTTCATAATCAATTACAGAATCGTCAATTAATTTCATGTTAACAAAAATCTCGTTTCAAATCTTCACAATACTAATAACGAGATGCGAGGCATAAAGACCTCATAATTGTTTACCCGAATTAACGAGTCACATTTAATGCCACCTGGGCGGGCACCTACCTCGTAGGTTACAACTCAATATTACAACACAAATTTGGCAAGTATGCACAGAGAATTTCATACAAATATTTTAAAATAAGCCTAGCAGGCATGACTCCCTATTAGTACAACAACAACAACCCAGTATAATCCCACTAATGGGGTATGGGGAGGGTAGTGTGTACGCAGACCTTACCCCTACCATGAGGTAGAGAGGTTGTTTCCAATAGACCCTCAGCATCCTTCCCTCCAAGAACTCCCCACCTTGCTCTTGGGGTGACTCGAACTCACAACCTCTTGGTTGGAAGTGGAGGTTGCTTACTATCAGAGCAACCCCTCTTGTCAAACTCCCTATTAGTACTATAGTACAAATTTAATTTCACAAGGGAGGATTTAAACACAAGGATTTTTTATCACAAGGATCTCGTCCTTATATAACTTCCACCACAGCTCGTAGCCCGGTTTAAACATATTATTTTATATTAAAATGCGAGGATCTTGTTCTCAATTTTGAATCACAAAAATCACAACACATAATGAACCCCACACCGGTAGGGTATATAATTCATAATTTGTAATTAATTATCCGGAAATTACATCAAAACTTATTGATATGAGTAATAGAAAGCCACCTTTAGCCTCAAAGCTCTTATTAGTGACCAATATGGAATGATAGGTGTAGTTATCTCCATAGAATCTCCCAACATGAGTAAACACATAAGTAGATTATAGAATTACGAAGCTCACTCATAAATGGAGCACAATAGGAGGACTCGTCTCGATACTCAGAACCAAATCAAGTTAAGGAAATTATTCCTTTATATTAAATCGAGGTCGCGCCTGTAACGACACCATCTGACTGGTCGTGTGGGTGGTGTAGTAACTGCAATGGGACACGTAGCCTGAGTGCTTTGATGAAATATGTCTCTCCCTAGTCTGGGACAATTTTTTCATGATGTGCCTAGTATCACCGCATTCATAACAACCCATTTATGAGTTTGGCTGTTCATACTGAGTCTGTGCTAGATAACTGGAATAACCATTGTAGGACACTTATGTCAGTGGTGCATTAAAAGAACTTACTGGAGCACCTCGATTAATCCGATGTACGAACTGGCTAGCCGACTGTCCGAGCCCCCGCCATAATGATTTATACTCGCAGAGTAGAATCCACTGAATCCCCCATAACCTCGAGACATCTTGGTCTCTTTAGTTTCCTTTTTCCTCACCCCGAACACATTCTAATATCTTGGCAATTTCTATCACTAGTAGAAATGAAATATCAGCCTGTAGCTCCCGATTCATACAAAATTTTACGCTCATAATTGAGTCCTTTAATGATTATGTGGACTCGCTCTCTGGCTGTAGGAAGTAAAGTAGGAATATGACAGGCTAACTTATTGAACCTGATGGCATATTATGTCACCGTCATAGTGACCTGACGCAATCGTTCAAACCCTATGCGCCATACATTACGAAGAGTCTGGGAAACAAACTCTTTCAAAAGTATTCCTGAGAACCGAGCCAAGTGGGCGGTGTTGTATTGGCTGGTCTGCCCTCTTCATAGGCTTGCCACAGACACCTGTGGAGAATTATCTCTCCCAAGGCTAATTTCTTCTTTTGTTATGCTGACTCAACACTGTTGAGCTGACCCATTTCTTAACATACTCTTCGATTCTTCTTTTGGCTAAACTTTACCCTTATTTATATACAATGATCACAAAAGTAGAGCTCCATACATGCAATTCTTAGTCCTGAATCTCGTCAACCACTGTACTTCCTCCGAAGCACCCCAAAATCTGCAACCGTGACATCCATGCTGAGTAGGCCTTCTGTAAATTTAATGTTGTTTCTCTAACTCCTTTGGTACTGAAGTATAAGATTATTGCAGAGGCGGACATACCGCAAGTCCCAACCTTATTCTCTACAAGATCTCGGGCCTTAAACACATGTAAATTTTGGGAGAACCTTTCAATACCACATATATACATTTTAGGCCAAAACTGATATAACACATGACTCGCAATCCATTCATTGATAGTGGACTCCCCCACTCGGCGTGAAGTCATAGTTCACTTCGTCCGATGGTCCACAATATTAACCTTCACAACTCGTATAAATCAACCCGATGCCAAGGTACGTTGCACCCCCCCCCCCCACACACACACACATTATTCACTGGGTGATCTTCTTATACGTCCGCATCTTCAGTCGGAATCACACGTTGAGGCAATATTTGATAATATCTGGCTCCCTCGTAGTTCATCTGCGGCATCATGAACCGTAGACGCACAACTGATACCGAGAGCGCAATGTCATACACGAGTAGATACAAAGGAATGTGAGATATACGTTTCAAGCAAGATCAATGTCGCACGATAAGGAATGAAAGAGGTGATATTGTTCCTAAACTTCATAGCCTCTGAGAGATAAGTACAGACGTCTCCATACCGATCCTTCAGACTCTACTAAGCTTGCTCGTGACTCGTGAGACCTATGTAACCTAGTGCTCTGATACCAACTGTCACGACCCGAAATTCTCACCTTCGGACCGTGATGACACCTAACATTTCACTTGCTATGCAAGCCAACGTTAGAATAACATTATCCATTTTTAAAACAATTTTAAATTTATTAACAACAAGGAAGCAAATGTGGAAGTAATTTTGAAATAATCCATAATAACAACGGTGTCTAAATACCATCCCAGAATTGGTGTCACAAGTGCATAAGCTTCTAGAATAAATACAAATAAAGGTCTGAATATATATATATATATATATATATATATATACTTTTAAATAAGTCTGTTGCGGCGTGCAACCCGATCCTCCAATATATTCATTATAATTAATCATGTTGCGGCGTGCAACCCGCTCCTCCAACATTTTTATTTACCAATTCTCATAGAAGAAATTTTTCCAATAAATGTAACAATTAATATAAAATTACAAGACAACAAGCATACAATAATTATGGTTTAATTATGAATTAAACAATAACAAATAGCAAATTATTATGGAAATCGGGGAGCAAATAGGCTTATTATGCTAAATATCAAATAACAATTAAGGCACATAATTCAAATAGCATGTAACAATTAATGCAGGAATTGAAGAATTTATATTTGATAAAGAATAAGAGAGGAACAATTAATAGAATAATTAATTTATGATTAAAAATAATTTATAATTTTTCAAGTAGGCAGGCAAACAATTAATTTAACGACGTATAGACACTCGTCACCTCGCCTATACGTCGTTCACATGCAATTCACATAACAAATAAATTAAGGGTTCTATTCCCTCAAGTCAAGGTTAACCACGACACTTACCTCGCTTTGCAAATTCCAAATTAATTATTCAACCACAACTTTTCCTTTTAAATTTGCCTCCGAAAGCTTCAAATCTATTAACAAACAATTCAATATATTCAATACTAATCATAGGAATTAATTCCATATGAACTTACAAATTTTTCGGATAAAATTCGAAATTTATTAAAATATTCGGCAGTGGGACCCACGTCTCAAATCCTGTAAAAACTCACGAAATTCGAACACCCTTTCCGATACGAGTTCAACCATATCAAATTTGTAAATTCCGATATCAAATGGACCTTCAAATCTTAAATTTTTGTTTTTGGAAGATTTTATAAAAATCTGATTTTTCTTCCATAAATTCACGGATTCATGATATAAATGAGTATGAAATCACGATATATAATCAATATAGGATAAGGAACACTTACCCCAATGTTTTCCCGTAAAAATCGCCCAAAAATCGCCTTACTCGAGCTCAAAAATGGGAAAGAATTGAAAATGGGTCGAAACCCCATTTCCAGAACTTAAGTTCTGTTTCTGGGATTTTTACCCTTCACGAACGTGGTCCGTGCTTCGCGTTCGCGAAGTACATTTTTGTGCTGCCAAAACTTTGCTCTTCGCGAACACGAAGGTAATGTCGCAACGCGAAGCCTTGCCAAATTTGGCCTTCGCGAACGCGATACACCCTACGCGAACGCGAAGCTTTAACGCTTGGTGCCCGGCCAGGCCTCGCCTTCTATGCGAACGCGAACACTTTCACGCGTTCGCGATGAACACTGCCCTCTTCCCTTCACGAATGCGTCCCCCTCTTCATGAACACGAAGAGTAAATTTCACCTTCCTCCAGTTTCTTCTTCGCGAACGCGAAGAAGGATACCAGAAGCAGATTTCTGCAGTTTTTCCCAGGTCCAAAAATGGTCCGTTAACCACCCGAAATCAACCCGAGCCCTCGAGGCTCCAAACCAAACATGCAACCAAGTCCTAAAACATCATACGAACTTGCTCGCATGTTCGAATTGCCAAAATAACACCTAGAACTACGAATCGGACACCAAATCAAAGGAAGTTTTCAAGAAAACTTTAAAACTTATATTTTTATAACCAGATGTCTGAATCACGTCAAATCAACTCTGATTCTCATCAAATTCGGCAGACACGTCATAAATATTATAGTGGACTTATACCAAGTTCCGGAACTAAAATATGGACCCGAGGTCAATAAATCCATTATCAGTAATTTCTTAGAAATCATTAAGCTTTCAAGCTTTTAATTTTTCATCAAAATTTCATAACTCGGGCTAGGGACCTCGGAATCTGATTCCGGGCATACGTCCAAGTCCCAAATAATGATACGGACCTACCGGAATTTTCAAAATACTGATCCGGGTTCGTTTGCTCAAAATATTGACCAAAGTCAACTTAGTTGAGTTTTAAAGCTCTATTTCCCATTTTAATCCATTTTTCACGTACAAACTTTTCTGAAAAATTGTTCGGACTGCGCACGCAAGTTGAGAAATGATAAATAATGATTTTCAAGGTCTTAGAACATAGAATTACTGATTAAATTTAAAGATGATATTTTGGGTCATCACAAAGATGTACCTGCATTCCTGTTGTAGCTGCCTCTTGTTCAGGGTAGCCTTAGATTTATAAAAGTTCTGTTTATGTATTATTCAAACAGATTATGTATTTATTTTATTTTCACTTTGTATACTCTATTCTTAGAAGCTCATGATTTGTACTACCAATTCTTGGGGATTGTACACGATTAAGACCTTTATTCACTTAAATTGCTTTAATAATTATTATTGAAATTGGATAATTGGTAATTGGCTTACCTAATGGGTTGGGTTAGGTGCCATCATGACTAGTTGGATTTTGGGTCGTGACAAGGTAGTATCAAAGCTCTAGGTTCATAGGTTCTACAAGTCATGAGCAAGTGTCTAGTAGAGTCTTGCGGATCGGTATGATGACGTCCATACTTATCTTCGAGAGGCTACATGGTATTTAAGATATATACTTCCCATCTTTCTTTCCTTATCATGCGAAATTGATTCAGCTTGAAATATAACTCTTTGAATTCCTTCCACGTATTCGTATGCGCACTTGAGCGCTCGGTATCAGCTGTGTATCACCGGCTTGTGATTTCAGGGATGATGTGCGAGATGTGTATTCTATGTTTTGGTGATGGGCCAGTCTGGAGGACTTGAGGCCAGGCTTAGACCACAGCTTAGGCTCAGTAGCTTCAGTTGTAACCTGTACATTTGGACTCATATGTCCGGTAATATCCCTATGAGTGGAAGTTGTGGCTCGATGAGCGGTGGAATGGCTTTGTGATGAGTATGATGTAAATGCGGGATGTGTTAAGATGATTTGAATATGATGAGAAATGTTTCCTTGAAATGTAAAGGAAAGGCCATTGGGTGCTTAATTTCGAGTTGATGTGGCGTATAGTCTCTAGTATGAATGTTTTGAAGGGTCTTTCACATTGTTAAATTTTGGGGTAAAACTAAATTCTCACGTCTGGTTAATGAGTTTGGACTCGGATAGACTAAGTGATTGCATAGTAATTGTGAATGCGAAAGGGTATAACAAGATACCAGATTGAGGCTAAGCAGGTGGATTATCCCCTTTGGAGTAATCTACGTAGGAGTATTTCTTATGATGTGAGTGCAGAGTTTCTTTTCTGCCAACGGGGTGTATGGGTGGAGATTTGAATCTGAATCTGGTTGAGAAAGTTGACTTGTGTGTTAAGAGGATGAATACGAGCTTAGCGGATGATTGGGGTATTTTTATGGTTGGCGTTGTATGAACTTGGGAAGAAGTTTTGTTGGACTGACTGTGGCATTATGGCAGTAAGAAAGTATTGATATTATGAGTTATGGAATATTTTAATCTATGGCTTTGAGCCAAGTGGGGGAGTCTGCTATTGACCATTTGATTTCATGGTTAGGTGTTAAATTTTAATTTTGTTCGGAGGCATACTTGTGGGTTAGCTATGACTTGCAGAAGTTGAGATCGAGGATGACTCGAATAAGGAAATTCCTGGATAAGGATTATATTTCACGTATGAGTAAATGAAATTCACGGGATGAGTGAGTTGTTATTGGTGAATGATGTAGTGCACACGGAGTATGAATTTGATATGTGGTGTTAAAGTAGAGTTACTTCTTTGAGTGTTGTGGTGCTAATGGGGCACGTGTCTTTTGGCCCATTTGGGCGGTGCAATTAGATTTGATCAAAGTGGGTGACTCCCGAGAAAAATTTCAGTGAGTTTGGGAATTATATATAGCAAGTGAGAATGTTTCCGGACTTGTGTATGGATAAAATCCGAGATTTGCGTTTGATGGTGCTTGGACTTGCAAAAATTCTATATGACTATGGATTCTACATTTTTGTATAAGGAAGGTAAGAAGAACAATTTCAAATTCACATAAGGTATTCTCAGAGCGAGTGTTATAGTTGTAGTATTTTTGAAGGTGCTTAAGAAGAATACAGTTGCTTACAGGCCGTAGGGCGTTGTGGTTCTATGCTAATATTTGTGGGGTAAGTTGTGGTTAAAGATCATGGTATTTTAGCAAGAAGAAGTATCAATCTGAAGACAAATTCGGAAGGGACTTGGAGAAATAAGATAGCTTGGTAGTAGGTTGGATCAGTATGGTAATGGATATGATCGGTTCTTTGAGTGCTTATGATGTGGGGGGTTTCTACAGGTGCTTTATGGCAATACACCTGGACTTGGAGACCTGCGTGGCTTGGTCGAGTTAGAGAAATTTAGTTTTAAGGGCTTGATTAAGTGCAAATGGATTCCAAAGTATTCTTGATGGTTTCTATCGGTGTGGAGAACGTGTTGTGCATTGTGATTTCCTCCTGGAAAGAATCAAGAGAAAGGTTTCTAACTAAAATGGTACGTAAATTATTGGTGACTCAAAGTTGATAATAAGATTCTTATACTTTTCACATGATGGAATGATAGATGTTATGTGTTGTATGAAAGCTAGATTTTCATGTACAGGGTGACAGTACAGTCTTGAAAAGAAGGTAATGAATGTTGGACAACATGGGCAGTTTCAAATAACTAGATGAATATTATTACTACTTGGTGTTGTATGAGAAAGGGGCAGACTTCAGAAGGCGCATTGTATTTTTACTTACGGAGGTATAAATTAGTATTGTGGTACTCACATGATTGATAGACTGCTGATATTCAATTTTTTTTAATTGGCACGAAAGAACTTTTAAAGTATTTCTCGTGGGATGATCGTGTATGAGAGAGTTATTAGGCATTCGGGCGGTGGAGATGGAATCATATATGGTGATTTGCGTATTCTATGGATTTGGAGATTAGGAGTTCTCAGGAGCAGATTGTTTCATGGTTGTGGACTGTGAAGTTGTGGCCGGAGCTAGCCATATGATAGAATGTGTTATGATTCAGTCATTATGGATTTTCGGAAGAATTTTTATCTATTTGTGGGTAACCGAGTTGATTTGGGGGGCCATAGGTAGGCCCAACTAAGACGTGTATTCTACACCGAGTCGGAATGGTTAGCTCCAAACTGCTATTATTGAGGGATGTGTCATTTGGTTGATGTTGAACTTATCCGTGTTCTCAAATGATCTGTGAGTTACTCCTTTATGCTATGAGGACTTGTTATTCATTGGTTATGTACACAAATGGTGCGGTTCTATTTGAGCTTTATAGTGGAAGTTGAGCGTAATGAGTATTTGGGTATTGCATGATTGATTGCGTATGGATTATGTTCTTTCGGGTTTGTGTGGCATTTTTAATTTTTTTTTCATTTTCCTCTATGTGGTTATTGATTTTGAGCGGGGTGGCTCGAGGTATATATTATGGACCAACGTTTGGATGGGGTCACGCATTGCAGCGGAGTTATGTTAAGGTATGAACCTTATGTTAGTATCGGGTGATGGTTCTACGCCGTATGATGAATTTTCAGCATTTCGTTGTGGCGGTACTTGTTAATCTGGCGGGGCAGTTCTCTCATTTGAGTCATTTTCCATGACTGGGTACATTTGAATAGTTGCATATTGGTGCACAGATGGCACGGGTTGTGGCTCTGAATTATATTGGTATGGTATGTCTGTGGAACAATTATGTTTAGTAATATAAGGTCATTGGACCTGGAATGGGTACTATCAGGGTTGATTCGGTATATTCGGGAGTATAATATTGAAAGTCGGCTCAAAAAGCGATTATGGTTCTGGTTGGGACAAGAGAGCTCCGTGACTTGTTGATCTGGTAAGTAGTCATGAAATTTCGCATGTTTCTTTTACTATCAACAGTGTACGAAGTTTTTGGTATGAGGTTTGGTTCGATATGGGTTTAATACTAGTATTTGGTTGGTTTTGGAGTAGTCACTGTGGTCAGGAATGGTGCTATGAGCATGCAAGTTGTGTAATATGTTAGGTGATTGTGTCCGTGGTTATGGTTATAGTTATGGTTATGGCTTGATACAGCTTGTTCAAACTCATACAGGGTGTAAATGTAAGATTCGTGTCTTGAAAGAAATTCTAAAGGTTGGAAATTAAATTCCAAGGTTTATGGGCTAAAGTTAAATCAATGATTTCAATTGTATTGTGTTGTCAAGCTTATATGGAATAGGGTGACGTGGGTTCAACCCCGGGTACGTGTGTGGTAAGATGGAACAGTGATTTGATGGCTTGGAAACAAATCTTGGCACGTTCGAGGACGATCGTATATTTAAGTGGGGGAGAATGTAACGACCCAACCTGTCGTTTTGAGTATTACAACCCCGTTTCCTCATTTACTGCTCAAAGTGGGCTTTACAGTTGTTGTGTGACTTGCCGGGGCAATTGGTTTGGGTCCGGTGAGGTTTTGGAATGAATTGGAACACTTAGTTCCAAGGTTTAAAGCTTAAGTTAAAATATTGACCGGATATCGACTTTTATGTAAACGACCTCGGAATTTAATTCTGATGATTTCAATAGCTCCGTATGGTGATTTTGGACTTAGGAGCGTGTCCGAAAAATTATTTGGAGGTCTGTAGTGGAATTAGGCTTGAAATGCCGAAAGTTAAATTTTTGGAAAGTTTGATCGGGGGGTTGACTTTTTGATATCGGGGTCAGAATCCGATTCTGGAAATTGGAATAGGTCCGTAATGTGAAATGTGACTGTTGCGCAAAATTTGAGGTCAATCGGACATGAAATGATAGGTTCCGGAGTCGTTTGTAGAAACTAGAAATTTCAAAGTTCATTAGGCTTGAATTGGGGTGTAATTCATGGTTTTTGCGTTGTTTGAGGTGATTTGAGGGTTCGACTAAGTCCGTATGATGTTTTAGGACTTGTTGGTATATTTGGTTGAGGTCCCGAGGGGCTCAGGTAAGTTTCAGATGGTTAGCGGGTTGGATTTTGGACTTGGAACTCTGCTGGAATTTTTTCTGATGCACCATCTGATTTTCCTTCATCGCGTTCGCGAGAGGAGCCTCGCGTTCGCGAAGAGGAACTGAGAGGCTGGCAATATTTTCTCTTCGCATTCGCGAATAGAAGAACGCATTCGCGAATGGTGGACTGGGTGTGCATCGCGAACGCGAGAGGTGTTATGCGTTCGCGAAGAAGAGAGGAAGTAGCTGAGGACCCCAGGCAATTGGTCTACGCGTTCGCGTAGGGGTGTCGTGTTCGTGTAGTGAGGGGGAGCGAAGCATAGCGTTCGCGATTGGTTGAACGTGTTCGCGTAAAAGGCATTGAGGCAGAGGCACTTTGTACTTCGCAAACGCGAGGGTGATGTCGTGTTCGCGAAGGAGGAATTTGGACGGGAACTATTTTGTGCTTCGCGAACGCGAGGCACTGACCGCGTTCTCGAAGAAGAAAAGCCTGGGCAGTGAGTTTAAGTTTTTCATTTTTGACGGATTTGAGCTCGGGAAGAGGCTATTTTCGGGAGTTTTTCAAGGGAAATAACGGGGTAAGTGATTCTAACTCGGTTTTGGTTAAATTACACGAATCTATTATTGTTTTTATCAACATATTAGTGTTTTGAGTTGAAAATAGTAGAAAAATTTATAGACTTTAATTGAGGATTTGAAGGCCGAGTTGTGGTCGGATTTGAGTAATTTTGATATGGTTGGACTCGTGGTTGAATGGGAGTTCGGATTTTGTGAGTTTTATCGGATTCTGAGATATGGGCCCCACGGGTGATTTTGGGGTCGTAATTTCGAATTTTTGAAAAATATTAATATTTCGATATGGAATTAATTCCTATAATTTTTGTGAGCTGAATCAAATTAATTGTGACTAGATTCGAGCCCTTTGGAAGCTGATACGCGCATAATGGAATTTCGGGAGCGTTACTTAGCTTGCTTGACATTGGATTTTGCTTGTTCGAGGTAAGTATCTCTTCTAATCGTGGAGTTGAGGGTATGAACCCTAAATATATGCATTTTGTGAATTATTGGGAGGTGACACACATGCTAAGTGACGGGCGTGTGGGCGTGCACTATAGAAATTATGACATAATTATTTCTGTGAAATTTTGTAGTCAAATGATCTTGGCATTTTCCATGCGTTTTATGAGTTAGAGAAATTAAGCTGAAAAGCATATTAAAAATCATGATTGAGGCTATGTGCCAGTATTATTGGGACCCACAGAGGTAATAATGCTGTGAATTATTTATTTTAAATTAAAAATTCATACTCAGTCATATTCATTTCATTGCATATCATAACTCAATTTTATGACTCTATTTTGATGCATATAAATGTTTTGGGCCGAATGCCCTGTTTTACTGAAATACCCGAGTGGCTTGAGAGGTTTATGACTGAGTGAGACCGAGGGCTTGATTTGTGAGGATGAGTGTAGATCGGGGCTGCCCGCCTGCAACATATTTATGACTGAGTGAGGCCGATGGCCTGATTTGTGAGGATGCGTGTGGATCGGGGCTGCCCGCCTGCAACATATTTATGACTGAGTGAGGCCGAGGACCTGATTTGTGAGGATGAGTGTAGATCGGGGTTGCCCGCCTGCAACATACTTTATTATTATAGCACGTGAGTTATCCGTGCAGATTATAATGCTTGGGCTGAAGGAGCCCCTCCGGAGTCTGTACACACTCCTAGTGAGCACATGTACCTACTGAGTGGGAGTGCTGAGTGACTGGGAGGCATGAGTGATTGTGAGGTATGCCCGAGTGGCAAGAGTGATTGTGAGGTATGCCCGAGTGGCACGAGTGACTGTGAAGTTTGCCTGAGGGGCTGTATATGAGTAATGTTCTGCCCGAGGAGCTGTTTATGATTTTATCATTGAGTTGCATCGTATTGGCATGCACACTTGACATACATGCATAGAGATGTATTTTCTTGTGTTGTACTGCATCACATCATTCATGATTTTTCACACATTTTTGACAGATGGGCATAGTAATGCATTTGTTTTTATATGGGTTATCCGGAAGAAAAATGAAATATCTTATTTATTATTGACAAGATTTTGGGAGAAATTTATTATTTTCAAACTATTCATATTTTTGGCAACTCCGGCAAATGATTTGGGTTTTCACTGATGTATTTGAAAGAAAGAACTACTATTTTTGAAATCATAATTTGGCTGGGTATTTTATTCCTGAGTTACTTATGGTATTATTTGCTTTATGTTGTAATGGATTGTTGTGGACTATTGGTCTTGGACCCGACCTTGGTGGAAGCTCGTCACTACTTTCAACCTACGGCTAGGTTTGTTACTTACTCAGTACATGGGGTCGGTTGTACTGATACTACACTTCTGCATATTGCGTGCAAATGTTGGCTGCTGTTGTTGCTGTGCTCGATGGTTGCGGGACTTGAAGATGTACCTGTGTTCCTGTTGTAGCTGCCTCTTGTTCAGAGTAGCCTTAGATTTATAAAAGCTCTGTTTATGTATTATTTAAACAGACTATGTATTTATTTCATTTCCGCTTTGTATACTCTATTCTTAGAAGCTCGTGATTTGTACTACCAGTTCTTGTACACGATTAAGACCTTTATTCACTTAAATTGCTTTAATAATTATTATTGAAATTGGATAGTTGGTACTTAGCTTACCTAACGGGTTGGGTTAGGTGCCATCACGACTAGTTGAATTTTGGGTCGTAACAATATTGTATTCCAATTTAAAATATTGTAGTATGCTTGGTTTCTAACAATACTAAAAGCTTCTTTCCGCCATTGTTGTCGCCAACATTTAATCTTTTTAGACCCGGAACCCTAGTTTTTACCATATTATATTTTTTCCTGCTACCTTTTATGCCATCATACTTTTTGGATGCTCGAACTTTAGAATTTTGAGATCGTAATTTCGCAAATCTAAGCATTATCATCCCTTTTGGAAGCCGATTCATAGATTGCATGTGGAGTTTCATCTAATAATTTCATTTCTCTCGATTGAATTTCAATGGGAGAAGAAACTTTATCGCCCTTTCAAGTATTTTCTCAGTGCTATGGATAGCCAATTTTCTCTTCATCTTTTCCTTAACTTTTTGCTTGCTATTTGCTTGAGAGCAAAAACTTGAAAGAAGTGATTGTGTGATCAGTGAAAGAACCAGTAAGAAGGAATAGATGGGTACACGATGCTTACTACAATTTTGAGAAAGGTATAATATTATCCCAATTAAATGTTGATTGAAGATATCCTAAAAGAATCTGGGAGAGATAATATAGTCCCTTAAAATGTGGGATATGTTTAATGGCATACTAGTCTTAGGGTACGCGCTTTGCGCGTGTATCTATATCAATGAATATATAATTTTTAAAATTTATGTAAATATTATTAAATAATGTGTTTGAGTTATTGAACATATACTTAAAAAAAATATAAGTTTCTAAAAATAATTAATGTTTAATATCGCTAAGCTAGCTCAATAAATAAAGAAATCCTACTTCACAGATATCTTATAAAAATTATTATTATTTTTGTTGCCAAATACTATAAAAAAAATAACATAAAATTACTTTTACCACAATTATTCAAATATAACAAAATAAATTAAAAATTTTGAATCTTTTAGCCTTTTAGAAATTTGTTAATGAAGGGGTAGAACTATAACTCCTTTTTGTTTTTGGTTTCTCACCCGGTGTCCGGTATACACATTGGGGCCCGATTAAATCAGATTCGCGCCGGAAAGTCCCACATTTAGGGGGTAGAACTATAACTCCTAGAAGAATATTGATAAATAAAAATATAAAGTTTTAAATAACTAATATTGAATTACACAATTAATGTAATACTATATTAAAAATTATAGGGACTTATAATTTGTTTGATGAATATATTCTATCTTAGGTTACATCTTTATTGCTTTAACTTAGCATTTGTAGGTAAGTTAAAAAAAACATTTGTAGCAATTTAACATTTTAACTTCTAATAATAAAGTTAAAAAAAATCATTTGTAGCAATTTAACATTTTAACTTCTAATAATATATTATAATTGATTTTTCTTTATTTTATTATTTCTTTCACGACCAATGCTTTCTTGTGAAAAACATTTATGTTATCTTAAGTGTTCTATCAACTTGACAAATAATTTTACTTACATAATAATTTTTAAAAAGAATTGAATTAACTTTTTTGCTACTTTATTAATTTTAAAAATTAATTATTTATTGAGATTTCATACTTTTATGACAGTATAGAAGATATAAATGATTTTTGAACTTTTTTCCTACTCAAACAATATATTATTTTTGTTATCAATTTATGTAATATTTAAAAACTGCATTTAAAAATTAAAATAAATATTTAATTAGGTACAAAATCCCCTACTTTTAATAGTAAACATCTCGTTAGAATTATAAGTTCCCTAATAAGAAGAATGAATGTGAAACATATTTCCACGGAAGTTGTCGTCAGGATATACAAGGAAAATAAAAGGTAATACTCCTATTTCTCCCAAATAATATCTACTTTAAAGTCTTTAATATTAGGACTTCTTACATAATTCAAATAAGAAAAATTAATAATCAAAATTTTAGTTGATTTTAATGTTCTAAAAATTAGGAAAATAACTAAATTATGATTGTCTAATGAGAAATTTATTTTTAAAGGGTAAATAAATGCGGATGATATTTCGCTAAGGGTGTTCGTACCTTTAATATAGTATAGATATAGATTTGATATACGTGTTGCGCTTGTAATCCATCTCAATAAGTATAATATTTTAAAAAGTTACAATGTGTTTGAGTTTATAAACTATATATTAAGCAAGTATAAATTTCTGAAAATAATTAATATTGATTTTATTTAACTAAATCATTTAAAAAAGTTACAATTAAATAAGTAGTATCTCTATGATATTGTGATGAAGCCCAACCACATCCCCCTGTAAAAGTTTCCTTCATTGTCTTTTATGCTATATCATGAAATAATTTATTAATTAATAAACGTAAGTAGAATGCGTAAGTGCTAAAAATCTGAATAAGGTTGAGATTCTTTTTAAAAGGGTGCTAATATAAAGTTTTAAAGGACTGTCATTTTGTTCTGCCAATTTAGTTGTTTGTATGAATACGAACTATATTTAAAATAAAAGTAAGTTACATCTTAGATTAATTTTAATAATAAATAATTGTACCAAAATTATAACGACCTAACCGGTCGTTTTGACTGTTAGAACCCCGTTTTCCTAAATAAAATTTTTCGAATGTGTTTTTAATGATTTATGACTTGCGGGGATGGTTAGTTCGGGATTTGGATGTGTTTGAGTTGAAATCGGAACATTTGGTTCCTTAAGTTAACCTTAAAAGGCCAAGTTTGACTTCGATCAACATTTTGAGAAAACGACCCCGGAATCAGAATTTGACGGTTCCAATAGGTTCGTATGATGATTTTGGACTTAGGCGTATGTCCGAATCGGGTTTAGGATAACCCGGGAGCGTTTTGACGCTTAATAGTAAAAATCAACTATTTGATGGTTTAAAATTCTTTAAATTTGGTTTGGAGTAGGATTGTGAGTAATTAAAATCCGTTTGAAATTTCGAGTTTGGGAATAGTTCCGTATAGTGATTTAAGACTTGCACGCAAATTTTCGTGTCATTCCGAGTAGTATAAGTATATTTCGGCACATTGGAAGTGAATTAAAGAACTTGAAATTCTTAAGTTTGAATCAATTTGGTTTAGGGTATGATTCTTAGATTTGATATTGTTTTACGCGTTTCGAGAGTTCGATCGAGTCCATTTAATAATTTCAAACCTGTTGGTATATTCGGGCGGGCCCCGGGGGTCCCGAGAATTAACCGGACGAGGCTCGGACCAATTTTGGGAAATTGAGCAAGGACTGAAGCTCCCAGCTACTGTCATAATCGCACCTGTGCTTGGACAGCAGAAGGTGCGAGCCACCAATCGCAGGTGCGAAAGAGAGGAGCCTGCCCAGCCATCGCAAATGTGGAGTAATTTGGCGCACCTGCGAACGCGCAGGTGCAAAGGTCTTGTGCGCAGAAGCGGAGGGATGCGCAGGTGTGAAGGAATGGGCGCACCTGCGCTTGCGCAGAAGCGAGCTCTTCTTCCGCAGGTGCGGAACTAGGAAAAGAGGGAAGATGCGCACCTGCGAGGAATTTCCACAGGTGCAAAAGCCGCATGTGCGGTACTCCTTCCGCAGGTGCGAAAAACCTGTCTGGGCAGAACCTTAAAACGGACGAAAACACAGTCCATTTCTTTCTATTTTTCATCCATTGTTGGGCGATTTTAGAGCTTTTGAGAAGGGGGTTTCAACTAGCAATTCAAAGGTAAGTTAATTCTACACCCTTTGAGTTAAATATATAGATTATAGGTAGAATATAACTAGTAAATCTTAGAAATAAAAGATTTAGATGAAAAACCTAGATTTTTATAAAAGTGAGATTTTAACCACGAAAATAGTCATAGAATTGGCAAAAAATTATATATTTAAGTTCTTGAGATTATGGGTAACGTTTTCATCCGAAAATTGTCAGAATCCGAGCACGTGGGCCCGGGGTGAATTTTAAAAATTTTACCATTTTGGATAAGGTAATTTGTTTAATAGATAAATTTCGAATCATTTAGCATATATTAATTACTTTATATAATATTTGGATAGTTTTGGATTTTCGGCGTCGAATCAAGAATTCAACACGGCGTGGTAATCGGAAAGTGGACTTTGAGACGAGGTAAGTCCTTGTCTAATCTTGTGAGGGGAAATTACTCCATAGGGATTAAATTGAATAATTATTGCTAATTGTGGGGGGTTATGTATGCACGAGGTGACGAGTGTCCGTGCGTAGCTACTATTAATGCTAAAGTCCGGGTAGTTTAGGACTCAAAGCATCAATTACTTGTGTAAATTATATTCTTTATTTAATTAATATTAATTGATATATATATATATATATATATATATATATATATATATATATATATATGAATATATTGTGAATTGTCAGATAAAGATATTAAAGGAAGGAAATCTCATATGCTTATTTTCTGTTTAAATTAATTAATTATTAAAAATAAATTATTATTCCTCCCGAATTTATCTTATAATAAATATACTCTTCTTCCGGAGGTACATAAGAAAATGTCCTCCTTTCTTGTGGAGCGGGCCGAACGACTCGGCAAGATAGATGCATCTATGGATCGTGCCGCACGTCCCTCAGCAGTGTACACGACACTCTTGATCGGATCGTATGCCCTCGGCAGAAATCGTGCTTAATAATAATAATCATACAATACCTTAATAGTTTATTGCAGCTTGTGAGCTAATTGATAAATTAAAAATCATTGAAATTTATTGAATTATTATTCCTACTTGTTAAGAATTATTGTTATTCATGTAAAGGAGACTAATTGATAAATTGAAAATCTTTGGAATTTATTGAATTATTATTCCTGCTTGTTAAGAATTATTGTTATTCCTGTAAATGAGACTAATTGATAAATTTGAAAATTTATTGGAATTGAAGGAATTTAATTATTTCTACTGGTCAATAAAATTACTGTTAACTCTATGAATCACGTTGATATAATTTTTTTTATTTCATGATTATTTAATATTATTGACCCATAGTGAGTGTCAAAGTCGGTCATATCGTCTCTACCTCTTCGAGATTAGGCTTGATACTTACTGGGTACATGTTATTTTTGTACTTATACTGCACTTGCTGCACATTTTATTGTGCAGGTACATATATGTCTAGTGGCCTTGTGGGTGCAGAGGTATGGTTAATAATTGCAGGAACATATTTGAGCTGCATTCTGTATTACAATCCGCAGCCAACAGAGTCTCCTTCAGGGTTATTATATTTTTTCTGTCTAATTTGTATTCTAGACATATGCTGTATTTTATTTTTAATTCCCTAGTAAATGCTCATGCACTTATGACGCCGAGTTTTAGGAATGGTTGTGAATTGTTTAGAAATTTAGTTGCTAAAAATATTTATCATTTACTCTATGAGTTTTATCTTTACAATTTCATTAAAGAATATTTTTTTTCAAAAATATAAAAATAGGTAATTAAGTTAATTGTTTATGGTTGGCTTGCCTGACAGTGGCGTCCGGCACCATCACGGCCTTTTTTGGATTTTGGGTCGTGACAACATGGTATCAGAGCATTAGGTTCACTTAGGTCTCACGAGTCATGAGCGAGTCTAGTAGAGTCTTGCGGATCGGTACGGAGACGTCTGTACTTATCTTCGAGAGGCTACAGGGCTGTTAGGAATACTTCCCTTTTGATTTCTCATCGTGCGATTCGATTCCTTTGAGGCTTATGCCTTCATTTCCTTCCTATTCAATCTTATGCGACGTGAAGCGCTTGTTATAAATTGGGGATAGAGTAAATTTTACTGGTACTACAGATGTAGTGCAGGATGCTTCTCCCTGCGTAATTAATTGGGCTATTATCGTAGCCTTGCGAAAGGCCGCTTTGTTGTTTCAGTTCAGTATCAATACTACCTAAAGTTTTGAGATTTGGCATTGATTGTTATGATGATTCATGCATTATTATCATACATTGTTTAAGTAATGGTAGAATGCCTTTCTATGTGTCAGGGCTGTAAACGACTTGAAAGAAGATTTTTCTCATTACATGATCCAGAGGTTCCATGTTTTATTTCCAGCAAAGAAAAAGGCAATCAGGCTATGAATGTTCAGGTTTGGGGTTGATAGAGTAACGAAGCCTGATATTTTCGATCGTGGTAGAGTTTTCAATTTTGATGTGGTGTCATCGCCTTATTAAATGTGTTAAGGTTTTCCGGTGTTATAGTTTTCTTCAACTCGCCTTCACGACGGGGTGTTAGGAATTTGTATAAGGGAAGCAATCGTTAGATATCGCAGTGTGCAGTGATTCAGGATCGAAGCAGCATTCCTAGTATTGATGTCTCGAGAAGGATGATCGTCAGAAAGGTTTGAAGCTGGTAACGAGCTATTGGTTCAAGTGCTACAGAGATGAATTTTGAGTTAAGGCAACAACTGGGCAGCGAAGGATGAGGAAGGACATGTGGAAGGTGCCTTGCGGTGGTTAGGTTCCGAAAAGGCCAAGTGTAAGAAAACAGAAGCAGAGTAGTTGCTTAAAGGAGATGGATGACCAAACTGGGAGAGTGGCAAGGTAGCACATGGGTTACGTGGTAGAATGATTACACGTCTTGAGAAATGTTTGGAGTAATTTGGGATGTAGAATGGACAGTGACTAGGTCTACCTACGGACTTAAGTTGTAACAGTAGCTGCTATACTGAGGAAGATTGGATACAACAGGAGGGAGTTGCTTGATATGAAGAAGGATACAACATGACTTTGGATTGGAATGTATTGTCGCACCTCTAGTTGACGTCCATGAGGAGTGAACGGACTGGTGCAGCTAGTGAATGAGCTCAGACTCAAAATGATCTACTGATTTCATAGTAACTGCAACCAGTGCAGTGGCGTTGGAATATATCGGCATGTAATTTCCACAAGTGGGTTATCTCATGTGAGCAGGTTAGCAGTCGCGTGGTGTTGACGAAGCTTCTGCGAAGAATTTTACTGGCTACATGGTAAGAGATTTAATATGTAAATGTGGCTAGTAGTTCAGAGTGTTTATCAAAGGTTAATAGAAGGATTTCGAGAAAATTTGGCGAGTTGCGTGTGCAGGATCATGTCGACGATGAAGAAAGAATCTCGGTGGATTCCAAAAATTTTGTAATTGTAGCTTCAAGCTAAGTGGGAGAGCCTCACCGTCTATGATTGGATTGCGTAGTGTCAACTTATGCGGTTTCTAGTTATCGGTGTATTGGTGGGTCATTATGACTAAGGAAAGAAAACATCAGTGGTAATTTGAGCAAAGTATTTGGGGAATGTATGCCATAGTTGGCCTTACCAATTCATATTCAGGTTTTTGGAAGACTCGGAGTTTATGCTTCGTGTAGATGTAATGCACAAGAAAGTAAAATAGTCGGATGTTTCCTTGAGAAAGTGTCCATGTGCTAGCAGGGCCTTGGAGTTGATCATGTATGAGAACAAGTCAGAGCAATTGACTCTCAATAATGGTCCTAGTGGATTCAAAAATTTAAAGTGTGGTGTCTAAGGATCTCGAGTCTATAGTATAGTTGAGTATCGAGCTTTTGCAGCAGATTATGAAACGGGGCTTAGAGCACTCTGCGTTATCTTCAGGTTGTGGTGTAGCATTAGAGAAATGGAAGAAAATAACTTCGGATTCATAAAAGAAGTATCATAATGGGTGTACCAGTTGAAGATGTAAAAAGTGCGCACAAGAAGGGATATGAGATAATTAGTGGGTTTTGAAATAGCGTGGTCTCGTGAAATAAGGTCACTTAGGATGAGTGCGGATTTGAGTTCGTGATATAATGAATGGAGCTATTATTATTATTATTTATAAGGCAACTTGAGAGTAAATTGAGAAAAGACGGATTGGCTAACAATGGTTGAATCGGCACGATGGTGGCAATGATCAGTTCCTTCAGTGCATTGAATTATGCATGTGATTTGTGACAATACGTGCGAGCTTGACGTCCGCCGTAATTAATTTTATTTGGAGAAATTCAAGTATTATGACATGTTATGTGTAGAGGGATCCCAGAAGAGTTATGGTGGTTTAGACCACTACTTGAGGCCGGTATTTTTTACGAATATGGGAATTCAGTCACGTGTTGCAAAGGTTCTCTTGAAATGAGTTGAGAAGAAGGTTTCTATATGATGAAGTGTTTACCCTATTAGTGGTTCAAGAGTTATGATGGAATTCTTGTACTCCTGCGCATTTCACGTGGTTAAGTGCACTAAATAGCATGGGATTCGAAAGTTGAGGATTTAAGATTTCGGTTCGGTTTGACAAGGATGTCATGAGCTCGGATGAGCAGTGAAAGGATTTAGATGTTTAAAGTAAGATGGTATTGTTTTTGTCATCATCTAAGGTCGATGTCAGGTATAAGAGACCTTGTGTATTGATTTGTGGATTCTTGATATGCTTTACAACATTAGTGTAATCGGTAGCATAGATGTGCAGACTTGTTACCTAGTGCGGAAGGTCATGGGAGCGTTTCTCACGGAAAGATTTTGTAAGAGTGACATGTAGTCACTTGATTGAGTGAAGATTGAAACCAAGTATGAAGATTGTGGTAATATCGTTGATTCGATAATTTATGCCTGGAGGGCACTTGGTTCATTTGGTTGTCGACTGTGGAAGTATTGTTCCGGTTATGATGGCTATTCTTGTATGTTATGGGAAAAAGGGTTATTATGGATACTTGAAAGGTTATTAGCTTAGTACGATGCGATCAGAATCGTCTTGAGGTCTGTAGATGGATTTGAATATAAATATGGGCTCTATATCAGGCCGGATATGTTCATTTCAGCATAACCTCTCCCTATGCAGGAGTATTCAGACGTTGGATGTCGTTTCGTCGTCAGTTATTTCATGTAATACTATATTGCGCCGTATGAGTTGCGAAACGGCTTGATAAATTTCTTATGTGTTGAGGTTCTGCATAGCGATGGTGTTATGTGAGCAGGATGGCTCTCGAGATTCAGATCATATATTGCACCTTAGTTGTGCTTGAGTTTTGTAGCGTATAGCGCTGTCGGTCCTTCCAAGGATGGTATTATGCACTTAGCGTGCTTGTGTCCGATGTTCGGATATTTTGTAAGTAATGAGCATTCTAGCTCGGTAAGTATTTTCTTTATAGATTCTTTTTGTGCGGATCGGATTGCACGCCGCAACAGTGTGATGTTGAGTACAGTTCCCTATATTCTATCTTATGTGTTTTGTGTCCCATTTTCTGAGGAAGGTTCATGATACATTTTCAGTTGTTTAATTAGTCACATGGGTTGAGTAATCCTTTCCATAGTCTGTTTTCCTTATGTATCGCAATCGAGTCTGTAGCTTATTAGATCATTGTGGCATCATATGAGACTTTTTGTCATGTCTGAGATGGCTTATTGCCTGAGCAGCTTATACTAAGTGAGACGAGGTTATTGGATCCAGGATCAGTACGATCGGATTATATGAAGTATAATAAAGAGCAAATACCATTATTTGGTCCATAATGGGGCAATGGTTCTTGTCAGAAGGAGAAACTCAATAATTTGTTGGCTCAGCAGTTGGTTATGAATTTCTACACATTTCTTCCATCGTGGAAATAGTTCAAGAGTTGGAACAAGAATTATATGTATCATGAGGTGTGTTGTGAACATCAGATTCGTGGAATTTCGGTTATTGTTATCGGAGGATGATATTATGATCATGTGAATGGTGCATTGTATGGTCTAAATTCAACCAAGGTATGCAACCCTATATTGGTGCATCGTGTAGTGATTTATACGGTGTTCGTAGGTTGGAAACATGCATGGTGGAGAATTCTGGATGTTAGAATTGGGCTCTAAGGCTTAATCGCCTATATAAAGGGGAGAATCATCAGATTGGCTCGAGCGAATGTGCTCAATTGGGTGTGGTAGCACGGGTAGGTGCTCGAAGTGTTAAACTATAATTTTGGACAACTCCGAAACAGTCCTTAGCACGTTCGAGGACGAACGTATATTTAAGTGGGAGAGAATGTAACGACCCAACCGGTCGTTTTGACTGTTAGAACCTCGTTCCCCTAAATAAAACTTCGAGAATGTGTTTTTAATGATTTATGACTTACGGGGATGGTTGGTTCGGGATTTGAATGTGTTTGGGTTAAAATCGGAACATTTGGTTCCTTAAGTTAACCTTAAAAGGCCAAGTTTGACTTCGGTCAACATTTTGAGAAAACGACCCAGGAATCGGGATTTGATGGTTCCAATAGGTTCGTATGATGATTTTGGACTTGGGCGTATGTACGAATCGGGTTTTGGATAACCCGGGAGTGTTTTGACGCTTAATAGTAAAAATTAACTATTTGAAGGTTTAAAGTTCTTTAAATTTGGTTTGGAGTAGGATTGTGAGTAATTGAAGTCCGTTTGGAATTCTGAGTTTGGGAATAGTTTCGTATAGTGATTTAAGACTTGCACGCAAATTTTCGTGTCATTCCGAGTAGTTTAAGTATATTTCGGCGTATTGGAAGTGAATTGAAGAACTTGAAATTCTTAAGTTTGAATCAATTTGGTTTAGGGTATGATTCTTAAATTTGATGTTGTTTTACCCATTCCGAGAGTTCGAGCGAGTCAGTTTTATGATTTCAAACCTGTTGGTATGTTCGGACGGGCCCCGGGGGTCCCGAGTGTTAACCGGACGAGGCTCGGACCAATTTTGGAAAATTGAACAAGGACTGAAGCTCCCAGCTACTGTCATAATCACACCTGCGCTTGGACAGCCGCAGGTGCGAGCCACCAATCGCAGGTGCGAAAGAGAGGAGCCTACCCAGCCATCGCAGATGCGGAGTAATTTGGCGCACCTACGAACGCGCAGGTGCGAAGGAATGGGCGCACCTGCGCTTGCGCAGAAGCGAGCTCTTCTTCCGCAGGTGCGGAACCAGAAAAAGAGGGAATATGCGCACCTACGAGGAATTTTCGTAGGTGCGAAAGCCGCATGTGCAGTACTCCTTCCGCAGGTGCGAAAAACCTGTCTCGGCAGAACCTTAAAATGGACGAAAACACAATCCATTTCGTTCTATTTTTCATCCATTGTTGGGCGATTTCAGAGCTTTTGAGAAGAGGGTTTCAACTAGCAATTGAAAGGTAAGTTAATTCTACACCCTTTGAGTTAAATACATATATTATAGATAGATTATAACTAGTAAATCTTAGAAATCAAAGATTTAGATGAAAAACCTAGATTCGTGCGTAGCTACTATTAATGCTATAGTCCGGGTAGTTTAGGACTCAAAGCATGAATTACTTGTGCAAATTGTATTTTTTATTTAATTAATATTAATTATATATATATATATATATATATATATATATATATATATATATATATATATATATATATATATATATATATGAATATATTGTGAATTATCAGATAAAGATATTAAAGGAAGGAAATCTCATATGCTTGATTTTCTGTTTAAATTAATTAATTGTTAAAAAGAAATTGTTCTTCCTCCCGAATTTATCTTATAATAAATATACTCTCCTTCCGAAGGTACATAAGAAAATGTCATCCTTTCTTGTTGAGCGGATCGAACGCCTCGGCAGGATAGATGCATCTATGGATCGTGTCGCACGTCTCTCAGCAGTGTACACGATACTCTGGATCGGGCGTACGCCCTTGGCAGAAATCATGCTTAATAATAATAATCACACGATACCTTAATAGTTTATTGCAGCTTGTGAGCTAATTGATAAATTGGAAATCATTGAAATTTATTGAATTATTATTCCTGCTTGTTAAGAATTATTGTTATTTATGTAAATGAGACTAATTGATAAATTGGAAATCTTTGGAATTTATTGAATTATTATTCCTGCTTGTTAAGAATTATTGTTATTCCTGTAAATGAGACTAATTGATAAATTTGAAAATTTATTGGAATTGAAGGAATTTAATTATTTCTACTAGTCAATAAAATTACTGTTAACTCTTTAAATCACGTTGATATAAATATTTCTATTTCATGATTATTTAATATTATTAACCCATAGTGAGTGTCAAAGTCGGCCATCTCGTCTCTACCTCTTCGAGATTAGGCTTGATACTTACTGGGTACACGTTATTTTCGTACTCATATTGCACTTGCTGCACATTTTATTGTGCATGTACATATATGTCTAGTGGCCTTGTGGGTGCAGAGGTGTGGTTAATAATTGTGGGGACATCTTTGAGCTGCATTCTGTATTACGATCCGCAGCCAACAGAGTCTCCTTCAGGGTTATTATATTTTTCCTGTCTAATTTGTATTCTAGACATATGCTGTATTTTATTTTTAATTCCCTAGTAAATGCTCATGCACTTGTGACGCCGGATTTTGGGAATGGCTGTGAATTGTTTAGAAATTTAGTTGCTAAAAATATTTATCATTTACTCTATGAGTTTTATCTTTACAATTTCATTAAAGAAAGTTTTATTTCAAAAATACAAAAATGGGTAATTAAGTTAATTGTTTATGGTTAGCTTGCCTGACAGTGGCGTCTGGCGCCATCACGACCTTTTTTGGATTTATGGTGAATTATATGTTACGGTGTACTACACATGTATTGCATGTCAATCGTTATATATATATATATATATATATATATATATATATATATATATATATATATAAAGCCTCGATTTATATTCAATCTTTCGTCGTCCCTGATAGCTTCTTTTTGTTACTTTCTGTGCGGATCCTTGGAAGGAAATATCGAGAGGATATGTTACCTCAACTCTACTCACTTATATGTCCATTAGAATGTAAAATTCCTGAATATAAGAGGATTATTAGAAGATGTCATCTCAAAAGTATAATTATATTTCTTAACAATATAAGCTTAAACTGTTGCAAAAAGCCTTTTTGTACAAAGGTATACATGTATATATAACCAAATACAATAAATTTATAATAAAATCAATTACGATAAAATTAAAATAAGACCAAATACCATAAATTAAATTAAGCCAATCACGTCTTATATAAAAGTGGACAACAAAATAGTTACCATAATTGATAACTTAGATTGACCCACTCAACTGTTCATCTAATCAACAACATAAAAAAGTTGGAACTATAAAAGCTGATATTTGACACATGTAAATCTAGGACTTTTTTTTTTAGAATTGAAACACTCACAAATACAATTAAGAACAAAACTCAGATTCAAAGTGCATTAGAAACAAACGAAGAAACTTGCAAAGCAAGTTTAAAAAATTTGACTATTACTGTAGTTACCTTGAAGTTTTCAACCAATTTTTTCGTTTTACGGTACGCAATAAGAATATAGACAACATTACAGTATAGATATTGCATAATACAGAATGCAATGATCTAAAAAATTATAAGAAAAATATTATAAATAAGTAATTGTAAACTAATAATTGTACATGAGATATTATAGTCAAAATCAAAAGTGACAAGCACGAATTTACCTTCGCAAAGTTGGCACTATCACGAGTTTATGACAAAGAACGTGGAATATTGGCTTCTTTTATAGAAGTGTTCCTCCTTATTCTAAATGGTTTTGATTTTAAGATTCTAGAAAATAAAATTGACTTTGTTTGGTAAAAGAATTCTAAACCTAATCTGGCATTAATTACTTCTCCTTATTCGATATTAGTATAAAATAATACTAAACCTAAAGTACTAATAGTTGCTGCTCCTTATCGGTGTTGGTTCTAAAATTCTAGAAAATCAAAAATTGACTTTGTATCTTACGGCAATTATGGTAAACCTAGTGAGATTAATTACTTTTCTTATTGGATTCTGATTTGAAAATTCTAGAAAACAAAAACTTAGTTTTAATTGTATCATACAGTGTAACGATCCGACCAGTCATTTTGAGCTCCAGCGCGTCGTTCGGCGGTTTGAGACTGTAATGACCCGGCCGGTCGTTTCGAGAGTTATAGCCCCGTTTCCCCTATTTCTGCTTCTTTTTGTATCCTTCAGCTATATTGTGTTATAACGGGTTAGTTGGTTTGGATCCGGAGTGGTTTCGAAGTGAATTGAGACACTTAGTCTCTAAAGTAGAAGCTTAAGTTGGAAAAGTCAATCGGATGTTGACTTATATGTAAATGATCTCGGATTTGAACTTTGATGGTTCCGTTAGCTCTGTTAGGTGATTTTGGACTTAGGAGTGTGTCCAGAATGTAATTTGGAGGTCCGTAGTGGAATTAGGCTTGAATTGGCGAAAGTTGGAAATTTGGCGATTTTTGGTCGGCAGTGAAAAATTTGATATCGGGATTGGAATGGATTTTCGGAAATTGGAGTAGGTTAGTGGTATCATTTGTGATGTGTGTGTAAAATTTGAGGTCATTCGGAGTGGTTTGATAGGTTTCGGCATCGTTGGTGGAATTTGGAAATTTAGAAGTTCTTAGGCTTGAATCCGAGGGTAATTTGGTGTTTTGATATTGTTTTGAGTGATTCGAAGGCTCGACTAAGTTCGTATGATGTCATGGGATGTGTTGGTATGTTTGGTTGAGGTCCCGAGGGCCTCAGGATAGTTCCGATTGGTTAACAGAAGGTTTGGAACTTGGAAAATGCAGTAGAACTGCTGTTGCTGGTGTTTTCCGCACCTGCGGAGAGGGAGCCGAGGTGCGAGACCGCAGAAGCGCATGGGAGGTCGCAGATGCGGGTAGTGTTGAGTTGGACTGGAACCGCAGGTGCGAGAAAGTTGTCGCATATGCAAGCCCGCAGGTACTAGACCTGGGGCACAGATGCAGAGAGGAGGAAATTGGCTGGCTCCGTAGAAGCGGAGGGAGATGCACAGGTACGCAATTGCAGGTGCGAGTTATTGGCCGCATATGCGGAACCTAGGATTTTAAGTGAGTTCCGCACCTGCGATGGGATTTTCCGCAGGTGCGGCATCGCAGAAGCGGATAAGGTGACCGCAGATACGGTTTCACTGGGCAGAATGTATAAATGGAGGACTTCGTGATTTTTGCTCATTTCCACCATTTTTAACTCGGATTTTGGAGCTTTTGAGGTGATTTTTGAAGGGGATTCAAGGATATTCACTGAGATAAGTCTCTTGAGCCTAAGTACCCTCAGCTATGGTGTTTTCCCGTTATTTTTTCATCTAATTAGTGAGGTTTTGAAGTGAAAATTGGGGGTTAGGGCTTGGGATATTGGAGCGTGTAATTTGAGGAATTGAGGGACCAAATGATGTCGGATTTTGATGAGTTTTATATGGTTAGACTCGTGAGTGAATGGGCTTTCGGGTCTTGTGACTTTTGTCGGATTTCGATACGTGGGCCTGGGGGTCGGATTTGAGTCGATTTCGGGTTTAGAGTCAAATTTTAGTAGTTTTCTTGTGGAATTGATTCCCTTAACATATATTAATGGTATTGCACTGCTTGTGGCTAGATTCGGGACGCTCGGAGGTCAATCCGAGAAGAAAGGGCATTTCGGAGTAGAGAATTGCTCGGATTGAGGTAAGTAACGGTTGTAAATCTGGTCCCGAGGGTATGAAACCTCGGATTTTGTGTCATGTGATTATTTTGGAGGTGACACAGATGTTAGGTGACGGGCATGTGGGCGTGCACCGAGGGGATTATGACTTAGTCCGTCCCGTGAAATTATAAAGTTGAATAACTTGTTGTTAGCTATATGCTCTCTATGTGTTGTGGAAATTTGGCTGTAAGTCATATTAGAAACCATGTTTAGGCTATATGTTGGTACTGTTGGGACCCATAAAGGTCGTGTACATATTGAATTATCTGCTAAATTATTATTTTGTACTCAGTCACAGTATACTTATTTATTTTATCTCAGTCTCTATTATTCATTATTGATGCATCATATTATTGTTATTTGGGCTGAGTATCATGATATTGAGAGCCCGAGAGACTGGAGAGATTTATGACTAAGTGAGGCCGAGGGTCTGATTGTGAGATATTATTATAGCACGTGAGTTATTCGTGCAGCACGTGAGTTGTCCGTCGGATCCAGATATTATTATACTATAGCATGTAAGTTGTCCGTGCAGAACGTGAGTTGTCCATGCGGATCCAAATATGATATTATAGCACGTGAGTTGTCCGTGCGGATTATAGCGCTTGGGATGTAGGAGCCCCTCATGAGTCTGAACACCCCCAGTGAGCGCAGGTACCTACTGAGTGCGAGTGCTGAATGCCGAGTGCCGAGTGTTGAGTGATTGTGAGGCTGGAGTGATTGGGAGGACTGAGTGATGTTAGCCTGAGAGGAAGTATATGATTTCATCATCCATGCTCATAGTTGCTTGAGTCCTTGTTTGAGAACTGTTGAAAGATATTTTTAATTGATTTACTTGAACTTGATTTAAACAAGCTGATTTAACTTAAACTCTGGTTGCAAAGCATGCCGCACTTTACTAAATTTTTGTGATATGAATTGTACTTGCATTTAGCTCGTCACTACTTCTCAGCCTTTATTTACTTCTGTTGCTTACTGAGTTGGTGTACTCACATTACTCCCTGCACCTTGTGTGCAGATCCAGGCATTTTTTGGTCACGTTAGCGGCTGCTGATATTCCTGTAGCTGATCATTGGAGTTAACAAGGTAGCTGCCCGGCGATCGCATTCATGTTTTCTTCTTCTTTATCTTCCCCATAATTGTATGTTGGATTTTTCCCAGACTATATTAGTCTTATTGTTGTCAGACCAGTTTTTAGTAGTTGTTCATGACTTAGTGACACCCCGATATTTGGGGCTGTTCATTCCGCATTTCGATTTTTGAGTTCAACCCTTGTTTCTTTTATGAAATTTTTCTATACAAGACATCTTTTGGCATATCTTTAAATGAATTATTGAGTATTGTGGGAGTCGGCAGGCCTAGTACCATCGATAGGAGCCATCACGACAGGTTTGAGTTTAGGGTCGTGACAGAGGCCTTAAGTAGCTTCACTTCAGGTATTATGACTTGTGCGCGTAGTCGGAATTGAATTTCGGGAAGTTCGGAGTTGATTTGGAAAGAAAATTCTAATTTCGGAAGCCTTAAGTTGGAAGAATTGACTAAGGTTTGGTTTTTTGAGTAAACGACCTCGAAATTAAGATTAGAAGGTTCCAACAGGTTCGTATGATGATTTTAGACTTGGGCGTATGTCCGGATCGGATTTTGGATGACCCGGGAGCGTTTCGGCGCCTATTGTGAAAGTTGGCATTTTGGTAGGATTTCGTAAATTTAGGTTGGAGTGCATTACAATTCTATCGATGTCCGTTTGGGATTCTGAGTCTGGGAGTAGCTCAGTATGGTGATTCTAGTACCGGGAACGCGTCCGGAAGTGGATTTGGAGGTCCGTAGGTCATTCTAGAGTCATTTGGTGAAAGTTAGAAATTTGAAGGTTTTTGAGAAGTTTGACCGGAAGTGGACTTTTTGATATTAGGGTCGGATTTCGATTCCGGAGGTTGGAATAGCTCCGTAATGTCAAATGTGACTTGTGTTCAAAATTTGAGGTCAATCGGATGTGATTTGATAGGTTTCGACATCGAATGTAGAAGTTTGAAATTCTAAAGCTCATTAAGCTTGGAATGGGGTGCGATTCATGAATTCAACATTGTTTGATGTGATTTGAAGGCTCGATTAAGTTCGTAATGTGTTTTGGGAAGTGTTGGTATAATTGGTTAAGGTCCCGAGGGCCCCAGGTGGATTCCAGGTGGCTAACATATCGAATTTGGAATTTGAAGAAGAGTTGGGGCAACTGATATCTTGTGTACCCTCACCTACGAGGTTTTGACCGCAGGTGCGGAGGGCACAGAAGCGACATTAGAGTCACAGAAGCAGACCAGGCTGGCCAGGTGAAGGATCGCAGGTGCAGAGCTTTTAGCCGCATCCGTGCAAGCGTAGAAGCGGAAAGTACCTCGCAGAAGCGGAAGCAGGCACAAAAGCGGAAGGTTTCTCGCACCTGCGAAGCCGCAGGTGCGGCTACCTGACTGCAGGTGCGAAGGACGGGGCTGGCCAGCGTGTTCTTTAAAAAACGAGGGCTTGACTCATTTTCACCTCATTTCCTCCATGAGAGCCGGTCTTGGAGCGAGTTTGGAGCTCATTCTTAGTCATCAATGTCAAGATAAGTGATTTTCACTTATTATAAGCTAAATACATGATTATATATGGATTTGAACATGGAAATTAGTAGAAATATGGGATTTTGAAGAAAAACCTAGAAATTGGTATTCTTGGATTTTAAACACAAATTTGGGCATGAAATTGAGAATAAGTTATATATTTGAGTTCGTAGTGCTATGGGTAGTGTTTGTCTTTGAAAATTTTCGAAATCCGGGCACGTGGGCCCGAGGGTTGCTTTATCAATTTTTCGAGCGGAGTTGGAAATTATTATAAATTGAATTATTATGAGTATAAGAGTATATATTTATGGATTTGCACCTTTATTGACTAGTTTTGGAGCGATGGGCATTGGTTTGAGTTGTTAGAAAAGCTTTGGATCCGGTTATGGAATTTCGGAGCGAGGTAAGTCTCCTTTCTAACCTTGTAAGAGGGAATTTACCCCATAGGTGAAATAATTCAATATGTGCTTCTATTTGTGGGGGCTACGTACGTACGAAGTGACGAAAGTCCGTGCGTAGCTACTATTATGCTTATGTCCGAGTAGTCTAGGACCCAAATCGCGTTGTATTTGTGATGCTTGCATACTACTTGTTAATTTAACCGTTTAAAACATATTGGAACTTGATAAAGGAATTTCAAAAAGATTAAACTTCACCTACTTGCGTTTCAGACGAGTCACTTGACCGTTAATGAGAATTGATATTTCTTTGAACATCAAACCAAAATAAATCCCTAATTTGGTTGTTTAAATGTGTTTATCTTTTGTGGAACGGGCCGAACGCCTCGCCAGATTAAATAGATGCATCTATGGTTTGCGCCGTTCAACCCTACGGCAGTGCACAATTTAATATTATGTTGGATCAGGCCGTATGACCTCGACATGATTTGCGCATGACATAATTAATTGTCTTGGAATTTGCAATAAATGATATTGCCTCCTTGGCCTGAGATAAATTGTTAAATAATGGGAAATAAATTTGGAGATTTTTTAATTATAAAACAACTGCTTACTTACTTCAAACTATTGAGCTTGCAACAATTTTATATAATCCATACTTAATTATATCATTGATATCCTATTTATAGTCCATAGTAAGTGTCGATGTCGACCCCTCGTCACTACTTCTTCGAGGTTAGGCGGGATACTTACTGGGTACGCGTTGATTTACGTACTCATACTACACTTGCTGCACATTTTTGTGTAGGTACATATATGTTTAGTGGCCTTGTGGGCGCAGAGGCGCGATTATGGCGGGGACTTAGGTGAGCTGCATTCTATACTACGATCCGCAACCTGCAGAGTCTCCTTCAGAGTACTTACATTTTTCCTGTCCAATTTATATTCTGGACAGCTGTTGTATTTTATTTTATATTCCTAGTTAATGCTTATACACTTGTGATACCGGATTTTGGGATAATTATGGGTTGTTCTGTATTGTATTTATTAAAAGTATTATTATTTACTCTGTAAATCCCCATTCTTTACTATTTAAATTGAAGGAAAACATGATTTCAAAAGTAACAAAAATGAGAACCCAATTAAGTATTTATTAGTGGCTTGCTTGACAGTGGTGTCCGGCGCCATCATGACCTTTATGGATTTTGGGTCGTGACAACATGGTATCAGAGCACTAGGTTCACTTAGGTCTCACGGGTCATGAGCGAGTCTAGTAGAGTCTTGCGGATCGGTACAGAGACGTATGTACTTATCTTCGAGAGGCTACATGACTGTTAGGAGCACTTCCCTTCTTGATTCCTCATCGTGCGGTTCGATTCCTTTGAGGCTTATGCCTTTATTCCCTTCCTATTCAGTCATATGCGACGTGAAACACTTGTTATAAATTGGGAATCGAGGAATTTTAATGGTACTACAGATGTGGTGCAGGATGTTTCTCCTTGCGTATTTGATTGGGCTATTGTCGCCGCCTTGCGGAAGGCCGTTCTATCGTTGCAGCTCAGTATCAGTATTACCTAAGGTTTTGAGGTTCGGCATTGATTGTTATGACGGTCCGTGCATTGTTACCACACCGTGTTTGTGTACAGGTAGGATACTTATCTATGCGTCGAAGCAGTGAATGACTTGGAAGGAGGTTTACTCAGTGCATGATTTAGAGATCCAGTATTTTATTTCTGGCAAAGGAAAGACAATCGGACTATGAATGTTTGGGTTTGGGTTGATGGAGTAACGAGACTTGGTATTTCGAGCATGGTGGAATTTTCATCTATGATGTGGTGTCGTCGCACTGAATTAAATGTGTTAAGTTTGCCGATGTTATGGTCTTCATCAATTCGCCTTAGGGCAGAGTATTATAAATGGTGCCGGGAAAGCGACTGTCAGAAGTCGCAATATGCAGTGGTTCAGGATTGAATCAACATTCCTGGTATTGATGGCTCGAGAAAAATGATTTTCAGAAAGGTTTAAAGTTGGTAGCGATCTTTCGGTTCAAGTGCTACAGAGGTAGATTTTGATTTAAGGCAACAACTGGGCAGCAAAGGATGAGGAGGAACATGTGGGAGGTGTCTTGGGGTGTTTAAATTTCTAGAAGGCCAAGTGTGAGAAACAGAAGTCGGGTAGTTGCTTAAAGGAGAGGGTTTGACCAAAGTGGGAGAGTGGCAGAGTATCAGATGGGTTCTGTGGTAGGATAGCTACACGCCTTGGGAAAAGTTTAGAGTGATTCAGGATTTCATGGTGGACAATGACTAGGTCTACGGACTTAATTTGGAATATTGGCTATTATACGGGGGAGGGTGGATACGACGGGAAGAAGTTGCCTGATAGGAAGAATACAACACGACTTTGTATAGGAATGTACTGTCGCACCTTTTAATTGTTGTCCATGAGGAATGAACGGACTTGTACAGCTTGTGAATGAGCACGGGCTCAGGAGGGGTTACTGATTATGTTGTAAGTATACCCAGTGCAGCGACATTGGAAGATGTCGGCATGTAATTTCCACAGGTAGGTTATCTCCTGTGAGCAGGTCAGCGATCGCATGGCTGACGAAGCTTCTACAAAGAATTCTACTGGCTATCCGATGAGAGGTTGAATATGAAAATGTGGCTAGTGATTCAGAGTGTTCATGAAATGATTAACAGGAAGATTTTGAGGCAAATTGGCGGGTTGATTGTGCAAGATCACGTCAATGGGGGATAAGGAGTCTTAGTGGATTCCAGAATTATGCAATGGTAGCTTCAAGCTAAGTGGGAGAGCCCCCACCGCCTACGATGGGATTGCATGGTTGTCTACTTGTGAGATTTTTGGTTATCGGCATATTGGTGGGTCATTATGACTAAGGAAAGAGAACATCAGCAGTAATTTGAGCAAAGGATTGAGGAATTTGTGCTATAGTTGGCCTTATTGACTAATGTTCAGGCTTTGGGAAGATTCAAGATTTATGCTTCGTGTAAAGGTGATTTACAAGGAAAGTGATTCAGCTGGGTGCTTCTTGAGAGGATGTTCATGTGCTAGTGGAGCCTTGGAGTTTGATTATATTCGGGACCAAGTCAGAGTGGGTGACTCTCAACAACAGTCCTAGTTGATTCAAAAGTTAAAGTGTGGTGCTTAAGGATTTCGAGTCCGTAGTATGGTTAAGTATTGAGCTGTTGCAGCGGATTATAAAATGGGCTTGGAGTGTTCTATATTATCTTCGGTATGCGGTGTAGCAGTGGAAGAATGGGAGAAAATAACTTCGGAATCATAGGGAAATTATCAGAATGAGTGTACCCGTTGAAGATGTGAATATGCGCACAAGAAAAGTATGTGATGGTTCGTGGGTTTTGAGACAGCATGGTCTTGTGAAATAAGGTCACTCCGGATAAGTGCGGATTTGGGTTCATGATGTTTTGAATGGAGGTATTATTATTTCTAGGGCAAGTCCCGAGTAAAGTAGAAGAAGTGGCTTGGTTGGTAATGGTTGAATCAGCATGGTTATGGCAGTGACCAGTTTCTCCAGCGTGAAGTTATACATGTGGTTTGTGGTTGTACACTTGGGCTTGAGCGCCACCACAACTTGGTTGATTTGGGAGGTATTCGATTCGTATGGCTTTGTGGTGTAAAGGGATTTTCGGAAGAGTTATGGTGGTTTAGACCACTACATGAGGTTTGTATTTTCTTCGGTTATGGGAATTCAGTCGTGTGTCACTATGGTTCTCCTGAAATGAGTTAAGTGAAAGGTTTCTATAGGTTGAAGTGTGTACCCTATTAGTGGTTAAGGAATTATGATGAAATTCTTGTACATTTGCGTATTGGCATGATTAGGTGCAGGAGATAACATGGGAATCGGAAGTCGAGGATCAAGGTTGCCATTTGGTGTTGGCAGGAATATCACGAGCTTGGATGAGCGAGAAAGGACTCAGATGGTTAGAGTCAGCTGGATTTGTCTTTGGCGTCATCGTTCTCGGTATATTGTATGGGAGGCTTTGCGTACTGATTGCGGATTCTTGATTGCTTTACATCATTTGTGTGGCCGGTGGCATGGATGTGCAGACTCGTTGTCTGGTGTGGAAGGTCGTGGGAGCGTGTTCCACGAGAAGATTGTATAAGTGTGACATGTAGTCACTTGATTGATTTAAGATTTAAAACCAAGTGTGGAGATTTTTGGTACTATCGCTAATGTGAGAATTTATGCCTGAAAGGGCGCTCAGTTCGTTTGGTTGTGGACTGTGAAAATGTGTTCTGGATTTGAAGGTTGTTCTTGTGTGTCAGGGGTTATTGTGGATCCTTGAAAGGTTATTAGCCTAGTGCGGTATAATCAGAATTGGCTTGAGGTCCGTGGATGGATCTAAAATATGAATGTGGGCTCTATCTCAGGCCGGATGTGTTCATCTCAGCATAGCGCTCCTTATGGAGGAGTATTCAGACGTTGGATGTTATTTCGTCGTCGACTATTTCATGTAATACTATATTGTGCCATATGGGTTGTGAAACGGCTTGATTAATTGCATATGTGTTGAGGTTCCACATAGCGATGATGTTATATGAGCAGGATGGCACTCGAGATGCAGATCATATATCGCACCTTAGTCGTGCTTGAGTTTTATAGCGTATGGCGCTATATGTCTCCCCAGGGATGGTATTAAGCACTCGGAGTGCTTGTGGTCGTTAATCGGGTATTTTGTAGTTATGAGCATTTTAACTCGGTAAAGTATTTCCTTATAGGATATGGTAAGATCGGGGGGCACGCCGCCACGAGTATCATGGTTGGATCGGGTTGCACGCCGCAACGGTATCATGTGTGGATCGGGTTGCATGCCGCAACAGTGTAATGTTGAGCATAGTTCTGTGTACCTATTTTTGTGTGTTTTGCTTCTCATTTTCTGAGGAAGGTTCATAACATCTTTTCGGTTGTTTAATTAGTCACGTGGGTTGAGTAGTTCTTTCCGAAGTTCATTTTTTTTCCTTATGTATCACATGCGAGTTTGTGGCTTGTTGGCACATGGTGGCATCATATGAGACCTTTGGTAGTGTTTGTGGTGGCTTATTGTCGGAACATCTTATACTGGGTGAGACGAGATTATAGGACCTGGAATCAGTGCGGTCAGATTATATGAGATTATTTGGTTCATAATGGGGTAATGGTCCTTGTTAGGAAGAGGGTCTCAATGAATTGTCGACTCAGAAGTTGGTTATGAATTTCTACACATCCTTTCTGTTGTGGCAGTATTGCGAGAGTTGAAATGGGACTTATATGCTTCGTGAGGTGCATTTGGGCATCAGATTCGTGGGATTTCGACTATCGTTGTTAGAGGATGTTATTATGGTCATGTGATTTACATGGTGCATGGTATGAATTCAGTAAAGGTATGCAATCATGTATTGGTGCATCGTGTAGTGATGGATACGGTGTTCGTATGTTGGAAACAGACCTGGTAGAGGATTTCAAATGTTGGAATTTGGCTCTAAGGCTTATTTGACTAGATAAAAGGGAGGATTTTCGGGTTTGCTCGAGCTGATATGCTCAACTGGGTTGTGGTAGCATGGGTAGGTGCACGAGGTATTAAACAATAATTTCGGACAACTCCAGAATAATTCTTAGCACGTTCGAGGACGAATGTATGTTTAAGTGGGAGAGAATGTAATGACCCGACCGGTTATTTTGAGCTCCAGCACATCGTTCAGCGGTTTGAGGCCTTGAGTAGCTTCACTTCAGGTATTATGACTTGTGCGCGGGGTCGGAGTTGAATTTTAGGAAGTTTAGAGTTGATTTGGAAAGAAAATTCTAATTTCAAAAGCCTTAAGTTTGAAGAATTGACTAAGGTTTGATTTTTTGAGTAAATAACCTCAGAATCGGGATTGGAAGGTTCCAACAGGTTCGTATGATGATTTTGGACTTGGGCGTATGTCCGGATCGGGTTTTGGATGACCCGAGAGCTTTTCAGCGCCTATTGTGGAAGTTGGCATTTTGGAAAGATTTTGTAAATTTGGGTTGGAGTATATTTCAATGCTATCGATGTCCGTTTGGGATTCTGAGTGTGGGAGTAGTTCCGTATGGTGATTATGGTATCGGGACCGCGTCCGAAAGTGGATTTGGAGGTCCGTAGGTCATTCTGGAGTCATTTGGCGAAAGTTAGAAATTTGAAGGTTTTTGAGAAGTTTGACCGGAAGTGGACTTTTTGATATCAGGGTCGGATTCCGATTCTGTAGGTTGGAATAGGTCTGTAATGTCAAAGGTGACTTGTGTGCAAAATTTGAGGTCAATCGGACGTGATTTGATAGGTTTCGGCATCGAATGTAGAAGTTTGAAATTCTAAAGTTCATTAAGCTTGGAATAGGGTGCGATTCATGAATTCAACGTTGTTTGATGTGATTTGAAGGCTCGACTAAGTTCGTAATGTATTTTGGGACGTGTTGGTATAATTGGTTAAGGTCCCGAGGGCCCCGAGTGGATTCTGGGTGGCTAACAGATCGAATTTGGAAGTTGAAGAAGAGTTGAGGAAACTGATATCTGGTGTAGCCTCACCTACGAGGTTTTGACCGCAGGTGTGGAGGGTGCAAAAGCGACATTAGAGTCGCAGAAGCGGAGCGGGCTGGCCAGGTGAAGTACCGCAGGAGTGGAGCTTTTGGCTGCATCCGCGCAAGCGGAAAAGAGGAAAGTACCTCGCAGAAGCAGAAGCAGGCACATAAGCGGAAGATTTTTCGCACCTGCGAAGCTGCAGGTGTGGCTACCTGACTGCAGGTGCGAAGGACGAGGCTGGGCAGTGTGTTCTTTTAAAAAATAAGGGCTTGGCTCATTTTCACCTCATTTGCTCCATGAGAGCCGGTCTTGGAGCGAGTTTGGAGCTCATTCTTCATCATCAATGTCAAGGTAAGTGATTTTCACTTATTATAAGCTAAATACATGATTATATATGGATTTGAACATGAAAATTAGTAGAAATTTTGGATTTTGAAGAAAAACCTAGAAATTGGTATTCTTGAATTTTGATCACGAACTTGGGCATGAAATTGAGAATAAGTTATATATTTGAGTTCGTAGTGCTATGGGTAGTGTTTGTCTTCGAAAATTTTTGGAATTCGGGCATGTGGGCCCGGGGGTTGCTTTATCGATTTTTCGAGCGGAGTTGGAAATTATTATAAATTGAATTATTATGAGTATTAGAGTATATATTTATGGATTTTCACCTTTATTGACTAGTTTTGCAGCGATGGGCATTGGTTCGAGTTGTTGGAAAGGCTTTGGAGACGGTTATGGAATTTCGGAGCGAGGTAGTCTCCTTTCTAACCTTGTAAGAGGGAATTTACCCCATAAGTGAAATAATTCAATATGTGCTTCTATTTGTGGGGGCTACGTACGTATGAAGTGACGAGAGTCCGTGCGTAGCTACTATTATGCTTATGTCCGGGTAGTCTAGAACCCAAATCGCGTTATATTTGCGATGCTTGCATCCTACTTGTTAATTTAACAGTTTAAAACATATTGAAACTTGATAAAGGAATTTCAAAAGGTTAAACTTCATCTACTTGGGTTTCGGACGAGTCATTTGACCGTTAATGAGAATTGATATTTTTTTGAACATCAAACCTAAATAAATTCTTAATTTGGTTGTTTGAATATGTTTATCTTTTATGGAACGGGCCGAATGCCTCGACAGATTAAATAGATGCATCTATGGTTCACGCCGTTCGACCCTGCGGCATTGCACAGTTTAATATTATGTTGGATCGGACCGTACGACTTCGGCATGATTTGCACATGACATAATTGATTGTTTTGGAATTTGCAATAAATGATATTGCCTCCTTGGCCTGAGATAGATTGTTAAATAATGAAAAATAAATTTGGAGATTTCTTAATTATAAAAGAACTACTTACTTACTTCAAAATATTGAGCTTGCAACCGTTTTATATAATCCATACTTCATTATATCATTGATATCCTATTTATAGCCCATAGTAAGTGTCGAAGTCGACCCCTCGTCACTACTTCTTCGAGGTTAGGCGGGATACTTACTGGGTACGCGTTGATTTATATACTCATACTACACTTGCTACATATTTTTATGCAGGTACATATATGTTTAGTGGCCTTGTGGGCGCATAGGCGCGATTATGGCGGGGATTTAGGTGAGCTGCATTCTATACTACGATCCGCAGCCAGCAGAGTCTCCTTCAGAGTACTTACATTTTTCCTGTCCAATTTGTATTCCGGACAGCTGTTGTATTTTATTTTATATTCCTAGTTAATGCTCATGCACTTGTGACATCGGATTTTGGGATGATTATGGGTTGTTCTGTATTGAATTTGTTAAAAGTATTATTATTTACTCTATAAATCTCCATTCTTTACTATTTAACTTGAAGGAAAATTTGATTTCAAAAGTAACAAAAATGAGAACCCAATTAAATATTTATTGTTGGCTTGCCTGATAGTGGTGTCCGACGCCATCACGACCTTTATGGATTTTGGGTCGTGACATACAACAATTATAACAACAACAAAAAAGATACTAAACATAAACTAATATTAATTGCTGAGGGAATTTGGTAAAAGAATCATAAACCTAAAATGACATTAATTAATACTATTAAACCGACCCTTCGATAAAATATAATACTGAAACCTAAGGTAACATTAATTGTTGGACAATTTAATTTTGGTTTTTCTAATTTGTGCTACATTTACAATTTTATCCAACATAAAATGCATTTACGAAGGTTAAAAAAGACGAACAATATTTCGTTAAGGGCCGTCGTGCTAATATAGTATAAATAATGATATTAAAGATTTAAGAAGTAAATAAAATTTTATAAAGTAGGTATAGAATATAAAATAATTATTTTAAAAATATATGGATTGAACTGGTGTTTTTAATGGGTAGACAACGTAAATTATCCATACAAAATAGCACGATAACTAGATGTAAACAGTCGAAAGCAAATCTAGCAAGACAGAGTTTATTCTAATACACGAGCAACAAGTTTATATAGAAAGTAAAGTAGCATTTACCAAGCCAGACTAGATGTTGTTAATAGAATAAATTCATCGGCTTTTTATAGAGATTTTTCTATTTGGTATGGTTTTTTTTTTAAAGATTTTTCTTGAGCTCTGCCAAGCATCTCTTAAGAGAACATCAAAAGAATTCCCCTTCTGGTTTTTCCCTTGTGGAATAATGAATAAAAACACTAAAGAAAAATTCAGTTAACAATGAAACGAACAACCCATTCAAGCTACACTATTGCCTGTTCGATTTTCATTCTCGAGCGGCCAGCAATATATATATATATATATATATATATATATATATATATATATATAAAGGAGGGCAATGGAAGAGTATATATAAAGGAGGGCAATGGAGGAGTGATGTGACACCTTTTATATGCAAGGAAACCTATTTATCTTTTTTCTCATTTTTTTGCTTTTTATCCTCATTTTTCATCTTAAAAAACAACAAAAATTTAAAGCTACCCGATTATCTCTTTCCTTATTAATACTTCTTCCGTTCACTTTTACTTGGCACGTTTTGACTTTTCACGCCCCTTAAGAAATAATAAATGAACCGTATAATTTACCATGATACCCATATTAATTGATGTATATTTTATTGGATTTGAGAAAATAATTTAAAATGAGTAATAAATACTGTGAGTATAACACGAAAAAATAAATTGTCTTCTCTTGATATGCGTAAAGTGACAAGTAAAAATAAAAATTTATTTTTAGTATACCTGAAAAAAAAGAAAAAAAAAGGTGAACGGAGGGAGTATTATTTATTATTACTTCCGTGGAATCTCTCTACTTTCCTTGTATTGCTTCCGTTTTCTTCTTTCTGGAATGAATTAAATATACCACAGTTATGACTATTAATGTATGGCCCTTTTCCTTCCAATTCTAGCTTAAAATGCAAATCAGTTGTGTTTCCCTTTCATAGGCATTTCCTCTTATCTTTCATTGCAATACCCCAATTGATATGAATCTTATAATTCCTTAGGATAGAAGTTGTTTTTGAATCTCTAACATCAATGATATGGTAAAAAGATAAAATAGTGAAAGAAAAGAAGTTCAACAATCTGATGCCCTGTCGCTTGTGTTCCTTATTTATCATCTGAATATTTTTTTCACCTTTTATCTTTCCTGTTTTATGCTATAATTCTTTTTGTGTACTAAAAAAATTTTAATTTCTGAACGAGCAATTGAATGCTATCAATAATAGAATATCTATAAAAAAAAAAGAGTAATTGCCCAATTATTATTACTGTATAATTAGGGCTTTTATTTTCTAAATTGAATATTTATTTATTACTATAAAAAATGACATTAGCATAACATTCAATTTTAGATAAATGGCAAACGGTACCATCATCAAGTATATCATTGAACTTTATGTATTGGAAAACAGTACCATCATCAATTTTAGGCTTTTACATTTTCTTAACTGAAACCCCATCATATTTTCTTACATAATCACCTAATTTTCTTTCTATAGATCAAGAAAGGCTTCATTCTGCAATTCAAGCCTTCAAACTCATCGATAAGGTGTACTAAGATAAATTATTGCAAAAGAATTTATAATATTATATTTTTGTTAACTTGAAATAACATTTATTGATACAAAGACATACTACTTACATGTGTATTTTATGATTCTGAAGGCATTGTACTTGGTATGTATCGAAAATAAATACTTCAATAAACAATTTGCTTAAATACTTCCAGAAAAATATAATATATGCCTACATTAACTGGGATTTAATAACATGATCTGAGAAAACTTGTTTGTAATAAAGTCGTAGTTTAATATTCTTACTATCGACTGCGTGAAGCGCGGGTAAGATTTCTAGTTGGAATCTAAAGACAATACCAACTTGATAATACAGTAACAAAAAAGATATTAATTGTAGGTTAATTAGTCAACTACTGGTTATGGTTAATTAATATATATATAGTGATGGTCTAGCAAAGCCCACCTATATTAAAGAGGTGTCACTTGACACCTCTTTACGGAATATATATATATATATATATATATATATATATATATATATATATAGTATCTATGAACGTGCGTTGCACGTTAATAATATCATGTGATGATTAAAATATTTATTTATATGAAAGAATAATAAAATTTAATTAATAAGAGAATTTTCATATATAATAATACAACAATCATCTAAATGCCTAAAAATATTATTACATTAGCATAATACATGAATTTAAAATAAAAGGACATCATCAAAACTTACACAAATAATCAATTTTATCATGTTAGTTAGATAATTATGTATTATAGTTTAAAGGCAAAATACATAAGTTCCCCCTAAACTTGTCCAGAAAACAGGATTGTACACTGCAACTTTACGGACGTTTATTTATCCCCTATTCTTGTTTGAAGTGGAATAAATATCACCCCAAATGCTAACGTAACAAAAAAAAAAAAAAGAAAAAAAGAAAAAAAACTAAAGGTCCGTAATTTGTTTTAAAAAAAAAACTGTGGGCCCGCTAATATGTGTATTATTCAATGGCACCCTAGTCCTTTCTCCTTCTTCTAACCTCACTCCCTTCCCTCTCCTTCTTCCCCATCCTCTCAAGCTCGCCATATCTGCTCCTCAATCGTCATCTTCTTTTTTTAATTTTTTTCTTTCTTCTTCTAGATAAATTGAGAACTAGCAAAAATAATATTTTTCTAAATTGAAATCCCCAAGACTTGTTAGCAAATGATCTCTATTTTTCTTGACCAAATACAGTAATTATTTTTTTTTATCCTTTATTTGGTATCACAAAGAACGAGAACAATACATGTAAATCGATTTTCCATTACACATCTTATGGTAATTAGGTAAAATCATCAAACTTTGTCCATATTAGAATTGGAGTTAAAACGAAAAAAATGCATCACCATATCCTTTAATATTTCACCGAGAACAAGAACAAACTACAGGAACATAAATCAAGAAAATGAAAATGGAAGATTTCGATCTTCTTCCCGGATGCCATTTTCGTGCTTGGTGATTTTATGGAGTAATTAGTGTGTAAAAATATAAGTAAAGGAAAAGAAAAGAATCATGAATAAACCAAAAAAACGAAAAAGAATAAAAATCAAAATATAAATAATTTTCGACGTGGCTCTGACATGGCGCCGACATGACGCGTGTGTAATGCACCTCACATTATGAGAGTGGTGTTATAATCTCAGAGTGATATTTATTCCACTTCAAACAAGAATATGAGTGTAAATAAATGTCCGTAAATTTTCTGGACAAGTTTAAGGGGGAACTTATGTATTTTGCCTAGTTTAAAAGTATTTAATATGATGGGATGTTAACGAACACTTCTATGTGGATAATATTTTTTTGTGTATGTTTTCTCCTAATGCTTTGGTTGCTCTGCCTTAACCAGAACTCTTGTTGCTGATCTTAATATCCCTCTTAAAAGTGCAACATATAGTTATTCGTGCAAGAAAATATATTGCGGTAAATATACTCCAATATTTAGGATGTTTGTTCTTGTACTTTATTTATTATATTTGCAAAACATAAACATACTAAAAATTATTTTCACATAAATTTAAAATGATATTCCTTAGTTTCGAAAGACGAAAGTTGAATTTAGAGATAAGAATATACTTAGAAGCACATTGACCATTATCATAATTTTTGCATGTATGACGTTATTGTCAAAACTTCTATATACCATATGTATGCTATTATATAAGCTATTCGGCGTATTTAAGTTTTTCAATAGCATGACATGCCTATTTTTCTTCAAATTCAACCTATATACAATAGAAGATCAACTTAGTTTATTATATATACGGTGACACAAACATACGTAAGAAATAATAAACTTGACAACAAATAGGTATGGTAGAAGGCCGTTTGGTATTAAAATATTAAAGTATTCTTTTTGGTTGTAATTATTGATATCATTTTCTGCTTAGTCAAAAATAGAAAAATATTTTGTTTTGCTATAAAAATTTACAATCAACCTTTTATTTAGTTGATCAACATATTCATTTCTGCTAGCTAAAATATCCTTTTAATTCTATTATTCGATTTGTACAAATTGCGTTTTAATCAAATGATAGAAATATTTCTCTTATTAGATGCATACTATTACCATTGGGATTGATAACCAAGTGTTCAGGAAGAACCAAATCATCTTTTATTAGATGCTCTTATTCGTTTCCGACACGAAGCAAGAAGACACTGAATACTCGATCTGTTCTTACTTTATATTTTTTGCCAGTTGAATCTTTTTCATTTGAGGTCAGAAGTATAACTTTGGCAAGCTAGCTTTTACTGTCTCTGCTTTTGTCGATTTTGGAATTAATGATAGTACTTGACATAAATTACCTCCTAAACGATTAATTTTTCACCAAACGATTCATCAACATTCAATATATCTCTAGAAATCCGTTTGACACTTAGCTATAAGTGTTTCATCCCATATTTATAAATTTTGCTTTCCTTATAAATTTAGCACCATTTGTCACGATCCGAAATTTTTACCATCGGGATCGTGATGGCGCATAATATTCTACTTGCTAGGCAAGCCGACGTTAGAGAATTATTAAGTCAATCCTTATTCAACTCAGTAAATAACAGCAAGGAAGCTAGAATGAAATACAGCGAGTGCGGAATAATATAATAACTTCACTAATTACTACCACCCGGATCTAGAGTTATAATTCACGAACTTCTAGGATTTACTACAAGTAAAAGTCTGAAAGAAATATAATTGTTTGAACAAAAGAAACAGTAAAAAAAACTGAAAAAATAGACTGGGACTTCAAGGTCTGCGAACGCCAACAGATCTATCTTGAGTCTCTGATGAACCAGTCCGAGTTGCTACGCCTCTCGATTAGCTGGCACCAATACCAAAATCTGCACAGGAAGTGCAGTGTGCAGTATCAGTACAACCGACCCCATGTACTGGTAAGTGTCGAGCCTAACCTCGACGAAGTAGTGACGAGGCTATAAAAAGACACCTACATAACAAACATGTGCAATTTAACAATATATGTACAAATAACAGCTAAACATGTACTATTGGGAGGGGGAACATGCTGAGGGGAATACGAGATAGAGAACTACAGCAAAATGGTAACTTGAACAGCCAATATACTATGAACCAATAAGAACAAGTAGACACAGTAAAGGAAAAATGCACGATATCACCCTTCGTGCTTTTACTCTCAACCTCACCATAAAATCAATAGAAACGGCACGGCATCACCCTTCGTGCATTAACTCTCACAATATGGCACGGCATCACCCTTCGTGCATTAACACTCACAATATGGCACGACATCACCTTTAGTGCATTAACACTCTTCCTTACCATAATGCAAAGAACAAATAACAACAGGGAGATAGAATAATAAGTACAAGCCTTACTTCAATATTTGGTTCCACAATATCAACCTCAACTTCGGAATCAATACTCAATTATCACCAGAAGATCCGTAAATATGATAAGAAGATCAGTTTAACAATACTAGTCTAATCATGGATAACATGAACAAAAGAAGCTATAATTGCAAGAAACCAAGCTCCACCCACATGTTTTAACTCGACCACAACGTATAAGTACTCGTCATGTCACGATCCAAAATCCAACTAGTCGTGATGGCACCTAACAACCCGCTAGGTAAGCCAGTTAACCACTAACCAATTCCAATAACGATCAATAAAGCAATTAAGTAAAGAAATTATTTGAATCTGATACATTTTCCAAGAACTGGTAGTACAAATCATGAGCTTCTAAGAATAGAATTTATAAAGCTGAAATGAAATAAATACATCGTCTGTTTGAAAAGTACATAAACAGAGTTTCATATACCTAAAGCTACCACGAACAAGGGACAGCTACAACCGGAATGCAGGTACATCTTAATCCAGCTTCCATCGAATACAGCAACATCATCAACCAACATCTGCACGCAAGGTGCAGAAGTGTAGTATAAGTATAACCGACCCCATGTACTCAATAAGTAACAAACCTAACCTTAGGTTGAAAGTAGTGACGAGCTAACACGAAGGTCAGGTCCAACACTAATATTCCACAACAGTTCATAACAACATAGTACACATAATAAAAGAGGTATCTCAGAAATAAAATGCTCAGTTCGTTCACAGTTCCAGAAAAATAGGCATTTCTTTTCAAGTATCTCGGTGAAAACCCAAATCTTTTACCGAAAAGGCCAAAGTACGAGTAAATTTGAAAACTGTGATTTTTCCCAAAACTCCTTTCAATAATAAGTAAGATGTTTTATTTTCAGATAGGATGAGGAAAGTACGTCTCTATGCCTACATGTCAAGATACAAGTAAAATCATAAATGTCACCAACACCGGGCAGCAGAAGGAAATATATCTCTATGCATGTATCTCAAGTACGCATGTCAAATACAATGCATCTCAATGATGAGCTCATGTACTCACACTCTCAGAGTACTTAATCTCATTGTCTTGCATTCTCTCTCACTATGCTCAATACTCAGCACACTCCATCACTCAGCATTGTACAATACCTGTTGCGGCGTGCAGCCCGATCCATATATGACCATAAGGCCCGTTGCGGCGTGCAACCCGATCCACATATATATAGTCGACTGCGCTCATTGGGGGTGTGCAGACTCCGGAGGGGCTCCTTCAGCCCAAGTGCTATATCGATGTGGCGTGCAACCCAATCCCATAACATATAAATACCCATAAGGCTCATTGCAGCATGCAACTCGATCCATATATATACATACAACCCTCAGGCTTGTTGCGCGCGTGCAACCTGATCCATATAAAATATAATCAATATAATATGCTGCGACGTGCAACCCGATCCCAAAATATCACTCTCACTCATGCCCTCGGCCTCACTCAGTCGTCAATTTCTCCAGTCTCACTCACGAGCTCACAATGTCTTGAAACTAGCCCGACAACAATGATATGATATATCAATAAATAATATCTGAGACTGAGATATGGTATGAATGCATGGATATGACTGAGTATGAAATCAGTGAGATGACAGTAAGAATCGACCACAATGGGTCCAAACAGTATCGGCATAATTCCTAAACATGATATCTAGCATGATTGACAGCTCAATTACTTTATCACATGGTGAAAACACGGATATCAACAAAATAGGACCACTATACAGTGCCATAGAAATAATAGAGTCCCAATTCACATGGTGCACGCCCACACACCCGTCACATGGTGTGTGGGCATGCACTGTTGGGGATTGTGACTTGGTCCATTCCGTAGCAACTGTAAAGTTTCATACTTTGTTGAAACTATATGATACTTATATGTTTTAGGAAGAGTTTCTGTAAATTGGGCTGAATGTCATGTTTGGGCCTTACGCCAGTGCTGTGTGGACCCTTAGGGGCTTTTTCTTACTATTCTCTCATTGTTTTCGATTGAAAATCTATACTCAATCATGTTTATACTTGTTTACCGCATAACTCAGTTTTATGACTCTATTTTGATGCATATAAATGTTTTAGGCCGAATGCCATGTTTTACTGAAATGCCCGAGTGGCTTGAGAGGTTTATGACTAAGTGAGGCCGAGGGCCTGATTTGTGAGGATATTTATGGGATCGGGCTACATGCCGCAGCATGTGGATATCGGCCAAGGGCCTGATTGTGAGGATGAGTGTGGATCGGGGTTTCCCGCCTGCAGCATACTTTATTATTATAGCACGTGAGTTGTCCGTGCAACACGTGAGTTGTCCATGCAGATTATAGCGCTTGGGCTGAAGGAGATCCTCCGGAGTCTGTACACACCCCCCAGTGAGCGCAGGTACCTACTGAGTGCGAGTGCCGAGTGCTGATTGACTAGGAGGAATGAGTGATTGTGAGGTATGCCCAAGTGGCAAGAGTGATTGTGAGGTATGCCCGAGTGGCAAGAGTGATTGTGAGGTTTTCCCGAGGGGCTGTATATGAGTGATGCTTTGCCCGAGGGGTTGTTTATGATTGCTCACCTTTGCATTTTTCCTCTGTTTGAAAGGCTTTGAAAAATATCCTTAAATAATTTTTACTGAAACTGGGTTTAAACGAGATATTTTGATTCAAATCCCGATTTTAAAAAGCATGAGGTATTTTACTGAAATTTCATGATATGAACGTTATATGCTTTATTGCTCGTCACTACTGCTCAGTCTTTATTTATTGTTGTTACTTACTGAGTTGGCGTACTCACGTTACTCCCTGCACCTTGTGTGCAGATCCAGGTGTAGCTGGACATGGTAGCGGTTGTTGATTGTTCTGGTTGTAGATTTCTTTGGAGATAGCAAGGTAGCTGTTTGGCGATCGCAACCCCTGCTCTTCTCACTCTTATCTTCCGCTAGTTGTATTTAGCTATTTTCCAGGCTGAGTTAGCCTTGATATTGTTAGATAGATTGTAGTAGATGCTCATGACTAGTGACACTCCAATGTCGGACTTTTCCTTCCGCACTTTTATTTTGATTAGAACTCCTTTACGAAGGTTTTTATGTTAAATAACATTAAAATCATCTTTGAAATGAAAATATCAGTTTGTTTTAGAAATGAGTCAGCTTTCCTAGTTCCACGATAGGCGCCATCACGACATGGGTTAGTTTGGGTCATGACAACCTACTAGGAATATCCGGTATGAGGTTTATTCTTCTAGGTTTTATTCCTGATGGAGAAGGTATCTAGACTGGCTTACTCGAGCGGATAACTCGAGCCGAGGAGGGTCAGCGTACCGGTAGCATTGCTTTCCGGCTTAGCTGATGGTGCTCCCCGCCTAAAATATGTGTGACTTAAATACTTTACCAGGTGACAAACACCTCGGCTATATTAAAGAAAGCGGGCTATGTCAAGCAAATGCCCAATTAATTTCAAGAAGACTCAGATGGGTGCATGAGAAGACAATTTATATGTACAATTCAACAATATCAAAGCGGTAAAAAGCGGGGAAGTAGCACATTAGGCACCAATAAATCACAATATATACAAAATTAATAAAGCCAAATAAAGGTCAATATGTACAAGCTCGAATTCTAGTTGAGGTCCCCAGCAGAGTCGCCAGAGCTCTCACACCCCTTTTATATCCCTCCCCCCCCCCCCCAAAAAAAAAAGATATGTATTATGGATTATTATGGGTTAAAGAGTTTTTCCAATTAAAGTGACAAAATTGAGTAGGGATTATTTTATTTACAGAGTCGCCACTTGGAATTGATTTTTTGGGTGTTCCGAGTCACCTTTTATTTGAATCCCTAGTCAAAGGAAGGTTTGACTCTATTATTATTGGTTTGCAAAAACAAAGTCCGGATAAGGAATTATGTTGACCGGGAAGAAGGTGTAAGGCATTCCCCGAGTCTCGGGGTTCTAGCACGGTCGCTTTATTAACTACATTTGGCTTGAATTAATTTTGGATAAACTATGATTTATTGGTTTCCATGCTTTATCTATCCGCTTTTAATTATTAAAATATGGAATTATCTTTGATACGAATCACGTGTGTGAATCCATTTTGTTTATTGTGCCAAAATCATGTCACGCGTACGTGTACACAATTAATAGCATTTTATTATATTAAGATTGTTTTGACTAAAGTTGCGCGAACACATACTTCGGTTTTAATTTTGAAAATCACAATCATGCCACGCAAAGGTATACATAATCGCGATAAACTAATTAAAAGCGCGACTAAAGCACTCTAACGATGTTCATTATTCTTCCTAAACTTTGAGATTATTGTGAGGTCATGAATTATGGAATTACTTGCGGAAGAAGTATATGATTTTAGATATTTGAATAAATAAACTATCATATACCAATACCCAATAGCCCAACAATTGAAGCCCAAACTTATTAGGGTCCAGATCTTCCCAACTTTAAAGCAAGGTTGAATACCATATTTCTAGAAACATAATTAAGCATATAACTTTTAAGGACTAATTTACATTATTATTTATAAAATTTAAAGGCAAATAAATAAAATCACATGAAATAAGATAAAAGAACAAAGGAAAGAATAAACCTTTAATGCAAAATTTTCAATTAAATGAGTCTTCAAGAACAGGTACAATAACTCAGACGAACACCGAACAAGCATAAGCCAAGAAGAACATCAAAGCTAGTGAACGGAGCTCCAACGGAATTCTCGACCTCGACTATTGACTCCACTGTTTGGCTGTGAAAAGGGATATTTTGAAGTATTTTTTGTTGGGGTTTGGGTGATGACTTGCTAGATTTTTCAAAAGAAAGATATAAAATGAATGACACGAGTAGAAATTCCCTTAGCGTAGAAGAAGAAAAATAATTTCTCTCAATTCCCTCCTCCCTTCTTTTTTTCTCTTTCTCTTCTTTCTTTTTTCCTTTCTTTCCTATTTATAGAAAAAAAATTGGAATTTTTCAGATTTCTTTTTTTAATTTTTTTATTTTATTATTATTTTTTAATTAAAAACAATTTCCACTTCAAATTTTTCTTCTTTTTTAAGAAAAATAATTTCACACTTTCCTTTACTTTTATTTTTTAATTTCCCATTTTTTACTTTTATTATATTTAAATTCTCACTTTTTTTTTACTTTTCTTTTTTTATTTCCCACTTATTTTACTTTTCTTATTTTTTATTTTCCACTTATTTTACTTTTCTTTTTTTAAATTTCCACTTTCTTTTACTTTTTAAAAAACAAAATTCTGCTACCTTTACTTTATTTTTTAATTCCAACTTTATTTTAATTTTTATTTTTTAAATTTCCACATTCTTTTACTTTTACTTTTTAAATATTTCACTTTCTTTTACTTTTTTATTAAATAATTTCCACCTCCTTTTAGTTTTACTTTTTAATTCCATACTTTTAATTTTCCTATTATTTTATTCCCATCTGAAAAATAAAAAAAATATTTATTTTTTTTGGTTTTTTAATTTATTTTATTTTAAAATAAAGATAAAAAATAAAAATAATACTAATAGTAATAATTGACATTTTTAAATTATTTTTATTTTTTACCCTATATAAAAAAAAGTGTAACAAAGCTAAAAAATATATATTAAATTTCTAAAAATATTTACATAGTAGAATGTGATAAAAATTCAAATATAGTCAAAAATTAGGTGCTCGCATTTATCATTCTGCGCAGAACTTTCGCACATGCGACACATTTGTCGCTTCTGCGGCGTCGCTTCTGCGGAATCAGCTGAGAACTCGGCCCTCGCACCTGCGAACAAAATATTCGCTTCTAAGCTATCGCATATGCGTGCCATCATCCGCACCTGCGGAATACCTCGCTCCTGCGCTTCATCACTTCGCACCTGCGCATCCGCATATGCGCCCAAATCTCCCCTTCTGCGGTCTTCCTCACCCAGCACTCACCTCGCCTATGCGACGCCTTTTTTGCTTCTGCGGCCATCGCACCTGTGCAAACCAGCCGCATGTGCGGTCACACCAGAACCAGCAATAGCAACATGAAGTGAAAATGACCCGAACCTCGTCCAAAATATATCCGAGCCACTCGGGACCCCGTCCGACCATGCCAACTAGTTCCATAAGAAAATACGGACCTACTCGAGGCCTCAAAACACACATAACAATATCAACACGATGAATCACACCTCAGCTCGAAATCAATGAACCTTGAAACTTCAAACTTCCACAACCAATGTCGAAACCTATCAAATCACGTCCGATTGACCTCAAAATTTGCACACAAGTCACATTCGACATTACGGACCTGCTCCAAATTCCAAAAATCGAAATCAGACCCCGATATAAAAAAGTCCACTCCTGGTCAAACTTTCCAAAATTTTAACTTCCGCCATTTCGAGCCAAATTCAACCTCGGACCTTCAAATCACAATCCGGACATGCTCCTTAGTCCAAAATCACCCAACGGAGCTAACGGAACCATCAAAATTTCAATCCGAGGTAAAATGCAAAAAGTCAAACTTGGTCAACTCTTTCAAATTTAAAGCTTCTAGCTGAGAATGATTCTTTCAAATCAATTCTGAATAACCTGAAAACCAAAACCGACGATTCACATAAGTCATAATACATCATACGGAGCTACTCATGCCCTCAAACAACCGAGCGAAGTGTAAATGCTCAAAATGACCGGTTGGGTCGTTACACGTCACCTCATATATATGTTGTTCCCCAACATTTAAACATGTAGCAAATAGACAAACAAGTCCTATTCCCTCAAGTCAAGGTTAACCACGACACTTACCTCGCTCCAAAGGCCACTCAATGCTCAATTACCATTTTTCCTCTAGAATCCACCTCCAAACCACTCGTATCTATCCACAAACGACTCAATAATATCAAAAATCAATTACAATGCATAAATTTAGATTCCCCAAACTTTCCCCCAAAAAGTCAAAAATTGACCCCGGACCCGCTTGGTCAAAACCCGAGGTTCGGACCAAAATCCATTCACCTATTCACCTCCGAGCCCAATTATGTAATTAGTTTTGGAATCCGACCCCAAATTGAGGTCTAAATCCCCAATTTTCAAAAACCCCAATCCTTCTTAAATCCCTAATTTTCTACCATGAAAAGAACAAAGATTATGGCTAGGAATTTAATGGGTGATGTTAGAAACGGAAGAAAATGAGTTAAAGAGTACAGACCTATGAATTGATGTTGAGTTTTCTCTTCAAAATCATTCCCAGGCCGAGTTCTAATGGAAGGGTTATGAAATTTTGGGGAAAATACCGCTACTGTTCTGTTTTAAATCACAAGCGTCAGGCCATCTTCACGTTCGTGAAAGGCATGCCGCGTTCGCGATGAGCAGCAGCCCGAGTGGCTTTCGCGTTCGCCAATCCTCCTTCGCATTCGCGAAGTCTGTTCCCCCCTGGTCTTCGCGTTCGCGAACAAATGCTCACGTTCGTGTAGAAGAATGACTGACCCCTCCCCCAGGTCCCTAAAGCTTCGCGTTCGTGAGAAGCTGGCCGCATTCGTGAAGGGTAAGGCCCCCATTGCTTCGCGTTCGTGATCACACCCAACTATGCCTTGTAAAAAGGACTAAGCGATCACTGCAAATATAACCTGGTTCAAGTCCGGAGTTGAATCCCACAGGGAACTAACATATTTACTACAACTTTAAATAATGCTAATGATAAGCTTAGACAACTTCCGGATGCAAGAGTTTCATGAATAATCAGTGGAATTTATTTAGCTAAGGAAAAATGACAATAAAATTAGCAATAATCAAGACTAAAATTGAATTCAAGGGTAAAAGGATCTAGGGCGATTGATTTCCCCAATTGCCGGATTAATTCTCAACTCTTCAGCTATAATCTCGCCGTAATACTCTATGAGGATTATGAGTTCCGGACTACCGTAATTACCTCTCGATCAATCACGATACTTTACTAGAAGCATTCTCTCGAACTACTCTAGTTAACAATTTATGCACTCAGAATTATCCCACCAAAGCTTCGTTATTTCTAACCCCACTTTTAAATTCAAGTAATTAATCTCTTAACTTACCCAAAAGTAATGTTGTTCAACAATAATCTAACCAAATGTTCTTTCTCAAGCAACACAAGGTAACTAAACACGATTAATCGAGGTCCCTTCCAGTTAACCACAATACAATACATAAATGAACAATCATAGAACAAACACGGCTCAATTATAACAAAATAGAGTCAAGATTTCATCCAACAATTGGTTCCATCAATCCTAGATAATAGATTTAGCTACTCATACTAATGAAAAACAAATCACTAAAATAATTCATAATCAACAAATAGAAGTATGAAGAAGAAGATGAAAACTCTTAGGAAATTATCAATCTTCTCTCCCTCGTTCTTCCCTCTAAAATCTTCTAAAAACAGCTATCCCTCACTTCTAGGGGAGTTTAGGTTTCATATAGGTTTAGGTTAGTCGCCTAGGAAATTACATAATTAACCCTGAGTGTTTGGCTTTCGTCCGCGGCCGCGGATTTCCACTGCCTCACTGCCTTGAGTTCGCGGACCAATTCGCGGCCCACTCCGCAGCCGCGCACCTGGAGGGGTCGTCTCGCTTGCTTTTCTCGCTCCTTTTCGACCGGGCTAACCTTCAATTGGCCTTTCACACTCTATGTTGACTCCAAAATACTCGTTAGCTCCATCCTAGCTCGGAGTAGCTCCTGCAAAGCATCAAATTCTTAATTAGAGTATTTTGTTATCTTTTAGCATTCAAATATCAATAAAGTGCGGCTAAATTAGAGTGTAAGCAGTGTCTAAATTGCATAAATATAGCCTACTATCAGTTCGCGATTAAGAAAATCACCCTGCCCCAGTTTACTCTTCGCGTTCGCGAGAGTACCTTCGCGAACGCGAAGAAGAAGACACCAGATAACAGCTGAAGCACAAAACACCCCGTAGCCTATCTGAAACTCGTCCGACCCCTCGGGGATCCAAACCAATTATGCACACAAGTCCAAAAACCTCATACGAACTCGTTCGCATGAACAAAACACCAAAATAACGCTTAGAACTACGAATCGGACACCAAATCAAATGAAATTTTTAAGAAAACTTTAAAACTTCTATTTTCACAACCGAACGTCCGAATCACGTCAAATCAACTCCGTTTCTCACCAAATTCGACAGACAAGCCATAAATATTATAGTGGACCTGTAACGGACTCCGGAACCAAAATACGAACCCGGTATCAATAAGACCAAGCATCAGTCCATTCTTAAAAACCATTAAACTTTCAGACTTTCAATTTTCAACAAAAATTCATAACTCGAGCTAGGGACGTACGAATTCGATTCTGGGCATACGCCCAGGTCCCAAATTACGATACGGATCCACCGGGACCGTCAAAATACGGATCCGGATCTGTTTGCTCAAAACGTTGACCGAAGTCAACTTAAATGAATTTCTAAGGCAAAAATCTTATATTTATCAGTTTTTAACATATAAGCCTTCCGGAAGAACACCCGAACTGCGCATGCAAATCGAAGAAGGCTAAAATGAGGTTTTTGAGACCTCGAAATACAGAATTAGGTTCTAAAATATAAGATGACCTATCGGGTCATCATACCATTACTCTACTTTGATATATTTGTGATGTTTATTTAAGTTGTTTGAAGAGGTATATCAAATCTAAAATGGGTGGCCTCACAATAAAATTGTTATTGGTACACCACTTGCTATTATTGCTAATAGTGTCATGCCTCTTGATATGATATTTGCAGGTAATATATGACATAGAAATATTATTTCAATTCCGCCGGAGGCATCTACAAAGAATAATCCTGTTATAGCATAGTCGACTCTTTAAAATATAGTCTTAAAAGCTTGTTCTTGTTTAGAATTTAATTTTGATTGTACTTCCTCAGACACTTGTATAGCATTTTGATTCTTAATAATATATTAACATTTTTACTTTGTGCTTTAACGCTCTTTTTATGGAATAAATTTATGTACCCTAAGATTTTTTTTAAAACTTGAATAAGAATTTTACTCATGTGATGAATTTAAAAAATAATTGAATTGGATTCTCTTGCTAAATAATTAATTAAAATATTTAATTATTTAATTTTAACATAAAAAATAATTTATTCTATGTTGATTCAGATCTTAATATTAGTTCATTTTGTTTTGAATATTTAATCTTAATTATAATTTTATCTACCATAAATTTTATTTTCAAAGAGTAAAAGATTGATATGACATTTCACTTTTAGATCTTTATGTCCGTAGAATCATTAGTGGTTTTGACTCTTACCAATCATTTTTTTCTCTTTCTATCACATTTACATTCTTAAATATTTTCTTAATTGTTGTTTAATAATTGAGTATTTTTTAATATTGCATGAAAAATTAATAAAATATTATTATTTGAGTGAAAAAATAGTTCAAATATAATATAAAATATATTATCGTGAGGGTATTTTTTTTTCTCGATGTCAACTCTTTATGCAGTCCATTTAATGTTACTTTATTTTTTTGGTAGTGGACATAATGAAGTGGTAAGGTATTTCCAATACGGAGGATTCTAATGAAATTTATTTCATTAAACATTCCTACATATTTTAATAAGAATGTAATAGATAATTTTTATTAATTTTAAAATCTTAAATATTAAAAATTAGCATAGAAGGTATTATAGTCCAAAAAATAAGCTATTGCAGTTATGCCCTTTCCATATGAGTTCTTCCGTTTAATATTTTAGGGCTATTTTGGTGTATTAATATTGTATTTATATTTTTATAATAATATAGTCTCTCCTTTTTCTAAATGAATTTGGACAATATAATACATTCTCAAATTAAATTAGTAATAGGATATTATAATACGTTTTTAAATTAAATTAGCTAGTAATAATAATTTTTAAGAAGTATATCCTAAAAGTAAAAGGATTACATGACTAAAGATATTTACTTGTTCAATTTTATATGAATTAGACAGCCGAAAAGTAATTATACTAATAAGATTCTTAAAGGTAATCATGTAGGATTCCTAATGTGTAGTATTATGTCCTAAAACTAATAGGATTAAAAGACTAATATCTAGAATTCCGGTTATATCCTTTTATTATGAGTTATTATGCTTAATATTAAAAAGTTATTTTTGTAAACCGACATTGTATTCATGCTTTTATAATAATATAGATAGATAGATATAGATATAAATATAGATATATAGATCCCCTAACATTTCGTATATTAGTTTTTATATTTTGGACTGCTCTTAATGAAAATTTTGACTGTTTCTTGTTTTCCATTAGGGAAGACTGAATGATTTCTGCTTCTTCAATATATACAAAATGCACATACTACCCCCTCCCTGCCAAAAGAAAAAAGAAGAAGACCAAGATAGTAGAGAAGTCAGAAATGAATGAATCACGAGATCCGAGAGAGTGCATGGTTTGGGTCTTTGGGATAGTGGTTGGTGATCTTTTGACTTTGAGAATAAAATAGTGATGAGATAGTGAATTAGCTAATGCTACCGTAATTACTTATTTAATCATGTTATTAACTTATCAGTCATGCTTGAAGTTTACTCCGTAAAAAATAGGCAAAAAAATAATAAAACATGATGGATGTACCCCGTCACCTCTCAATGTACATTTGTACTAAACTACTAATATATACATATGAGATAGATTTTTTAGGTAGATGTAAAGCTTTAACCGAAGTTACTGAATTTAACTGAATCCGTTGATGGTAGGTTATAATTACATATTTTAGTCGCTTATTATACTCTAATTTACTATAATTTAATTGAGTTTGACCTTTAATCGTTAGTGTTTTGCGCTAATTGCGTGTTTTATGCCTTGTAGGAGTGATTCTAAACTATGTAGATGTTATGGAACGAATTCGAGCTATTTGAAGCTTTGAAGTCTGGTAAAAGCCCAAGGAATTAAGTCCGGATCGTGTTCGGGGGTCGAGGATCAATTCTGGACGTCAAAATTCAAGGAAGAAGCAACTGCTGAAGAAATGCACTAGTGCGAGGCACTGTGCGTGGCACTGTGCGACACATTAGTGCAAAGTTTTGTTAGAAATCTCTAAAGTTCAGAGACTGGATTTTTTTTGGTCTGATAGGAAAAAGCACTAGTGCGACGCACGGTGTGACGTCTGAAAAGCAATAAGTTTGCAAGTTTACCTATTCCGGCTAGAAAAGGTGTTTTCGTTTGGGCCTGACCCTACTTGGTATAAATACATGTAAAAAGTTATTTTGAGAGACTTTTGACATACCTTAGCCCCAGGGAGAGCACTGTCACGATCCGAAATTCCCACATTCGGACCGTGATGGCACCTAACATTTCACTTGCTAGGCAAGCCAACGTTAGAATAATATTAACCGATTTTTAAATAATTTTTAAATTATTAATAATCAAAGAAACAAATGCAGAAGCAAAGTTTGAAATATAGTGAATAATCCATAAAAACAACGGTGTCTAAATACTATCCCTCAATTGGTGTCACAAGTACACGAACTTCTAAAATAAATATAAATAAAGGTCTGAATAAATTAAAGCTGTCCGAAAATAAACACACAGCTAAAGTAAAATAGACGGGGACTTCAGAACTGCGGACCCTGTGCAATTATACCTCAAGTCTCCTCCGAGTAGCTGAAATACGAGCAAGTCTATGGCACGCCGTTGGGACCAACTCCAAAATCTGCACAAGAAGTGCAGAGTGTAGTATCAGTACAACCGACCCCATGTACTGGTGAGTGCTAAGCCTAACCTCGACGAAGTAGTGACGAGGCTAAGGCGGGTCACTTACATTACCTGTACGCAATATTAGTAACAACAACAATAATAGAAATAAATCAGGTAACTGATTTATAATAATTCAAGCCAACTCAGCAGTCATAACCAATTATCATTTCCATCAATTCTGTTGCAGCGTGCAACCCGCTCTCGCAATATATTCACATTCAATTCTGTTGCAGCGTTTAACCCGCTCTCATAATATATTCACATTCAGATTTATTGCGGCGTGCAACCCGCTCCTCCAATATGTTCATTTTAATCAAGTCTGTTGCGGTGTGAAACCCGATCCCCCAATATATATATATATATATCGGCTTTTAAATAAGTCTGTTGTGGCGTGCAACCCGATCCTCCAATATAGACTTTTAATAAGTCTGTCGCGGCGTGCAACCCGATCCTCCAATATAGACTTTAATAAGTCTGTTGTGGCGTGCAATCCGATCATCCAATATATCCGTTTAAATCAATTCTATTGCGGTGTGCAACCCGATCCTCCAACATATCTATTTACCAATTCTTATAGAAGAATTTTCCCAATAAATACAATAATTAATATAAAATTATAAGACAACAACCATACAATAATTATGATTTAATTATGAAACAAACAATGACAAATAGTAAATTATTATGAAAGTCAGGGAGAAAATAGGAAGTTTAATATTTAATATGCTAAATGTCAAATAACAATTAAAACATATAATTTAAATAGCATGTAACAATTAATGCAGGAATTCAAGAATTAATTTTTGACAAAGAATAAGAGAGAAATAATTATTATAATAATTAATTCATGTTTTAAAATGATTTATGATTTTTCAAGTAATTATGCAAATAATTAATTTGACGACGTATAGACACTCGCCACCTCGCCTATACGTCGTTCACATGCATTTCACATAACAAATAAATTAAGGGTTCTATTCCCTCAAGTCAAGGTTAACCACGACACTTATCTCGCTTTGCAAATTCTAAATCAATTATTGAACCACAACTTTTCCTTTTAAATTTGCCTCTGAAAGCTTCAAATCTATTCACAAACAATTCGATATACTCAATACGAATCATAGGAATTAACCCCATATGAATTTACTAATTTTTCGGATAAAAATCCGAAATTCATTAAAATATTCGGCAGTGGGACCCACGTCTCAAATCTCGAAAAACATTATGAAATTCGAACACCAATTCCGAGACGAGTCCAACCATACAAAAATTATCCAATTCCGATGTCAAATGTGCCTTCAAATCTTAAATTTTCGTTTTTGGAAGAATTTATAAAAAATTGATTTTTCTTCCATAAATTCACGGATTCATGATATAAATGAGTATGAAATCATAAAATATACTCAATATAGGATAAGGAACACTTACCCCAATGTTTTCCCGTAAAAATCGCCCAAAATTCGCCTTACCCGAGCTCAAAAATGGAAAAGAGTTAAAAATGGGTCAAAAACCCATTTCCAGAACTTAAGTTCTGTTTCTGGGATTTTTACTCTTCGCGAACGCGAGGGCTTCCTCGCGAATGCGATGCTTGCCTGGCTTGGCCTACGCAAACGCGAGATGCCCTTCGCGAACGCGAAGGCTAATTTTCCTGGCCAGCCTATTTCCCTTCGCGAACGCGAGGCTTCGATCGCGAACGCGAAGCTTCGCAGCTCAAGCCTTCGCGAACGCGGGCCCCTCTTTGCGAACGCGAAGAGTAATTTTCATCTGCCTCCAGTTTCTTCTTCGCGAACGCGAGCCCCCTCTCGCGAACACGAAGAAGGATACCAGAAGCAGATTTTTGTAGTTTTTCCCAAGTCTAAAAATGATCTGTTAACCACCCGAAACCAACCCGAGCCCTCGGGGTTCCCAACCAAATATGCACACAAGTCCTAAAACATCATACGAACTTGCTCGCACGATCAAATTGCCAAAATAACACCAAGAACTATGAATCGGATACCAAATCAAAAGAAATTTTCAAGAAAACTTTAAAACTTATATTTTTACAACCGAACGTCCAAATCACGTCAAATCAACTCCGATTCTCACCAAATTCGGTAGATAAGTCATAAATATTATTGTGGACCTACACCGGGCTCCGGAACCAAAATACGGACCCGAGGTCAATAAATCCAACATCAGTAATTTCTTAAAAATTATTAAGCTTTCAAGCTTTTAATTTTTCATCATAATTCCATATCTCGAGCTATGGACCTAGGAATTAGATTCCGGGCATACGCCCAACTCTCAAATCACGATACAGACCTACCAGAATTGTCAAAACACTGATCCGGGTCCGTTTACTCAAAATGTTGACTAAAGTCAACTCAGTTGAGTTTTGTTTAAAGCTCTATTTTATATTTTAATCCATTTTTCACATAAAAAAAACTTTTTGAAAAATTGTACGGACTATGCACGCAAGTCGAGAAATGATAAATGGTGCTTTTCGAGGTCTTAGAACACAGAATTACTTATTAAATTTAAAGATGACATTTTGGGTCATCGCATTCTCCACCTCTAAAACAAATGTTCGTCCTCGAACGGAGTTAGAAAAAAGTACTTGAGCTGGTGAATAAGTGTGGATATTTACTCCGCATATCCGACTAGGACTCCCAGGTAGATGTATCTACCGGTTGACCTCTCCATTACACTCGAACTGAAGGATAACTCTTAGACCTCAACTGTCGTACCTGCTGGGCTAGAATAGCCACCGAATTTCAAAGGGTCTGATATACCTAGGGCTCAACTTGCCCTTCTTTCCAAACCTCATTACACCTTTCATAGGTGAAACTCGAAGCAATATTCTTTCTCCAACCATGAATGTAATATCACAAACTTTACGGTCGGCATAACTCTTTTGCCTAGACTGAGCTGTGCAAAGTCGATCTTGAATAATCTTGACCTTATCCAGGGCATCTTGTACCAAATCGGTACCCAATAACCAAGCCTCTCCCGGTTCAAACCAGCCAACTGGCGAACGATATCGCCTTCCGTATAATGCCTCATATGGAGCCATCTGAATGCTCGACTAGTAGCTACTATTATAAGCAAACTCTGCAAGTGGCAAGAAATGATCCCAAGAACCTCCAAAGTCTATAACACAAGCGCAAAGCATATCTTCCAATATCTAAATGGTGCGCTCTGACTATCCGTCTGTCTGTGGATGAAATGTTGTACTCAACTCAACCCGCATGCCTAACTCACGCTGTACATTCCTTCAGAAATGTGAGGTAAACTGCGTACCTCGATCTGAAATAATAGACACGGGCACACCGTGAAGGCGGACAATCTCACGAATGTAAATTCCAGCTAACCTTTCTGAAGAATAGGTAGCTTCCACTAGAATAAGATGTGCTGATTTGGTTAACCTGTCCACAATGACCCAAACTGCGTCAAATTTTCTCTGAGTCCGTGGGAGTCCAACAACAAAATCCATAGTGATACGCTCCCATTTCCATTCAGGAATTTCTAACTTCTTAAGCAAATCACCAGGCCTCTGAAGCTCGTATTTAACTTGCTAACAATTCAGACCCCGAGCTACATATGTAACTATATCCTTCTTCATTCTCCTCCACCAATAATGTTGCCGTAAATCTTGATACATTTTAGCGGTACCTGGATGAATAGAATACTTAGAACTGTGTGCCTCTTCAAGAATTAATTCATGAAGCCTATTCCCATTAGGTACACATATACGACCCTGCATTCGCAAAACTCCATCTTTCCCCATAACAACCTGTTTGGTATCACCATGCCACACTGTGCCCTTAAGGACAAGTAAATGAGGATCATCATACTGCCTTTGTCTGATGCACTCATATAAAGAAGACCGAGCGACTTTGCAAGCTAGAACCCGACTGGGTTCTAAAACATCTAACCTCATGAACTGATTAGCCAAAGTCTGAACATCTGCAGCTAATGGCCTCTCACCAACCGGAATATACGCAAGACTGCCCATACTCACAGCCTTTCTACTCAAAGAATCGGCCACCACATTGGCCTTTCCAGGGTGATACAAAATGGTGATATCATAGTCTTTCAACAACTCCAACCATCTTCTCTGCCTCGAATTAAGATCTTTTTGTTTGAACATGTACTGAAGGCTGCGATGATCAGTAAATACCTCACACGAGACACCGTAGAGGTAATGCCTCCAAATCTTCAGCACATGAACAATGGCGGCCAGTTCTAAGTCATGAACAGGATAATTCTTGTCGTGAACTTTCAACTGCCGTGGCACATATGCAATCACCTTGCCATCTTGCATTAATACTGCACCAAGCCCAATGTGAGATGCGTCATAATATACCGTATATGATCCTGAACTTGTGGGTAATACCAACATTGGCGCCGTAGTCAAAGCAATCTTGAGCTTCTAAAAGCTCAACTCACACTCGTCTGACCATATGAATGGGACACCTTTCTGGGTCAATCTGGTCAATGGACTTGCTATATATGAAAACCCTTCCACGAACCGACGATAATAACCTGCTAAACTCAGGAAACTTCGAATTTCAGTAACTGAAGTAGGTCTAGGCCAACTCTGAACAACCTCAATCTTCTTAGGATCCACCTTTATGCCTTCTGTTGATACAACATGCCCCAAAAAGGCAACTGAGTCTAACCAAAACTCATATTTTGAAAATTTGGCATATAACATACAAAGTCTAAAGCACACTCCGAAGATGATGGTCATGTTCCTCTCGACTGCTAGAGTAAATCAAGATATCATCAATGAATACAACCACAAAAGAATCCAAATAAGGCTTGAAAACCTGATTCATCAAATCCATAAATGCTGCTGGGGCATTTGTCAACCCAAATGACATCATTAGGAATCCGTAATGCCCCTACTAAGTCCGAAAAGCTGTTTTAGGGACATCAGATGCCCTAATCTTCAACTGATGGTAACCAGACCTCAAATTGATCTTCGAAAATACCTTGGCACCCTAAAGATGATCAAATAAGTTATCAATTCTTGGCAGCGAATATTTGTTTTTGATAGTGGCCATGTTCAACTACCGATAATCTATACACATCCGCATAGAGCCGTCTTTCTTCTTTACAAATAATACTGGTGCACCCCAGGGTGAGACACTAGGTCTAATGAATCCCTGATCAAGCAAGTCTTGTAACTGCTCTTTCAATTCTTTCAACTCTGGCGGGCCCATACGGTATGGTGGAATAGAAATGGGCTGAGTGCCCGGAGCCAAATCAATCGTACTGAAAATTCCCGGCAAATCTACAGGAAATACTTCTGGAAATTCATGAACAACTGGTACTGAGTCCATAGAAGGAACATACGTACTGGGATCGCGAATATAAGGCAAATAGGCTAGACACCCTTTCTCTACCATACGCTGAGCTTTCATATAAGAAATAACCCTGCTGGAAGAATGACCAGGAGTTCCTTTCCACTCTAACTGAGGTAACCCCGACATATTGTCACTGTCTTGGCATGACAATCCAATATAGCATGATAAGGAGACAACCAATCCATACCTAAGATGACATCAAAATCTACCATATCAAGAAGTAGAAGATCCACACTAGTCTCAAGATTACTAATAGTAACCACATACGAACGATATACATGATCTACTATAACAGAGTCTCCCACCGGTGTAGATACACACACAGAAGCACTCAGAAAATCATAAGGCACAGCCAAATATGAAGCAAAATAGGAGGACACATAGGAATAAGTAGATCCTGGATCAAATAGAACTGAAGCATCTCAATGGAAAATTGGAATAATACCTGTGATCACAACAACAGATGACTCGGCCTCAGGCCTAGCTGGAAAAGCATAAAATTGGGGTTGGGCCCCACCACTCTGAACTGCGTCCCTGAGATGGCTTCTAACTGGCTGGCCTCCACCTCTAACGGTCTGACCACCACCTCTAATGGCCTAACCCCTACCTCTAATAACCTGACCTCCATCTCTAGCTTCCTGACCCCTACCTCTAGCTGGCTGAGGAGGAGGTAAAGCAACCGGTGCCGGTATGATGGCATGAGAATCTTGACGAGATCTGTTACTCGCCAATCTAGGAAAATACCTCCTAATGTGACCAATGTTCCCACACTCATAACACCCATCGTGATGCCGTGGCTGCTGAAGCTGAAGTTGACCCAAATGGGCTGGATAACCGCTGTAGTAACTCTGGAGTTGTGATGCACTGATAGGAGCTGAATGTGCACTGAATGTTGGCTGCCCAGAGTAAGGCATAATAGGACCGTGACTCCCTGAAGCATAGGAAGATGCATGAAGTGATGAATGAAATGGTCTGGAAAGATGACCCCTACCAAAATTACCCATGTCTCCATACGAGGCACCACTGAAACCACCGAACTGACGAGGCCTCTTATCGGAACTCTGCCCTCTCTCCTATGGAAGAACCATGTAGATCCTCCTTGCGACATTAGCAGTCGCCTGAAAAGAAATCTCACTTCTGGTCACCTTGGCCATCTGAAGTCTGATAGGGTGAGTGAGTCCCTCAATAAACCTCCCCACTCTCTCTCCCTCTGTAGGTAGTAAAAGGAGAGCATGACGGGCCAAATCTACAAAACGAGACTCATACCGAGTAACAGTCATACTGCTCTGCTGTAGATGCTCAAATTGCTTGCGGAATTCTTCTCTCAGTGTGATAGGGAGAAAATTCTCCAGAAATAGCTGAGAGAACTGCTCCCATGTAAGTGTAGGTGATACAACTGGTCTGGTCAATGTATAATCTCTCCACCATCTCTTGGCGGAACCCTTCATCTGAAATATAACAAAATTAACCTCATTGGTCTCACATATACCCATTTTCCGCAGCACCTCGTGGCAGCGTTCAAGTTAATCCTGTGGGTCCTCAGAAGGTGTACCACTGAAGTGAACTGGAAAGAGCTTAGTAAACTTATCCAGTGTCAATAAGGCCTCAAAAGATATGGCGGGCCTATAACCGGTCTGTGCCACAACAATTGGCTGAACTACCCCAACTGGCGGGGTTATTGGAGCCTAATTCTGGGGAGCCATCTGCTCCGGAGTGGGAGTAGTAGGAGTTTGTGCTCCTCCCCCAGCCTGTGAAATGGCTGGTGCCATTGGAAATGTACCATTCTGGGCCACGCCCTCCATAAGACTCACCAAACGGACTAGAGCGTCCTGAAGCACTGGAGTAGCTATGAATCCTTCCGGGACCTGAACTGGTCCAGCTGGTACATTCTGAACTGGAACCTCCTCCTGAAGGTCCACCTGAGGTTCTACAATAGGTGCAGCTGCTCGAGCTCTGGACTGAGATCTACCTCGGCCTCTAGCACGACCTCGGCCTCGACCTCTACCCTTGGCCATAGTTGCCACTAGGGGTTCTGGTCCCTATCCATCGGTAGAGGTATTACATGTTCTCACCTTCTGCGAGAGAATAAGAGTAGAATGGTTCAATCATCGATGATAGAATAAAATTGCACGACAGAATAAGAAAGAAGTGATATTGTTCCTAAACCTCATAGCCTCTGAGAGATAAGTACATACGTCTCCGTACCGATCCTTCAGACTCTACTAAGCTTGCTCATGACTCGTGAGACCTATGTAACCTAGTGCTCTGATACCAACTGTCACGACCCGAAATTCCCACCTTCGAACCGTGATGGCGCCTAACATTTCACTTGCTAGGCAAGCCAACATTAGAATAATATTAACCGATTTTTAAATAATTTTTAAATTATTAATAACCAAAGAAAAAAATGTGGAAGCAAAGTTTGAAATATAGTGAATAATCCATAAAATTAACGGTGTCTAAATACCATCCCAGAATTGGTGTCACAAGTGCACAAACTTCTAGAATAAATACAAATAAAGGTCTGAATAAATTAAAGCTGTCCGAAAACAAACACACAACTAAATTAAAATAGACATGGACTTCAGAACTACAGACGTTGTGTAGTTATACTTGGTTGACGGAAGACTTTTATGGCCCGTCCTTTTGGGCTTGTCATGACCTGAACTTTGGGAGGTCTGAATTTTAATATAGGAGTAAGGGTTGGTATTGGGACAGATATTCACGATTAAGGAAATATGAGGAACGACGTTATCTTCTAACAAAATTGGTGAACGATTGGTCGAAGGAGAGAGTTGATCTTGCACAAAAAATTGACGAGTTTGGCTTGGCGTTGCATAACTTGGTTGAGTGCGAAGGTTGATGCGTTCAACACCAAACAATTTAATGATAAGTTGTTTGAAATTGAAAAATATCTTCTAGACCAAATTGAGGAGCTAAAATGAGAATACCAAGCATTAGACCATATTTTTCTTGAGGATGCCAATGATGATAAGAATGGTCTAGAGTCATATGAGGAAGTAGATAATGTTATATTTGAAGACTCTAGTGTGCGTACATATGAGGATGTAAATAGTGACGCAATTCTAGAATTGGGGCGTACTGGTCCTCATTTCATACATTTTTCAACATTGTGTTTGGATGATGATATGAAAATCGAGTCATCTGAGCCTTTGGAGGAGCCAATGGATGAGGAATAGGGTGCTTATATTCTTGAATTCATCGTGCCAGAGAGACAAAATTACATGCCTCATCCGAAGGCCAAGAAGTGTAGAATACGATATTGGTTGCTTGGCCCATTTCATAACAGAAAGCTTGAAGCCAAATTAGGGGCTCAATTCATAAGTTAAAGGTGGAGGCAAAAAGTGGTTCATGTCGTGCCGCGACGTTGAATCAGGCGCTTGTTGGGAGGCAACCCAGCTTTACTACTCTCTTTTATTTTTATTTTTATTATATTATTTTTGTAGGGTCTATTTTTATTTTGTTGGATTATATGAATAGGAAGCAAAGCCATTAGAAGAGTGCAAAAGCGAGCTAGATGGTGAGAACTAAGTGTGGGGTGCCCACACAAAGGACCATGCCTGGGGAAAGTCTGAGTACCCTGTGAGCCGTTGTTGCTTCGGCCTTTGGCCTTCCAGGAGTTTCTTGTCCACCCTCGTTATTGTTTTGCTTTATTTGTGCATTGGGGACACTGCACTCCTTTAAGTGTGGGGTGGGAGAATTTCTCTAGAAGATATGTAGTAGTGTGTTAGAAAAATGTTAACTTCTTATTTTCGTTTTCGTAATTGTGTAGTATTTTAGTAGGTCCTAAGAAATATCGGGAAAAAAACGAAAAAAGTAGAAAAATTGGACTTTTTCCGATGATGGATCTCATTCGATAGATTTCTTGAGGGATTTAAGTCTAAAGAAAAAGGACAAAAAGATTTTCTTTGTAGGTAGTGTAGTAATTCCCCCTTGGTTTTTCTTTGTGCCGCGGTTCTTTTCCAAGAGTTTTGTTTGAACCGGGCGTAGTTGGTTTTATTTTTTTAGGAGTAGGAGTCATTTTTCTATGAATTGAATTGAAGCAATATCTCTTAACTTTGTTATGCCTTGAGAATAGTGAGTACTTTGGTTGTGATGCTTAGGCTCAATTTTTGACTCTTGTTGTCACGACCCAAAATTATAACATGTCATGATGGTGCCTTTCTCAATATTAGGCAAGCCTAAATCTCAATAAACCACCATATCTTTTAAATTTGAAAATATAATAATTAAATTCAGCGGAAGAAGCTCATAATTTCAAATATAACACTCCCAAAATCCGGTGTCACTGAGTACATAAGCATCTAAATTGAATACAAAGTCTTACTGATAAAATCACTGTCTGAAAATATAGAACAATACAATAATTAAACAGGAAGGGAATCAAGTATGCAGACGTCAAGCAGCTACCTTGATAGTCCCCAACAGAATTAATTTCAAATCTAGCAGCCGCCGTATCCGGGAGCACCTGGATCTGTACACGAGGTGCAGATTGTAGTATGAGTATAATTAACTCAATAAGTAACAAGACTAACCTCTAGGCTGAAAGCAATGACGAGCTCCGCCGGTACATTCCAGTATAAATAATTGTACAAAAATGTAGGCATGCTTTCAAGTTTAACAGTTAAACTCAGTACAAGTAAAATAGATCAATACTGCATGATATGAGGTATATGACGTCTCAGTAGAAAGACCTCATGTAAATACTGGTCACAAATTATTCGGTCACTCAATACTTTTTATGGCCAATCCAACCCAGGGGTGTTCCAACCCGTATATAAATACACATCGACTGACAGTCAGTCACTCAGTACCGTATAAGGCCAATCCAGCCCTGGGGTAATTTATCCCCAAATATAAATGATACGGACAAGATCCATGTCCAGATAAATTCATTACAATATAAATAAGTAAGGCAAGTCCATGCCCTGGGAAATCTATCATGAATATGTATAATCATCTACACTCACTGGGGGTGTGTACAGACTCCGGAGGGGCTCCTTCAGCCCAAGCGTAATATAAAGCCGATGTGGCGTACTGCAGGCGGGCAGTCCCGATCCGTATAATAAATAAGCCTATAAATCATGTTGCAGGCGGGCAACCCCGATCCATATAATAATGAAGCCAACAAGGCTTGCTGCAGGCGGGCAACCCCGATCCATATAATAATAAATCCAACAAGGCCTGCTGCAGGAGGGCAACCCTGATCCTTATAATAAATATCCTCACAATGGATGAGCACGACTGAGTATGAAATGTATATTTTAAAACAATTAATTTAACAGCAACACGACTCCATGGGTCCCAAAATATCGGCACGTAGCCTAAACATGATCTTTAATAAGAGCCCCAACTGAATTTCTCTAACACGTGGGAAATTTTCAGATAATAACATGATTCTTTAATTTATACAACTTCACAGAATTTATTCAAGTCACAATTTCAATGGTGCTTGTCCACACGCTCGTCAACTATCGTGTGCGTCACCTCCAGACAATTTATATAACACCAATTCGGGGATTCATATCCTCAAAACCATGTTTAGAAGTGTTACTTACCTCAACAAGACGAACTCAACGTGGAGCAAGCTAATCAGTACTCAGGAAATTCCATTCCGTGCTTATCCACCTTCGAATGCCTTCTTGTATCCTTAATTCAATGCCAACGATTCGAAACTAAAATTCACCCCTTAATGATACTACAATGATCTACTATACTAAGAAAGTTCAATCTACAATATCAACATCCAATGGGACCAACATTAGTAACCAATTCCATAGTTTAGGCTATTTAGACAATTTACCAAACACCTAGTGGGCATATGTTTATACATTTCTTAACCATAGAATTAGTTCTTCCAACTACCATTATTTACCAGCAATTCATCCCACAATTATTCTTTAACAACTTATAATCCTAACATCACATGTGTGACCAACCATTCTCACCCAACCAACAAAAATCCATCAAATAATCACTTTTCAATTTCTACAAGGGTATTCATTTAAATTGAGAATTTATGTGTAACGACCCGCCCGGTCGTTTTGAGAGTTAAAGTCCCGTTTCCCCCATTTCTGCTTCCTTTTGTGATTTTCAGCTATATTATGATATACCGGGTTAGTTGATTCGGGTCCGGAGTGGTTTCGGAGTGGATTGAGACACTTAGTCTCTAAAGTAGAAGCTTAAGTTGGAAAGGTCAACCAGATGTTGACTTATATGTAAACGATATCAGATTTGAATTCTGATGGTTCCATTAGCTTCGTTAGGTGATTTTGGACTTAGGAGTGCGTCCGGAATGTGATTTGCAGGTACGTAGTAGAATTAGACTTGAATTGGCGAAAGTTGGAAATTTAGCGATTTTGGTCGACAGTGGAAAATTTAATATCGGGGTTGGAATGGAGTTCTGGAAGTTGGAGTAGGTTCGAGGGTGTCATTTGTGACGTGTGTGTAAATTTTGAGGTCATTCGGACGTGGTTTGGTTGGTGTCAACATCAGTTGTCGAATTTGAAAGTTTAGAAGTTTTTAGGATTGAATCCGTGCATAATTCATGTTTTTGATGTTGTTCGACGTGATTTGAAGGCTCGAATAAGTTCGTATGATGTTATGGGACGTGTTGGTATGTTTGGTTGAGGTCCCGAGGGTCTCGGGTGAGTTTCGGGTGGTTGACGGACCGATTATGTGGCCTTTTGTTGTTGCTGGTTTCCTCTTTACTCGTTTGCGAGAGGGAGCTCGCGTTCGCAAAGAGTGTTTTTGAGATGGTGAAATTTTGTTTTACGCGTTTGCGTTGGTGAGGATGCAAACGCGAAGGGTAGGACAGTGTGTGCATCACGAACGCGTGAGTGGAGTCTTCGCGAAGAGGAGAGTAAGGCTGTTGGGGACCCCAGGTCCTTGGTCTACGCGTTCGCGAGGTAAGGGTCGCGTTCGCGAAGGTTTGAGCTGGTAAGACATCGCGGACGGGAGTGGTAGATCACGTTCGCGTAGAAGGGATTTCTGGGCAGAGGCAGTTGTGCTTCGCGAAAGTGAGGGATCTTCCGCGTTCGCGAAGAAGAAAATCTGGGCAGCAGTGTTAAATCTCAAAATCGAGAGTTTAAACCCATTTTTCATATTTTAATCTCAAAATCGAGAGTTTAAACCGATTTTTGAAGGGAATTTCAGGGAGTTGATTGGGGTAAGTGTTTCTCACTTGATTTTGGTTAAATTCCATGATATATATCTTGATTTTTTATCATCTAAATTGTGATTTGGGATGAAAAATTGGGGAAAACTAGAAGAGTTCTTGAGATGGAATTTTGAGGTTTTGAAGGGGATTCTGTTGTCGGATTTTGGTAAATTTGGTATGAATAGACTCGTGAGTGAATAGGCATTCAGGTTTTGTGATTTATGTCGGATTCCGAGACGTGGGCCCGAGGGCCGGGTTTGGGCCTATTTCAGATTTTGGCTATAATTTGGTATTTTTCTTATGGAAGTGGTTCCTTTAGCCTATATTGATGGCATTGTACTGATTGTGAATAGATTCAGAGCATTTGGAGGCCGATTCGAGAGACAAGGGCATTGTGGAGTAGAGATTTGCTCGGATTGAGGTAAGTATCGATTGTAAATCTGGTCCTGAGGGTATGAAACCCTAAAATTTTGTATCATTTTACTATTTGGAGGTGGCGCACATGCTAAGTGACGGGCGTGTGGGCGTGCACCGCTGGGGATTGTGACTTGGTCCGTCCCATATCAACTGTAAAGTTGAATATTTTGTTGAAACTATATGATTCTTATTTGTTTTAGAAAGAATTTCTGTAAATCAGGCCGGATGCCATGTTTAGGCCTTATGCCAATGTTGTTTGGACCCTTAGAAGTCGTTTCTTGCTATCATCTCATTGTGTTTGATTGAAAATCTATACTCAGTCATGTTTATACATATTTACAGCATAACTCAGTCTCTATTACTCTATTTTGATGCATCATATAAATGTTGTTTGGGCTGAATACTTTGTTTTCTGAGAGCCCGAGAGTCTGGAGAGGTTTATGACTGAGTGAGGCCGAGGGCCTGATTTATGAGGATATTTATGGGATCGGGCTGCACGCCATAACATATTTGATATAGGCCGAGGGCCTCATTGATTTATTCCATGATTGGCTTGATATATAGTGCTTGGGCTGAAGGAGCCCCTCCGGAATCTGTACATACCCCCAGTGAGCACAGGTACCTACTGAGTGCGAGTACCGAGTGCCGAGTGCTGAGTGACTGGGAGTCATGAGTGATGGTGAGGCCTGCCCGAGGGGCTGTATATGAGTTATGTTTCCCGAGGGGCTAATTATGATTTCATTATTTTTGCTCACCTTTGCATTGAGCCTTTGTTTGAAAACTGTTGAAAGATGTCTTTAAATGATTTTACTGGAATTGGATTTAAAAGAGCTGATTTGATTCAAACCTTGGTTTTAAAAGCATGTTGTATTTTACTGATTTTGTTTTGTGATATGAACTTTACTTGCATTATTGCTCGTTACTACTTCTCAGTCTTTATTTACTTTTGTTACTTGCTGAGTTCGCGTACTCACGTTACTCCCTACACTTTGTGTGCAGATCCAGGTGTATTTGGACATGGTAGCGGCTGTTGACTATTACGGTTGAATTTCTCGAGGATAGCAAGGTAGCTGCCTGGAGATCGCAGCCCTGCTCTTCCCCCTCTTATCTTCCTTTAGTTGTATTTAGCTATTTTACAGACTATGTTAGTCGCGATATTGTCAGACAAATTGTAGTAGATGCTCCTGACTAGTGACACCCCGATGTCGGGCTTTTCTTTTCCGCACTTTTGTTTTGATTTGAACTCCTGTACGAAGGCTTTTATGTTAAATAACCTTGAAATTATCTTTGAAATGAAAATATCGGTTTGTTTTGGAAAATGAGTCGTCTTGCCTAGTTCCACGATAGGCGCCATCACGACAGGGTTAGTTTGGGTCGTGACATTATGGCTTCCAATCACTATACCATGAGTTCCAATACTTGATTCATACTCATATGTCCATAATAAATACATACATGTATACATAATACTCTCACACCCAAGAATCATACTTCTTATGACCTACTTTTAATCCAAATCCCGAAATTAAAAACTAGGGTATTGAACCTTACCTCTTTGATGAAGATATTGTGATTATCTTCCTTGATTCTTGAAGATTGGTGCAAGATAGGATGATTAGAATGTTAGGTTTACTCCTTCTCTCTCTAAAATTCTCTTACATCTCTCTAAAATATCAGATTTTAGCTCAAAAATGACTTAACCCCTCTCCCTACCCGGCCTTGGGGGTATTAAATGAGCTCCTACGTGCACGGCCGCGCACCTGGGCAAGTGGCCGCGCATCCGACCGCGCACCTGAGGCAGAAAGTCTCAAATATGCGCGGCCGCGCATATGACACAGGTCTGGTAAAATGGCCATAACATTTTGTATACATAGACAAATGATGAACGGTTTGATGCGTTGGAAATGAGACTCAAAGGGATTTAATTTGATAGGTTATACAGCATATAATGCTTCACATCGTGAGAGTTATACTCATTTGAAGTTAGATCTTGTGCAAACTCACTAGAAACTTTATCCGATCATATAGTTTTCAACTTGACTTAGCCTTAGGGCTCTTCTTAGACCCTAAATCATTTTTAATGTACCTCATACATATATTATCATGATCAATTGATATCATTCAAATTACCAGTCTTGTTCATACCCGAATTGATATAATTAGCACCCGCCAATCTTCTTAATGGTCTTAAAATACTTAGAAATTTTACTGGGTGTTACATTCTCCCCCACTTAAGAACACTCATCCTCGAATGTTTTACAAGTCATTATTAGGCAAAGTATTATCCTATTTTCACCTTAACCATCATCTCTAATCGTTCTTGACTTCATATAGATCTTAGATATTCTTCCAACATTTCAACTTCCTTAAGGCCCCAAAATTTGGCTAACTCCCAAATTTTTCAGAAATTTCGGCAGAGTGTCCTCTGCAATTGGGCCTAACCACCTGCCAGAGAATCACCAAAACCAATCCTAACAGCATATACATGAACCAACGATGCAACATAACATTAAAACAACGCCAACCGTGGCCTTACGAGCAGTATACTACCAAAAAGGAACACCTTTAACATCAGCTATACAGTTGATACATAATTCATAGAAGGTAACTCTTAGCATTATTCGTAGAACACAACTTTATAAATACATGACTATTCAAAAAAAATGAGGGTACTTCTTCTTCGTTTCTTCCTCGGTTTCCCAAATGGCCTCTTCAACCTGTTAGTTTCGCCATAACACTTTCACGGAGGCAATTTCTTTATTTCTCAACTTTCGAACATGTCGGTCTAAAATGGCCACTGGCTCCACATCATAAGTTAAATTACCGTCCAACTGCACTATACTGAAATCCAAAATATGAGACGGATCCCCAACATACTTTTGGAGCATGGACAAATGGAACACTGGATGAACACCTGATAGACTAGGTGGCAAGGCAAGTTCATAAGCCACCTCTCCAATCTTCTTATGTATTTCAAAAGGCCCAATATATCAAGGGCTCAACTTGCCCTTCTTCCTGAACCTCAACATACCCTTCATGGGCGAAATCTTGAGCAGAACCTTCATACACTGCTAATAATAAAAGGAAACACGCAGAATCTCATAACCCCTTATTAGATCAACAAGTCATGGAGCTCTCTCGCCCCAACCAGAACCATAATCACTTTCTAAGCCGACTTTCAATATTATCCTTCCGAATATACTGTAATCAAACCTGATAGTACCCATTCTAGGTCCAATGACCATATATTATTAAACATAACTATCCAACTGACATGCCCCACCAATACAACTCAAGCCATAACTGCGCAACCTTGTACCCAAAGTGGAAGATGTCTCAATGTAGAGAACCATATTGCAATTTCAACAAGTACCACCATAACTGCAATGCTATAAGGGACACCCAAGACACATGAATTTAATAAGAGTAACCAGCTCTTCTAGAGCTCATATTATCATCACTCGCACGGACAACTCACGTGCTATAGTATCAATATCTGGACCCGCACGGACAACTCAAGTGCCAAAAATATCAGTATATGGGTCCTCACGGACAACTCACGTGCCAATAATATAATCCACCTGGCATGGTCACAGGCCTCCAGTCCAAGCATATCATACAAGAGCAATAAAAAAAGTACACATGTATATGATAAATGAAGTAGAATTCACGTGCTCGTGGACTGGTATAAATAACATTCCATAGAGTAGGCATGTGCAAAGTGCGCTATCACAACTCAAATCGGCAGTTAACGCAGAAATTGTAACTACCCAGTTTATTCAGGGAATTAGCCTCTTTGTAACCACAAGTATAACCCAGATAGTTCTTAACAAAGGTATGAATAATAGAAACGTCATAGCTTTACACTTAACCGTAAACTCTAGGCATATCATAGCCTAAACATTTTCCCGAATCTGAATACTTGCCCCGATGCCCGCACATGGGCTCAAACCTCACATATATATATATATATATATATATATATATATATATATATATATATATATATATATATACGCACCTATAGCGTGTAGTCATCACAAAGGCAACTAGTACCTCCACTGAGTTAAAATAAAATACTCACCTCAAACAGGTCGCAACCCTGAAACAATACGCTTCTGAGAACCCACAGTCTCCACATTCATAGAACACAGGAATCACCTTAACTAGTCCCAACTCCAGCACTCGAATGACTAACACATCTTTCACGCAAGATCATCCCATGAGGAATACTTCCACATTTCCTCCCATGCCACATAGCAATAATTGGAATATCAACAGTCTATTAACCAGGTGAGTATCGCAATACCAATGACATTCGAAAGTCAAAACACAATGCCTCTTTTTGAAATGCATACCCTTCTCAGGGATTACTGAGTAGTTATAATATCCATCTAAACATCTGAATTTGACCATTCTGTCCACAATTCATGGTCTTGGTTTCCAGATTGAACTGCCACCTTGTACATGTAAGTCTTAATCTCGCACACCACACCACATCTATTATGCCATCATGTGACAAGCACGAGAATCTCATTATTAAATCTTAGTCACCAGCATTTACATACCTAATCAATTAGAAACCTTCCATTTTCTCTCATCCATGAGGAATTCACAATGCAAAACATGTCTCCCACACCGGTAGAAAATATCTAGTTCAAACCATGGTAGAAACCATCAAGACCACTTTCAAATCTATTTGCACATAATCAAGCTATCAAAACTGAATTCCTCTAATTCGACCAAGCCACGCGGGTCACCAAACCCAAGAATATTACCACTGAATCATCCGTAAAGTCTCACTACATCATAATTTTTCAAAAAGAACCGAACATACCATTACCATACTGGTCTAGCCTACTACCTAGTTGTCCTATTTTCTTCGAGTTTCTTCTGAATTACCCTTAAGTTGACACTTCTCCTTGTCAGAACACTACGATCCTTACCCAAAGCTCACTACAAGACATCCTAACATAAAACTACACCGCTCTAAGTCCCATAAGCCACTGTATTCTTCTTAAGAACCTCCATAAATACCATAACCGAGACACCCACTCTTAAGGACCTTATGTGAATTTAAAATTGTTCCTCTTTCCTTTGTTATACTAAAATGTAGAATCCGTTGTCAAACAGAATTATCGCACATCTCCACACCATCCAGTGTAAGCAACCGATTCTAGTGATATTCAAATTCAAAAAAAATTCAATTGCCACATATATATTTTGAATCCATTAGAACCCTCTCGAGAGTCATCCACTTTGCTCAAATCTAATTTGCTCCGCCCAAATGGACCGAAAGACACGTGCTCCTTTAGCACAGTCAACACTCAAAGAAGTAATCTTTCCTTAACACGACCAATCAAATTCATAATTCGTGCGCACTACATCCTTCAAAATAATAACTTAATCATTCCATAATTTATATATTTTCATAAAGTGCAATGTAACCCGTATCCAGGAACCGAGTCATCCTCGATCTCCACCTCTGCAAGTCATAACTAACCCACAAGTATGCCTCAGACCAAAACTAAAATTTAACATATATCCATGAAATTGAATTGTCAATAGCAGGCTCCCCCACTTGGCTCAAAGCCGTACAACAAAACACTGCATAACTCTCAATACCCATACTTTATTACTTCCATAATACTGCAGTCAGTTCAACAAAAATTCTTCTCAAGGTTACGCAACACCCACCATAAAATATTTCAAACATCTGCTAAGTTCGCATTTATTCTCGTGACAGTCAAGTCAACTTTCTCAACAGGATTCAAATTCAAATCTCAACACATACGCCTAGCTGGTAGAAAAGAAACTCTCTACTCAACATTATAAGGAACACACCTACGTAGATTACTCCACAGGAGATAACCCACCTGCTTAGCCTCAAATTGGCATATTGCTATACCCTTTCGCAGCCACAACTACCACCGAATCACTTAATCTTTCTGAGTCAAAACTCATTAATAAGACATGAGAATTTAATTTGTCCCAATTTAACAACGTGAAAGATCCTTCAAAATATTCATACTCGGGACTGTACGTCACATCCAAACGAAAATCAAGCACCCTTTTTTCCCCAAGGAAACACTCCTCGTCACATTCGAATCGTCTTAACACATTCTGCAGTCACATCATACTCATCACAAAGCTATTTCCACCACTCATCGGGCCACAAATTCCACTCATAGGGACATTACCAGACATATGAGTCAAAATGTACAACTTCTCACAACTGAAACTACTGAGTCTAAGCTGAGGTCTAAACCTGGCCTCAAGTCCTCTACACTAGCCTATCACCAAAACACAGAATATATATCTCGCACCTCGTTCTTGGAATCACAAGCCAGTGATACACAGCTGATACTGAGCGCTCACATGCGTACAAGAATGCGTGGAAGAAATTCAAAGAGTTATGTTTCAAGCTGAATCAATTTCGGACAATGGAATACAAGAAAGTGAAATTTTCCTAAGGGTTCGACAACCTCTCGAAGATAAGTACAGACGTCTCAGTACCGATCCGCAAGACCCTAATAAACCTGCTCATGACTCGTGAGACCAATGTTACCTAGAGCTCTGATACCAACTTATCACAACCCAAAATTCTAACCTGTCTTGATGGCACCTATCTCAATACTAGGCAAGCCGAAAATTTCAATAAACCAGCATATCTTTTAAATTTGAAAACATAATAATTAAAATCAGCGGAAGAAACTCACAATTTCAATTATAACACTCCCAAAATCCGGTGTCGCTGAGTACATGAGCATCTAAATTGAATACAAACTCTGACTGATAAAATCATGTCTAAAAATATAGAACAGTACAATAATTAAACAGGAAGGGAATCAAGTCCGCCGTATCCGGGAGCACTTGGATCTGCACACGAGGTGTAGAGTGTAGTGTGAGTACAACTAACTCAATAAGTAACAAGACTAATCTCTGGGCTGAAAGCAATGACGAGCTCCGTAGGTACAGTCCAATATAAATATTGTTATAAAAATGTAGGCATGCTTTCAAGTTTAACAGTTAAACTCAGTACAAGTGAAATAGATCAATACTGCATGATATGAGGTATATGACGTCTCAGTAGAAATACCTCATGTAAATACTGGCCACAAATTATTCGGTCACTCGGTACTTTTTATGGCCAATCCAGCCCTGGGGTGTTCCAACCCGTATATAAATACACATCGACTGACAGTTAGTCACTCAGTACCGTGTAAGGCCAATCCAGCCATGCGGTAATTTATCACCAAATGTAAATGATACAGACAAGATCCATGTCCAGGTAAATTCATTACAATATAAATAAGTAAGGCAACTCCATGCCCTGATAAATCCATCCCGAATATGTATAATCATCTACGCTCACTGGGGGTGTGTACAGACTCTAAAAGGGCTCCGGCAGCCCAAGCATAATATAATGCCGATATGGCCTACTGCAGGTGGGCAGTCCCGATCCGTATAATAAATAAGCCTATAAGGCCTACTGCAGGCGGGCAGCCCCGATCCATATAATAATAAAGCTAACAAGGCCTGCTGCAGGCGGGCAATCCCGATCCATATAATAATAAAGCCAACAAGGCCTGCTGCAGGTGGGCAGCCCCGATCCATATAATAATAAAGCCAACAAAGCCTACTGCAAGCGGGCATCCCTGATCCATATAATAAATATCATCACTGAGTATGAAATATATATTTTAAAATAATTAATTTTACTGCAACACGACCCCATGGGTCCCAAAATATCGGCACGTAGCCTAAACATAATCTTTAATAAGAGCCCCAGCTCAATTTCTCTAACACGTGGGAAATGTTCAGATAATAACATGATTCTTTAATTTATACAACTTCACAGAATTTATTCAAGTCACAATTTCAATGGTGCACGTTTGCACGCCTGTCAGCTATCGTGTGTGCCACCTTCAGACAATTTATATAACACCAATTCGGGGATTCATACCCGCAGAACCAAGTTTAGTAGTGTTACTTACCTCAACAACACGAACCCAACGTCGAGCAAGCTAATCAGTACTCAGGAAATTCCATTCCGTGCGTATCCACCTCTGAATGCCTTCTTGTCTCCTCAATTGAATGCCAACGATCCGAAACTGAAATTCACCCCTTAATGATACTACAACGATCTAACTATACTAAGCAACTTCAATCTACAATATCAACATCTAATGGGATCAACATTAGTAACCAATTCCATAGTTTAGGCCATTTAGACAATTTACCAAACACCTAGTGGGCATACATTTATACATTTCTTAACCATAGAATTTGTTCTTCCAACTACCATTATTTACCAATAATTCATCCCACCATCATTTTTTAACAACTTATAATCCTAACATCACATGTGTGACCAACCATTCTCACCCAACCAACAAAAATCCATCAAATAATCACTTTTCAATTTCTACAATGGGTATTCATTTAAATTGAGAATTTATGGCTTCCAATCACTATACCATGAGTTCCAATACTTGATTCATATTCATATTTCCATAATAAATCCATACATGTATACATAATACTCTCACACTCAAGAATCATACTTCTTATGACCTACTTTTAATCCAAATCCCGAAATTAAAAACTAGGGTATGAAACCTTACCTCTTTGGTGAAGATCTTGTGATTAGCTTCCTTGATTCTTGAAGATTTGTGCAAGATTGGATGATTAGAATATTAGGTTTACTCTTTCTCTCTCTAAAATGCTCTTACATCTCTCTAAAATATCAGATTTTAGCTCAAAAATGAATTAACCCATCTCCCTACCCGGCATTGGGGGTATTAAATGAGATCGTACGTGCAAGGCCGCGCACCTGGGCAAGTGGCCGCGCATCCGGCCGCGCACCTGAGGCAAAAAGTCTCAAATATGAGCGGTCGCACATATGGGCGCGCATATGACACAGGTCTGGTAATATGGCCATAACATTTTGTATACATATCCAAATGATAAAAGGTTTGATGTGTTGGAAACTAGACTCAAAGGGAATTAATTGGATTGGTTATACACCATATAACTCTTCAAATCTTGAGAGTTATGCTAGTTTGAAGTTAGATCTTGTGCAAACTCACTTAAAATTTTATCCCATCATATAATTTTCAACTTGACTTAGCCTTAGGGCTCTTCTTAGACCCTAAACCATTCTTAATGTACTTCATACATATATTATCATGATCAATTGATATCATTCAAATTACCAGTCTTGTTCATACCCGAATTGATATAATTAGCACCCGCTAATCTTCTTAATGGTCTTAAAACACTTAGAAATTTTATGGGGTGTTACACTTGTATAAGTACCTTAAATTGTATGATATTAACTTTGCTTAACTGCTTTGACTAGAGTGTTTTGATGAGTCTAATCCTGAGTGAGTTATGTGCTATGTGTGTGAGAGGTTTGTGTGTTATTCTGTGCATTGCATTTGATGTCTAGAACTTCCCCCGTGTGTTTGCAAAGCGAAATAGTAGTTTTGTACAGTCTTGGAGGTGATATATGCGTTTCTTTGTTGATCCAGATATATATATTTTACCCGCCTAATTGTTATGTATCGTAGTTAACCTTTTGAGCATGTAATCCTATTTCTTTGGAAACCATTTGAATTAACCATCTATTTGAACCTTTTCACCACTCAAGAGCACTTGAATTGCATTGAACTTTGTAAAAGTTAAAGTGTGGGGTGGTTGGCTTGGCTTTTGAGTGGAACTAATAAAGTAAACAATAGTTGTATTTTTGTGAAAAATATTCTTTGATAGTGGTAACTCTTGATGTAATTGTGCTTAAAGAAGTATGGAGTTAATATACATTGATGTGAAGGTGGAGTTATGGTTTGACATAAGTGTGGGGTTTTAAATGTTAAAGTGTATGTATTAAAGTGCTTAGGGAGGTGTAGTCACTCTTATATCCAAATGTATCCTACCCGACCCGCAGCCTACATTACAACCAATTAAAGTCCTACTTGATCTTAGACTGAATGAGCTCGATTAGTAAAGCAGTACATTACGGGCAAGCCTATGGTGCATCTTTTGTGGCATATGAATGTTATTTGTTAGAGTGAGTGAATTCTTTCTATTTTGAGTTCCTAATTGTTCTTAATTTTATTCTGTGTGGAACTACTCTCTTTTGTTGTGTGAGGGCACTTGATTCATGAGGGAACGGTAATGTCATTGACCTCTATGTTAGAGTAAGTGAGTGAGTTGTGAATAATGCATGGTACTTGTGAATCAAATCTTGAGGGGAAGATGTTACACTCTTGTGCTTAGTCTATTTTAAAGATTCTTGGTGTGATGAGTTAGGAGAATTGTTTGAAAATGTCGTGTCTATATAAAGTGCAGTTTGATTGCTCGAGGACGAGCAATGGTTTAAGTGTGGGATATTGATGGTAGGCTATAATTACGTATTTAGTCGATTATTATACTCTAATTTACTACACTTTAATTAAGTTTGAGCTTTAATCGCTAGTGTTTTGCACTAATTGCGTATTTTATGCCTTATAGGAGTGATTCTGAGCTATGTAGATGTTATAAAATGAATTCGAGCTATTTGGAGCTTTGAAGTCCGAGTTAAAACCCAAGGGATCAAGCCGGGATCGGGTTCGGGGGTCGAGGATCAATTTTGGACGTCAAAATTCAAGGAAGAAGCAACTACTGAAGAAATGCACTAGTGCGAGGCACTGTGCGACGCACGGGGCGACGCATGAAAATCAATAAGTTTGCAAGTTTTCCTATTTCGGCTAGAAAAGGTGTTTTCGTCTGGGCACGACCCAACTTGATATAAATACATGTAAAACGTTATTTTGAGAGACGTTTAACATACCTTAGACCTAGGTAGAGCACAGAGCCGACGTGGAGTCCGGAATTCGTCAGATTCCATCTTTCTTCCATCAAACTTAGTAATCTTTAATTTTTCTTGATGATTTATTGTTTTGCTACCATATCTATGTGGAGCTAAACTTCACATTCTAGGGTTGTGGTTGATATGAATATTGAAGTTTATTAATTATATTACAGTTAATTCGAGTTATCATCTTTGGTTGTTTCTCTAATTTTGTGCTTAATTGTTTAGCCAGCAGTTGAGTTCTATTTACTATCTATGCTATGCTTGCGAAAGCCGTATTTAGATTAGAGTAGAATTAGAGAGATCTTGTTTCTAAACCCGTATCTCGGGAAAAGATTTCGCAGTTAGGATAGCAATATACCTAGCAGTCTTACTTAGTTGAATATCGTATTATATTCGTTCATGATAGATTCAAGACCATAGGAATATAGGGGTGGTATATTATGGATAGACGGATAGTATTGTGGGAACATGCTATTTATATAAACGATCTGGTCAACTAGCAATCATAGATAATTTGGATTAACAGGTAAAATTACGAACTCAATAGGAATAATAAACCAACTACAACCCTGGAATTTATATCTCCCTTGGTTACGTGTTTAAATTTTGCAATAGTAGTTGTAATAGAAAAATCAAACTCTTGATTATCTTGGACAATTAACTGATTTTAGCTTGCTTAGTTAACGGTTAATCTAAATCTCTGTGAGTTCGACATCCGACTTTCAAGCCACTTTATTACTTAACGGCCACGTATACTTGGGGAACCAACATCCGTACCTTAAACTTTTGCTCCGGTGCCCCTGATGGTGACGAGCTTGAAGCGTAGACTTAACCAGAAACACAAAAAACATAACTTTAATAAAAATAAAATGGGCCTCAAATCTCCACGAATATCAGGATAAAAATTAAGCCATCGTGCGTGTACGGTGTACCCTTCACCTCCTACTGAATAATATCTCAAAATGTCAAATTAATCTCATAACGGTTGAACTAGAAGCACGGAAAAGGCATAATGTACTTGGCAGAATAAAAGCCAAATGGGTGTCTCAGAAATAATAGCTTGTTTAGCCAAAAGGGCTTTTTTGGCTAAAAGTGCTTTTGGCCAAAAATTGAGGTGTTTGGCCAAGCTTTTAGATGGAAAAAAGTATTTTTGAGGAGAAGCAGAAAAAATAGCTTCTCTCAAAAAGCACTTTTCTGATAAGCACTTTTGAGAAAAATACACTTAAAAGCAGTTTTCAAAAGCTTGGCCAAACACTAATTACTGCTCAAAAGTGTTTTTCAAATTAATTAGCCAAACACAAACTGCTTCTCACCAAAAGCACTTTTTTGAAAAGTAATTTTGAGAAAAATACTTCTCAAAATAAGCTGATTTTAAAAGTTTGGCCAAATAGGCTATAACTCTCAAACTCAACACACTAGCAAACTAACAATCATTTAGATTTAAAAGAAAAAAAATTTAAAAAGGAAAAAAAAAAGAGAAAGAAAACAAACTTATCAGTGTAGAAACATCCTTAAAATAACTTGACAGCTCTGTTCAAGAAAAAGAGATTTAAATTCAAAAATGAAAGGGTATGTTTGTCATTTTAATAATCCATGGATTACTTAATACACTTATTCTTATTCCATAAATTTATTCGATTTTATATACAAAGAATAAGAAAAACTAACTAAACTTGTGCTCAATTTTGTACCAAAAATAATACGTTCTTGGAATAGCAACCAAACAATATAGGAAACTATCAGTTATGTCCATTTATAAGTAGTTTATTACAAAAATTGGCAAATTCATAAAATATTATTATTATTAGCCAATTAGCTATTTGTAGCCAAAAGGTCAATTTTTTGCTTTCATGTGATGACCCGATAGGTCATCTAGAGTTTTAAACCTTAATTCTGTGTTTCAAAAACTCAAATATCTCCTTTTAGCCCTTCTAGATTTACGTGCGCAGTCCGTGTAATTTTCTGAAAGGTTTTTATGTGAAAATTGATAAAATATGAAATTGTGCCTTAAAGATCCATTTGAGTTGACTTCGGCCAACGTTTTGAAAAAACGGAGGCGAATATGTGTTTTGACGATCCCAGTGAGTCTGTATCGTGATTTGGGACTTGGACGTATGCCCAGAATCGAATTCGGAGGTCCCTAACTCGAGTTATCGCATTTTGTTAAAAATTTGAAGTTTAAAGGTTTAAAGAATTTAAAAATGTGACCAAAGTATGACTTTGTTGCTACCGGGTCCGAATTCTGGTACCGGAGCATGGTAATAGATTCATTACTATATTTATGACTTGTCTGCAAAGTTTGGTACAAAATGCAGTTGGTTTGACATGATTCGGACATCCGGTTGTTAAAAGAGAAATTCTTAAGTTTCATTAAAAATTTTATTTGATTTGGTGTCCGATTCGTAGTTCTAGGTGTTATTTTGATATTTTGATTGCGCGAGCGAGTTCGTATGAGGTTTTTGAACTTATGCGCATGTTTGGTTTAGAGCCCTGAGGGCTCGGGTGAGTTTCGGATAGGCTATAGAGTGAATTTGGACTTAGAATCATAGCTGGTGCAAGTGTGTGTTCTAGTGTTGTTTGCAGATCTCGCATTTGCGAGCAGGGTCTGGGGGATTCGTTTTCGTATTTGTGAGATCTGGGGTCGTATTTGCGATCTCCTCAGGTCGCATTTGGGAACATATTGTTCGCACTTGCGAAGGCAACAGAGATGGGGGGCCTTCGCAATTGCGAAGGATTTCTCGCATTTGCGGAGCGAACCCCACATCGCAATTGCGACATCTGCGCCTGGTCAAAAGCTAAGTTAGACGGGATTTTTGTTCATTCTTTTAAACTTTCAACCCTAGAAACCTTAGAGGCAATTTTTCCAAGAGTTTTTCTTCCCCAATTCGTTGGTAGGTGATTCTAACCTACTTCCTTTCAATTACCCATTACTTTTCATAAGATTTCAACCTTAAATCTAGGATTTTCATGGTAGAAATTGGGAATTTGGGGTAGAATTAGAGATTTTTGTAAAATTAGAATTTAGACCTCAAATTGAGGTCGGATTTCGAAACAAATTACATAACCGGGCTCGGGGGTGAATGGATAATTGGGTTTTGCTTCAACTTTCGGGTTTGGACCAAGCGGGCCCAGGGGTTGATTTTTATTGACTTTTTTAATAATGACCTAAATTGAACCTCTTTCATTCGTGGGTAGTTCCTAAGGCTTAATTTTGAATTGAATGGTTAATATTTGCTAGATTTGGTTGGTTCGGAGGCTTGTTCGAAAGACAAAGCCGTGGTTGAGCTTTGAGTCGATTTGGTTGCCTACTTGCTACATGTTTAAATGTTTGGGTACAACGTATATGTGAGGTCATGGGTACTTATGCGTTGTTGTTGGTTTAAAGCATGTGGGTGAGACTTGTTTCTTGTAATTCATATTCTTTTTTGATTACGATATCCATGATTAGACTAGTCTATTACTAAATTGATCATTTATTACGCATTTATGAACTACTTATGATAATTGAGTATTTTTGGAAGTTGAGATTTGGTATTGTGGAACCGTTGTTGACGTAAGGTCTATTCTTGCTTATTCTATCTCCTTAATCAAATATATATTCACTTCTACCTGGTAAGGGAGAGTGTTAAAGAATGAAGGATGATGTCGTGACCGATTATTGTTTCATTATTAATTAATACATAGTAAGGAAGAGAATTAAAGCACGAAGGGTGATATCGTGCCGTATTTATCATTTTATGATGAAATTGAGAGTAAAAGCACGAAGGGTGATGTCGTGCCGTATTTATCATTTTATGGAGAGATTGAGAGTAAAAGCCCGAAGGGTGATGCCATGTCATTGTTATTGTTTTGTGGTGAGATTGAGAGTAAAAGCACGATGGGTGATGTCGTGCTGTCTTTATTCATTATGTTTCTCTGTTTTCATTGGTTGAAGGTTTATTGATTGTTTCATATCGTCATTTGATGTTGTAGTTACCGTCTCTTGTACCCCTTTTTCATGTCCCCTCCTAATCGTGCATGTTTAATCTTTATTTGTTGTTAAGTTGTACATATATTTTTGTCTATACAGGTTTAATTATGTGGGTGTCATGCCATAGCCTCGTCACTACCTCGTCGAGGATAGGCTCGACACTTACGGAGTACATTGGGTCGGTTGTACTCATACTATACTCTGCACTTCTTGAGCAGATTTTGGTACTGGTCTGAGCTGTACGTGAGGTGCATCAGCTCGAATCGGCATATTTGGAGACTCGAGGTAGATCTGCTGGCGTCCACAGACTTTGAAGTCCCCTTCATCCTTCCTTATTTACTGTTCATTTTATTCAAGACAGTTGTACTAATTTCAGACTTTATTTGAAGCACTTTTTGAAGCTCGTGCACTTGTGACTCCAGATTCGGGTTGTACTTAGATATTTTGTGTATTATGCCACTTCGCACTTCGTTTTAGTTTCATTTCAGTTTAATTGGTTTAATTATATGAGTTGTTTAAAACTGGTTTAAGAATTTCTCTAATGTTGGCTTGCCTAGCAAGTGAAATGTTGGGCATCATCACGGTTTCGAAGGTGGAAATTTCGGGTCGTGACAAGTTGGTATCATAGCACTAGGTTGCCTAGGTCTCATGAGTCATGAGCAGGCTTAGTAGAGTCTGGAGGATCGATGCGGAGACGTCTGTATTTATCTTCCAGAGGCTATGGAGTTTAGGAACAATTTCACTTATATTCTTCTCTGTCGTACGATTTTATACTATCATTAATGATTGAACTCTTCTATTCCTGCTCTCTCGCAGATGGCGAGGACATGTACTGCATAATCAGCTGGGCAACAGCCGGAGCCCCCAGTGGAAGCTCCTACCAAGGGTAGAGGTCGAGGCCAAGGTCGTGCCAAAGGCCGAGGCAGAGGTAGAGCTCAGTCTAGAGCTCGAGCAGCAGCACCAGTAGTGGAGCCTCAGGTGGATTTTGATGAGGAGGTTCCAGCTCAGACTGTACCTATTGGACCGGCTTAGGTCCCGAAGGGGTTCATCGCCACTCCAGTTCTTCAGGACGCTCTAGTCCGTTTGGTGGGGCTTTTGGAGAGTGTGGCCCAGGCCGGTACATTTTTGGTGGCACCAGCCATCTCTCTGACTGGGAAAGGAGAACAGACTCCCACTACTCACACTTCGGAGCAGATGGCACCCCAGTATCAGAATCCAACAGCCCCGCCAGTTGGGGTAGTTCAGCCGATTGTTGCGGCACAAGTCGGTGATAGGCCCGCTATGTCTTCTGAGGTCTTATTGAGATTGGACAAGTTTACTAAGCTCTTTTCAGTTCACTTCGGTGGTGCACCTTTTGAGGACCCACAGGATTATCTTGACCGCTGCTTTGAGGTGCTGCAGAACATGGGTATAGTTGAGACCAATGGAGTCGATTTGTTGTGTTTCAGATGACGGGTTCCGCCAAGAGGTGGTGGAGAGATTACATATTGAACAGAACAGTTGGGTCGTCTGTACTTGCTTGGGAGCAGTTCTCACAACTATTTCTAGAGAAGTTTCTCCCTATCACACTAAGAGAGGATTACCGCAGGCAGTTTGAGCGTCTCCAGTAGGACAGTATGACTGTTACTCAGTACAAGACCCGTTTTGTGGATCTAGATCGTCATGCTCTTCTCTTACTTCCTATTGAGAGGGAGAGGGTGAGGAGTTTTATTGATGGACTCACTCACCCTATCAGGCTACAGATGGCCAAGGATACCGGGGGTGATATTTCCTTTCAAACAGCTGCTAGTGTTGCTAGGCGGATCGAGATGGTTCTTGCATAGGAGAGAGAGTATAGGTCTGATAAGAGGTCTCATCATTTTGGTGGTTTCAGTGGTTCCTCGTCTGGAGACAGGGGTACTTTTGGTAGAGGCCATCCTCCCAGACCGTTTCACTCAGAGCTCCAGGCATCTCACAGTGCTTCAGGTGGTAGCGGCCCTCATATGTCTCATCTCGACCAGCTAGCCTACAGTGCACCTCCAGCTCCTATTAGTGTACCTCCGCTCCAGAGTTTTCAGAGTGGTTACTCATGTCGACATGGTCAGTTTCAGGGTCAGTAGTCACAACAGCCGAGGTCCTGTTATACTTGTGGTGATCCGAGGCATATTGCTAGACTTTGCCCTCGAGCACCAGGCAACTCACAGCAGCAGGGTTCCCATGCCATGGTTCTGGCACCAGTTGCTCCACTGCTCGCTTTTCCAGCTAGAGGCAGGGGTCAGGCAGCCAGAGGTGGAGGTCAGGCTGTTAGAAGTGGAGGCCAGCCAGCAAGAGGCTGTCCCAGAAACATGGTTAATAGTGGTGGGGCCCAGCCCAGATTTTATGCTTTTCCAGTGAGGCTTGAGGCTGAGTCATCTGAAGCTGTCATCATAGGTATTGTTCCAGTTTGCCATAGAGATGCTTCAGTTCTATTTTATCCGGGCTCTACTTATTCCTACGTGTCAACCTATTTTGTTTCATATCTAGTTGTGTCTCATGATTCCTTGAGTGCTTCGGTGTATGTATCCACATATGTGGGAGATTCTATTATCGTAGATCGTGTCTTTTGTTCCTGTGTGGTTACTATTGGGAGTCTTGAGACTAGCGTAGATCTTCTACTTCTTGATATGGTAGATTTTGATGTCATTTTGGGTATAGATTGGCTGTCACCTTTTCATGTTATAGTGGATTTCCCTGCCAAGACGGTGACCTTAGCCTTATCGGAGTTGCCTCGATTAGAGTGGAGGGGGACTCTTGGCCATTCTACCAGCAGGGTTATCTCTTATATGAAGGCTCGACGTATGGCCGGAAATGGTGTCTAGCTTATTTGGCCTATGTCCGTGATTTTAGTGCGGAGGTTCCTTAAATTGATTCAGTGCCTAATATTTGTGAGTTTCCAAATGTATTTCCTGCAGACCTGTCAGGGATGCCGTCCGACAGGGATATTGATTTCTGTATTAATTTGGCTCCAGGTACTCAGCCCATTTCTATTCTATCGTACCGTATGGCCCCGCCATAGTTAAAAGAATTGAAGGAGAAGTTGCAAGATTTATTTGATAAGGGCTTCATTAGACCTAGTGACTTGCCTTGGGGTGCGCCTGTGTTGTTCGTGAAGAATAAAGATGGATCAATGAGGATGTGCATCGACTATCGGCAGTTGAACAAAGTCACCATCAAGAACATGTATCCATTGCCAAGGATTGATGACTTATTTGATCAGCTTCAGGGTGCCAAGATATTTTCGAAGATTGATTTGAGGTCTGGCTACCATCAGTTGAAGATTAGGGAATCCGATGTCCCTAAGATGGATTTTCGGACTCGGTATGACCATTATGAGTTTCTAGTGATGTTATTTGGGATGACTAATGCCCCAACAACATTTATGGACTTGATGAACCGGGTGTTCAAGCCTTACTAGGATTCCTTCGTGATTGTATTTATTGATGAAATTTTGATCTACTCCCGCAGTCTAGAGGAGCACGAGCAACATCTTCGGATTGTACTTCAAACTCTGAGAGACAACTAGTTATATGCCAAGTTTTTAAAGTGCGAGTTTTGGTTGGACTCGGTCACTTTCTTGGGGCACGTCGTATCGGCAGAGCGCATACAAGTGGATCCTAAGAAGATTGAGGCAGTTCAAAACTGGCCTAGACCCACTTCAGCTACGGAGATCCGGAGTTTCCTGGGTTTGGCGGGTTATTACCGTTGGTTTGTGGATGGGGTTTCCTCTATAGCAGCCCCATTTACCAGATTGACCCATAAGGGTTCCCCGTTAAGATGGTCAGACGAGTGTGAGTTGAGCTTTCAGAAGCACAAGACTGCTTTGACTACGACGCCAGTGTTGGTATTGCCCACGGGTTCAAGATCTTACATGGTGTATTGTGATGCATCTCATGTTGGGCTCGGTGCAATATTGATGCAGGATGGTAGGGTGATCGCATATGCTTTGTGGCAGTTGAAGGTTCACGAGAAGAATTACCTTATTCATGACTTAGAGTTGGCAGCCATTGTTCATGCACGAAAGATTTGGAGGCACTATCTTTATGGCGTGTAGTGCGAGGTATTCACGGATCATCGGAGTTTACTGTACTTGTTCAAGCAAAAGGATCTCAATTTAAGGCAGAGTAGGTGATTGGAGATGTTGAAAGATTATTATATCACCATTTTGTATCATCCCGGGAAGGCCAATATAGAGGCCAATGCCTTGAGTAGAAAGGTAGTGAGTATGGGCAGCCTTGCGTATATTCCAGCTGGTGAGAGGCTGCTTGCTGCAGATGTTCAGGCTTTGGCCAATCAGTTCGTGAGGTTGGACGTTTCAGAGCCCAGTCGTGTTCTAGCTTGTACAGTCGCTCGGTCTTCCTTGTTTGAGCACATCAAAGAGCAGGCAGTATGATGACCCTCACTTGCTTGTCCTTAGGGACATAGTGCGGCACGGTGGTGCCAAGCAGGTTACTGTGGGAGATGATGGGGTTTTGAGGATGCAAGGACGTATTTGTGTGCCCAATGTAGATGGACTTCGTGAGTTGATTCTTGAGGAGGCCCACAGTTTCTGGTATTCTATTCATCCGGGTGTCGCCAAGATGTATCAGGACTTACGGAAACATTATTGATGGATGAGGATGAAGAAGGATATAGTTGCATATATAGCTCGGTGTCTAAATTGTCAGCAAGTTAAATACGAGCATAAGAGAACTGGTGGTTTGCTTCAGAAGTTAGAGATTCCCAAGTGGAAGTGGTCGTGTATCACTATGGATTTTGTTGTTGGGCTCCCACGGACTCAGAGGACGCTCGACGCGGTATGGGTCATTGTGGATAGGTTGACCAAGTCAGCGCATTTCATTCTTAGGGTAGCTACCTATTCTTCAGAGTGGTTGGTTGGGATTTACATCCGTGAGATCGTCCGCCTTCATGGTGTGCCTTTATCTATTATTTCTGATCGAGGTACGCAGTTCATCTCGCACTTCTGGAAGGCAGTACAACGTGAGTTGGGCACGCAGGTTGAGTTGAACACAACATTTCATCCCCAGAAAGACGGACAGTCCGAGTGCATTATTCAGATATTGGAGAACATGTTTTGTGCTTGTGTTATGGATTTCGGGGGTTCTTGAGATCAATTCTTGCTACTTGCGGAGCTCTCCTACAATAACAACTACTAGTCAAGAATTCAGATGGCTCCCTATGAGGCATTATACGGGAGGTAGTGTCATTCGCCAGTTGGATGGTTCGAGCCGGGGGAGGCTCGGTTGTTGGATACAGATTTTGTACAGGATGCCTTGGACAAGGTCAAGATTATTTAGGATCGACTTCGCACAGCTCAGACCAGGCAGAAGAGTTATGCCGGCCGTAGAGTTCATGATGTTGCATTCATGGTCGGAGAAAGGGTGTTTCTCCGGGTTTCACCCATGAAGGGTGTGATGAGGTTCGGAAAGAAGAGCAAGTTGCACCCTAGGTACATCGGGCCTTTTGAGATTCTTCATAGAGTGGGTGAGGTGGCCTACAACCTCGCATCGCCACCTAGTTTATTAGCAGTTCATCCGGTGCTCCATGTGTCCATGCTCCGAAAGTATCATGGTGATCCGTCCCATGTGTTAGATTTCAGTTCGGTCCAGTTGGACAAGGATTTGACTTATGAGGAGGAGCCGATGGCTATTCTAGCCCGTCAGGTCTGACAATTGAGGTCTAAGAGTTATCCTTCAATTCGAGTGCAGTGGAGAGGTCAGCCAGTCGAGACAGCCACTTGGGAGCCCGAGTCGGACATGCGGAGTAGATATCCACACCTTTTCACTAGTCCAAGGACTTTTCTATATTCGTTCGAGGATGAACGGTTGTTATAGAGGTGGAGAATGTGATGACCCGATAGGTCATCTAGAGTTTTAAACCTTAATTCTGTGTTTTGAAACCTTAAATATCTCCTTTTAGTCTTTCTCGTTTTTAGTGCGCAGTCCGTGTAATTTTTGGAAAGGTTTTTATGTGCAAATTGATAAAATATGAAATTGTTCCTTAAAGATCTATTTGAGATGACTTCGGCCAACATTTTGAGTAAACGGACCCGGATCTGTATTTTCTCGGTTCCGATGGGTGCGTATTGTGATTTGGGACTTGGGCTTATGCCCGAAATCGAATTCGGAGGTCCCTAACTCGATTTATCACATTTTGTCAAAAATTTAAAGTTTAAAGGTTTGAAGATTTAAAAGATGTGACCAAAGTTTGACTTTGTTGCTACCGGGTCCGGAGCTTGGTATAGGTTCATTACAATATTTATGACTTGTCTGCAAAGTTTGGTGCAAAAAGGAGTTGGTTTGACGTGGTTCAGACGTCCGGTTGTTAACATAGCAATTCTTAAGTTTTATTAAATATTTTATTTGATTTGGTGTCCAATTCATAGTTCTAGGTGTTATTTTGATAATCTGATCACGCGAGCGAGTTTGTATGAGGTTTTTGGACTTGTGTGGATGTTTGGTTTGGAGCCCGAGGGCTCGGGTGAGTTTTGGATAGGCTACGAAGTGAATTTGGCCTTAGAATCACATCCGGTGCAAGTGTGTGTTATGGTGTTGTCTGTAGATCTCGCATTTGTGAGGTCTGGCTCGCAAATGCAAGCCTCGCATTTGCTAACAAGACATCGCATTTGCGAGCAGGGCTGGGGGTTGGTTTTCGCATTTGCGAGATCTGGGGTCGCATTTGAGATCTCCTCACATTTGCATTTGCGAACATATTGTTCGCATTTGCGAAGGAAGCAGAGATGGGGGACCTTCGCAATTGCAAAGGATTTCTCGCATTTGCGGGGTTCGCATTTTCGGGGTTCGCAATTGCGAACCCCAGGTCGGAATAGCGGCGCCTGGTCAAAAGCTGAGTTAGACAGGATTTTTGTTCATTATTTCAAACCTTCAACCCTAGAAACCTTACAGGCGATATTTCCAAGAGCTCTTATTCCCCAATTCGTTGGTAAGTGACATACATCCTTTCAATTACCCATTACATTTCATAAGATTTCAACCTTAAATCTAGGATTTTCATGGTAGAAATTGGGAATTTGGGGTAGAATTATGGATTTATGTAAAATTGGAATTTAGACCTCAAATTGTGATCGGATTTTGAAAAAAATTACATAACCGGGCTCGGGGGTGAATGGGTAAATGAGTTTTGGTCCGAACTTTGAGTTTGAACCAAGAGGGCCCGGGGGTTAATTTTTATTGACTTTTTCAATAATGACGTAAATTGAACCTCTTTCATTCGCGGGTAGTTCCTAAGGATTATTTAGAATCGTTTGGTTAATATTTGCTAGATTTGGTTGGTTTGGAGGCTTGTTCGAAAGGCAAAGCCGTGGTTGATCTTTGAGTCGATTTTGGAGCGAGGTAAGTGTTGTGGTTAACCTTAACTCGAGGGATTAGGAATTCTTTACCTACTTGCTACATGTTTAAATGTTTGGGCACAACGTATATGTGAGGTCATGAGTACTTATGCGTTGTTGTTGGGTTAAAGCATGCAGGTGGGACTTGTTTCTTGTAATTTATATCCTTCTTTGATTACGATATCCATGCTTAGACTAGTCTATTACAAAATTGATTGTTCTTTACGCATTTATGAACTACTTATGATAATTGAGTACTTTTGGAAGTTGAGGTTTGGTATTGTGGAACCGTTGTTGACGTAAGGTTTATTCTTGCTTATTCTATCTCCCTAATCAAATATGTATTCACTGCTACTTGGTCAGGGAGAGTGTTAAAGCACGAAGGGTGATGCCATACCGATTATTGTTTCATTATTGATTAATACATAGTGAGGAAGAGAGTTAAAGAATGAAGGGTCATGCCGTGATGTATTTATCATTTTATGATGAAATTGAGAGTAAAAGCACGAAGGGTGATGTCGTGTCGTATTTATCATTTTATGATGAAATTGAGAGTAAAAGCATAAAGAGTGATATCGTGTCGTATTTATCATTTTATGGAGAGATTGAGAGTAAAAGCACGAAGGGTGATGTCGTGCCATTGTTATTATTTCATGGTGAGGTTGAGAGTAAAAGTATGATGGGTGATGCTGTGTAGTCTTTATTTATTATGTTTCTCTATTTTCATTGGTTGAAGGTTTATTGACTGTTTCATATTGTCATTTCCTGTTGTAGTTACTGTATCTTGTACCCATTTTTCATGTTCCCTCCTAATCGTACATGTTTAATAATTTATTTGTTGTTATCTTGTACGTATATTTTCGTCTGTACAAGTTTAATTACGTGGGTGTCCTGTCATAATCTCGTCACTACCTCGTCGAAGTTAGGCTCGACACATACGTAGTACATTGGGTCGGTTGTACTCATACTATACTCTGCACTTCTTGTGCAGATTTTGGTACCGATCCCAGCTGTACGTGAGGTGCATCAGCTCGAATTGGCATATTTGGAGACTCTAGGTAGATCTGCTGGTGTCCGCAAACCTTGAAGTCCCCTTCCTCCTTCCTTATTTACTGTTCATTTCATTCGAGATAATTGTACTTATTTCAGACTTTATTTGTAGCACTTTTAGAAACTCGCGCACTTGTGACTCCAGATCCGGGTTGTACTAAGATATTTTTTGTATTATGCCACTTCATACTTCGTTTTAGTTTCATTTCAGTTTAATTGGTTTAATTATTTGAGTTGTTTAAAACTGGCTTAAGAATTTCTCTAACGTTTGCATGCCTAGCAAGTGAAATGTTAGGCGTCTTCACAGTCTCGAAGGTGAGAATTTCAGGTCGTGACATTTCTTTTGAGAGGGTATTATTAGAATATATTGGGTACATCTTAAGGAGCTTGAATCTCAGTTTTGAGATTATTTGGTGGAGTTTTGAGGTGGTTTGAATTGAAAATTCGAAGTAGAAGATGAACATGAAAAAAATGATATGTGTATCACATATGTATCATATTTGTATCAAATGTATATTATATTTATATCCATGTATACATATATGTGAGATACATGCGTGATACATGTTTGATACATGTGTCGCAGAAGAATTTATTGAACTCAATTTTAACTATGAATTTTGATACCAAATCAGTCCAAATCACCTACAATCTTCCTCAAGTTTTGTATATTGACTCATCTTTATGTTTTCAATGAATTTTAACCATACCCATTGGAAAAGGGTCCTTTTTTACTTAGATTTTTGGAATTTTGTGTGTGTGTGTGTGTATGTGTGTGTGTATATATATATATATATATATATATATATATATATATATATATATATATATATATATATATATTTCATCACCTTGTTTACAACCTCATCCATAAAATTATCTTTCTGTCTTTCATATAATGGTGTTGATCACGCTTAAAAATATGGAAGGAGATCTTTGTGTGTGCTTCTTGGAGAGAAAGAACCTTATTTATTTGGGTTTTAATTTTTATATGTGCTTGGCTAGTTTTGTTAAGTCTATGATTAATGGCAAAAGGTTGGTAAGTTGTGACTTATTTGGGACATTTATGTAAGATTCCCAACAATGTACAGTGGTATGCTAGTTTTAAGGGATTTTTACCTATTTATACTACATATGAAAGTTTTTTACCCTCCCTAATCAAGTTTTAACTTAATTACATGGTCATATATAATTTACCAATTATATACAAATTAGTTTTAAATGAGTCACCCTTGATTGTAGCCCATTAATTTAGTAAATCCCCAATCACAATACTTTTTTCCTTTTTCTCTCTTTGAAATCAATCCTTTTTATACACCAATTCTACAAGGTTTTTTCTTCTAAAGCTCATAATTTTCTCTAACAATGGTAAGAAAGGGATTAATTTTTTATCGATATGAATTTTGCCATGGATAGAGTTTGAATCTTTTCTTGGCTTCCCCTTTTCATGTTGGCGTTCAAATGGCGGGCTAACAATAGATGAATATTAATTATTTGGCTAGGATGTTCGTGAAATTGTCAATTAGTAAATTTTTAAGGTGTTTGACTTTTCATTATTAACAGCCATTAAAAAAGCTTCGAGCCTTGATTTCAAATTCGAATTTTTAAAAAAATATTATTTGTTTGGATTGGATGTTATTGCAAACGATTGGGAATATTCTATGGAGATTATATCTCGATTTTGATGGTATTTGGTGAAGATTAGATTTGATTTGGCTGGATATTCATATTGAAATTCGAAGAAGAAGCAGAACACACTGCATACAACAAATCATATACAAAATACATACAGAAGACATATTGTATAAAATTTGTATGAAAATTATATTTAAGTTGTATGATATTGTAGTTGTATTTAATTGGGTTAAAATGATGTATGAAAGTTGTAGATAAGTTGTTTACTTTATAATTAGTTTGTATGAAATTTATTTTTAATATGTATGTTGTTGTAGATATATCAAATTTTGTATTAAATTTGTATCCTGTTATACCATATATTATTTTTTTTCTTAAAATAGGTAATTATGGCAAAGAGAGAAGAATTGAGCTAATTATGGCTTAAAATAGGTAACACACAACTAGAAGGAGTCTTATTTAGATTGAAGGACAATTTGAACTTTGTTCTCTTCAGTTACACCCTTTTACAAGCAAAGAATTCCCTAATTTAAGGCACTTATAATGGATTATATATAAATTCTAAGAAAAACTTATTTAGGACGGGTAATATACAAATTTTGAATAATTTTGGTAAATAAGTTTTCAATATTGTATATGACGGAAAAAATCCCTAGTTTTAATAAAACCGTACACATGGATTAGTTTTCCTTATCCACAAACCAAACGGGCCTTTCTCTAGCAGACAAATTAACTTAAATAGCTTCCTGTCAAGGCGCTTAAAAATAGTCGGTGGATGTATAATATATATATATATATATATATATATATATATATATATATAATCATGTATAATTATTCTATAATCATGTATAATTATTCTATAATCAATGTATACCGGCTAAAAAAATAAACAATGAAGTCGACCGACTATTTGTGTAAAGATTCCTTTCTTGTTCCGAGCTTATACATTGAATCCGTGAATTTTAATTTGTGAACCATGTTAGTTTATCATTTTTATCGATTACTGATTAATGCTTATTATAAGATTTATTTGTAATTATCTTAAAGTAATTTGATGTGTTGATATTTTTATACAATCAATTAGAACTACTTAAACTCAAAAATATAATAATAATATACAATACTCCCACCTTCTCATTTTGAAAGTTTTACTATTTGAGGAGTCAAATAATATTTCTTTTAAATATAATTTTCTCAAACCCTTTTTAAGTGTTCTAAAAATATTAACGATGTTGACTTATAAATTTGTAATATAATTGTAAGTATATAACTTTTTTTAAACAACTTGAAGAAGAATTTATTGTGAGATTCACATATTTCTTTTTTTAACTCTTTCATTCCAAACATGTTAACATAATTGGGCCGAATGAAGCCCTTATCAAGAAACTCCTGCAACTGCTCCTTCAACTTCTTTAATTCAGGAGGAGCCATACGATATGGAGGAATAGAGATGGGCTGAGTGCCTGGCAATAAATCAGTGCCAACATCAATATCTCTGTCGGGCGGCATGCCCGGGAGATCAGCTGGAAACATATCTGGGAAGTCCCTCACTACTGGTACTAATTCAACTGTGGGGGTATCAATAGTGACATCTCTCACATAGGCCAAATACGCATCACACCCCTTCTTAACCATTCGCTGAGCCTTAAGAAATGAAATGACCCTGCGGGGAATATACTCTAAAGTACCTCTCCACTCTAATCTCGGCAAGCCTGGCATAGCCCAGCGTCACGGTCTTAGCGTGACAATCAAGAATAGCATAATGAGATGACAACCAGTCCATGCCCAAGATAATATCAAAATCTACCATACTGAGTAATAACAAATCGGCTCTGGTCTCAAAACCACTAAGAGCAATCAAACATGACCGATATATACGGTCCACAACGAGAGAATCTCCCACAGGAGTAGATACATAAACAGGGGAACTCAAAGAATCCCGAGATATCCCCAAATGTGGAGCAAAATAAGAAGACACATATGAATACGTAGAGCCTGGGTCAAATAATACTGATGCATCCCTATGACAAACAGGGACGATACCTCTGATGACTGAATATGAAGCAACAACCTCTGAATGGGCTGGAAGGGCATAGTACCTGGCCTGGCCTCCCTCTCTAGGGAGACCTCGACCTCCCCGACCTCCCCGACCTCCACCTCGCGCTGGCTGAGGAGATGGGGTGGCAGCTGGTGCTGGAAGAATGGCCGGAGGACCCGGTGGAGCACGTGGAGTCTGATAAGTCTGTGGAGGTGCACCCCTCCTGGCTTTGGGAAATCTCTAACTAGGTGACAATTGTCACCATACTCAAAACAACCTCTCAGAGGACGCAACGGCTAAGACTGACTCGGACCTGGCCTACTGGACTGGCCAGTAATAGCACCTCGAGTAGGAGGCATACTGGATACTGGCGGTGCATAATAGGGATCCTGAGGTCTAGGAGGAGCTGGGACATCGCTAGCTGCTAGAAGAGCTGAATGAACAGGGTGACTTACAAAACCCCCCACCATAGCGTGTTGCTGGTGCACGAGCTCCTGAATAATGACTAGTCTCTCGAGACCTCTTGGCCTCTCTCTCCTCCCTGTCCCAGGCGAACATGCCCTCCACTCTCCTGGCAATGCTTACTGCCTGCTGATAAGTGATGTCCATCTCCAACTCCCTTGCCATAATGGTCCGAATACTAGGTGGAGTCCCTCAATGAAGCGACGAAACCTCTCTCTGACTGTAACAACCCGAGCTGGTGCATGGCAAGCTAACTCGCTGAAATGGACTGCATACTCCGACTCAGTCATAGCACCCTGACGCAACTGCTCAAACTCTACGCGCCAAGCATCCCTGAGGCTCTGAGGAACATACTCACGCAAGAACATCTATGAAAACTAAGTCCAAGTGAGTGAGGCTTCCTCGTCCGGACTACTCAGCTCATAGGCACGCCACCACTGATATGTTGTTCCCCTCAGCTGGAAAGCGGTGAAAGAAACCTCACTCGTCTCCACAATGCCCATAGTGCGGAGAATACAATGACACTTCTCAAGAAAATACAGAGCATCATCTGAAGTTAGTCTACTGAAAGTAGGTGGGTGGTACTTTTTGTACCTCTCAAGTCTGAGTTGATCTACCTCAGAAGCAGGTACCCTGATCACATGCTGAACCGGAGCCACTGGGGGCATAGGAATATACTCTAGGGCCTGATCAACCTGGACCCTTTGCTCAGGAGTGTGGGCTGCGGGAGTCTGTGCCCCTCCCCGGCCTGAGATGTAGCGGGAGCTATCGGGAATAGTCCAGCCTGAGCCAGAGTGCTGAACATGATCAAGAACTGAGCTAAAGTCTCCTGGAGGGCTGGAGTAGCAATAGGGATCTCCGGTGCTGGCCCTCCAGCTAGAGATGCTGGGGGCTCCTCTGTCGCAGCTCTCGCAGGTGCTCTGGCTACACCGCGTGGTCGTCCTCTACCCTGACCCCGACTTCTGGCGGCTATGATAGGGGGCTCGGGTGCCTGATCGTCGGTCCTCCCAGTACGGGTCCTCACCATCTGTGAGAAAGAATATAATAGAATCTTAGAATTTTTTTGGTGTCAGTAACTCGCACGACAAGGAAATCAAAGAAATATGATTGTTCTTAACAGTTACATAGCCTCCCGAAGATAAGTACGGATGTCTCCACACCGATCCGCGAGACTCTAATAAACCGGCTTGTGACTCGCGACTTCTATGAACCTAGTGCCCTGATACCAACTTGTCACGACCAAAATTACCCCCCTGTAAGGTGTCGTGATGGCACCTAGTCTTTACGACTAGGTAAGCCTAATATTACGAAAAATATAAAGAAAAACACAACATTTTAAAGATAAACAGCATATTATGAATAGCCAAGAGTAGTACCACTCGGCATATATAAAATAATTCCCCAAGACCCAGAATATCACTAAGTCACAAGCTTCTATAATCGATATAGCTCTATACAAAAAGTCTGAAGATAATAAAGAAAGTCTCTAGGAGATGGAGTAGAAGGGGACTCCGAAGATCTGCGGACACAAGCAGAAGTACCTTGAAGTCTCCTAGAATCAGTAGCACGCACTAGCCCCAAGGCTGATAGCTCATACCTAGATCTGCACACGAAAACATGTGCAGGAAAGGGCATGAGTACACCACAATGGTACCTAGTAAGTGTCAAGCCTAACCTCGGTCGAGTAGTGATGAGGTCAGGTCAAGGCCCTACCGGAGTAAAAGTAATAAATTAAATAGTAAAAGGTATAAGTAAAATTTACGGTAACACAGTTAACGAAATTCTCAAAAATTTAATAGTTAAGGGAGTCCTCGACTCAGAACAAGGTAAACACAATGGGGAATCTCCCGGGATACCGTCCCCTAGTTCCCAATGAATATGTAGTACAGGGGGATCTCCTGGAATACGAATATAGTGGTGTTGTATACATATAAATGGAGCAAGAAGAAATATTGCCAGAAGTGTGTTACAAAATGGATAAATTTGTAAATTTATGTGCAACGCAAATATGACTTCAATAGTGGTCCCAAAATAGGGTATTTCTACATTTCCAACATTCCTCGACTAAAGCTTTTTGCGATCATTTGCAGGGGTAATTTGCACATATCTCATTCCATGCTACTGTTTAAATTTGTCACGACCCGGAATACCCACCCTTGTGACCGTGATGGCGCCTAACATTTCACTTGCTAGGCAAGCCAACATTAGAATAGGTTTTAGCCATTTGTAACAAAATAAATTAACTGATGCCAATTAAGCTGAAATAACTGTAATAAAACTGAAATAATTTGCGAAAAGTCATAACAACCGCAATATCTAGATACAACCCCAGATCTGGTGTCACAAGTGCACGAGCGACTAGAATAATACAGATAATGGTCTGAATGAAAGTAAAACTGTCAAAAAAGAAATAAACAACTAGGATAAAGTAGAAGGGGACTTCTGGGCTGCGAACGCCAAGCAGTTGTACCTCAAGTCTCCGTCAGATGTTCGATCCAAGCAATCTACTGGCAACCGCTGGGACCGACTCCAAAGTCTACACAAGAAGTGCAGAGTGTAGTATGAGTATAGCCGACCTCATTTACTCTGTAAGTGTCGAGCCTAACCTCGACGAAGTAGTGACGAGGCTAAGGTGGGTCACTTACAATAACCTGTATGCAGTATAATAATAATGACGGGAAAAACAATACAGGAAAATAAGGCAGTTATCTCATGAAAATAAACTCAATCCTCTAAAATCAGTAAAACTAGAAATACCAATCCTCAGAATCTCGTACGAAAACACCGAAGCCAACACAATACAACAAGGAATACTAAACACACAAACCGTTGCAGTGCGCAACCCGATCCCACCGTACAAATACAATCCTCCCTTATTTCACCATATCAATAACAATAATAACAAGTAAAATCCATTGTGGCGCGCAACCCGATCCCACTATATAATCAGAATCAATATCATAATCCTCCCTTATTTTACCATATCAATCCTCCCTTATTCTACCTATTGTGGCATGCAACCCGATCCCACCATATGAATATCGATCCTCCCTTATTCCACCTATTGCGGCGTGCAACCCGATCCATAAATACAAATTAATAAATAAATCAATTCAACAACTCGAATCACAAAAATCTCTATGATTAATGAATATGAAAGCATAACCATAAAGGAAATCTCGTACCAAATCAAGAATTGCTATAATTAATACTAAGCGGCAAGACAAGTCAAATAAATGATAGCAAAAGGGTACAAGTAAATCAATTAAGGCAAGTAGCAGTTAATCATGGAAGCATGGGAGAAACTAACATTTTAATACGAGAATAATAAATGACAAGTAGCAAGTTACGGCATATGAAGCAATTAAAGCATGTAACAGTTAAGACATGTAATAAAATAATTAATGAAATACAAAAAAATATGGAAACAAGTATTTTGACGGCGTATATACACTCGTCACCTAGCCTATACGTCGCTACACATGAATTCCACATAGCACATAGCTCAAGGATTCTTAATTCCCTCAGATCAAGGTTAAATCCAACACTTACCTCGCTCCGCAAGCAAATCAAAGCTCTATCGTGGCCTTTCCTCTAAAATCTGCCTCCAAACCAATTGAATCTAACCAAAATTGACTCAATAACATCAAATAATACTAGGGAAATCAATTATAATAAATAAAGTTAAGATCTTTACACTTTTTTCAAAAACGTCATAAAAGGTCAACCCCGGGATCGCTTGGTCAAAACCCGAGATTCGGACCAAAACCCATTTACCCATTCACCCCCGAGACCGAGTATGTAATTAGTTTCAAAATTCGACCACAATTTGAGGTCTAAATTTCAAATTTGCAAACCCCCTCCCCCCCTAATTTTTCCGAAATCTCTAATTTTCTACCATGAAAGAACACAGATTAAGGCTAGAAGTTAGTGAGTAATGATGGAAATGGAAGAAAATTAGTTAAAGTACACTAACCTATGAACGGGTGATGAAATTTATCCTCCAAATCACCTTAGGCCGAGCTCTAATGAAAAGATGGTGAAAACTGGGTTAAATCCCGATTTTTAGAAGTTTATATGACTAGGCCACCTCACCCACTCTCTCAAGAATCTCAAAGGATCCGATATACCTAGGACTCAACTTGCCCTTCTTTCCGAACCTCATCACACCCTTCATGGGTGAAACCCAGAGCACCACCCTCTCTCCAACCATGAATGCAACATCACGAACTCTACGGTCGGCATAACTCTTCATCCTAGACTGAGAGGTGCGAAGTTGATCCTGAATAATCTTGACCTTATCCAAGGAATCCTTTACCAAATCTGTAACCAACAACCGAGCCTCCTCCAACTCGAACCATCCAACTGGTGAACGTCACTGCCTCCCGTATAATGCCTCATAGGAAGACATCTGAATGCTCGACTGGTAGATGTTATTGTAGGTAAACTCCTCAAGCGGCAAGAACTGAACCCAAGAACCCTCAAAATCCATAACGCAAGCGCGAAGCATATCCTCCAATATCTGAATAGTATGCTCGGACTGTCCGTCTGTCTGGGGTTGAAATGTTGTACTCAACTCAACTCGTGTGCCCAACTCATGTTGTATGGCCCTCTAGAAGTGCGAGGTGAATTTCATACCTCGATCAAAAATGATAGACACGGGCACACCGTGAAGACGGACGATCTCACGAATGTAGATCTCAGCTAACCGCTCTGAAGAATAGGTAACTGCTACTGGAATGAAATGTGCCGACTTGGTCAACCTGTCTACAATAACCCATATCGCGTTGAACTTCTTCTGAGTCTGTGGGTGTGTAACAACAAAATCCATAGTGATACGCTCCCACTTCCACTCATCAATCTCTAACCTCTGAAACTAACCAACATGCATCAGATGCTCGTACTTTACTTACTGACAATTTAGACGCCGAGCTACATATGCAACTATATCCTTCTTCATCCTCCTCCACCAATAATCCTTCCGCAAGACCTGATACATCTTGGCGGCACCCAGATGAATAGAATATCGGGAACTGTGGGCCTCTTCAAGAATCAACTGACGAAACCCATCCACATTGGGCACACAAATACGACCTTGCATCCTCAAAACCCCATCGTCTCCAACAGTAACCTGCTTGGCACCACCGTGTCGCACCGTGTTCTTAAGAACAAGCAAATGGGGATCATCATACTCGCACTCCCTGATGCGATCATACAAGGAAGACCGAGTGACTATGCAAGCTAGCACACGACTGGGCTCTGAAACATCTAACCTCAAGAACTGATTGGCCAAAGCCTGAACATATGCTGCAAATGGTCTTTCACCAACTAGGATATATGCAAGGCTACCCATACTCACTGCCTTTCTACTCAAGGCATAGGCCACCACATTGGTCGTCCCGGGATGGTACAAAATAGTAATATCATAGACTTTAAACAGCTATAACCACCTCCTTTGCCTCAATTTGAGATCCTTCTACTTGAACAAATACTGTAGACTTTCAAAGATCCGTGAATACCTCGCACGACACGCCGTAAAGATTGTGCCTCCAAATCTTCAGCGCCCGAACAATGGCTGCCAACTCTAAGTCATGAACAGGGTAATTCTTCTCTTGAACCTTCAACTGTCGCGATGCGTATGTAATCACCATTCCATCCTTCATCAAAACTACACTGAGCCCAATACGAGGTACATCACAATACATCATGTAGGACCCTAACACTGGCACCGTAGTCAAAGCGGTCTTGAGCTTCTGAAAGTTCAGCTCACACTCATCCGACCATCTGAACGGGGCACCATTCCGGGTCAATCTAGTCAATGGGGATGATATGGATAAAAAACACTCCACGAACCGACGGTAATAACCCGCCAAACCTAGGAAACTCTGGATCTCTGTAGCTGAAGTAGGCCTAGGCCAGTTCTGAGCTGCTCAATCTTCATAGGATCCACCTATATGCCCTCTACCGAAACAACATGTCCCAAAAAGACGATTGAGTCCAACCAAAACTCACACTTTGAAAAATTGTCATATAACTGGCTATATCTCAGAGTCTAGAGTACAATTCGAAGATGATGCTCATGCTCCTCTTGACTGTGAGAGTAGATCAAGATATCATCAATGAATACAACCACAAAAGAATCCAAGTAGGGCTTGAACACCCAGTTCATCAAATCCATGAACGTTGCTGGGGCATTTGTCAACCCAAATGTCATCACTAGGAACTCATAATGCCCATACCGAGTCCGAAAAGCCATATTAGGGACATCGAACGCCCTAATCTTCAACTGATGGTAGCCAGACCTCAAATCAATCTTCGAAAGCATCTTGGCACCCTGAAGCTGATCAAATAAGTCATCAATCCTCGGCAACAAATACTTGTTCCTGATAGTGACCTTCTTCAACTACCGGTAGTCTATACACATCCTCATCGATCCATCTTTCTTCTTCACGAACAACACGTGTGCAACCCATGGAAAGACACTAGGTCTAATGAAGTCCTTATCAAGAAAATAATGCAACTGCTCCTTCAATGCCTTCAATTTCAGCAAGGCCATACGATATGACGGAAATAGAAATGGGCTGAGTGCCCGGAGCCAAATCAATATAGAAGTCAATATCCACGTCGGGTGGCATCCCCGGCAGATCCTCAAGAAACACCTTCGAAAACTCAGGAACAACTGGTACTGAATCCATTATAGGAACCTCCGCACTAGAATCACGGACATAGGCCAAATTGATAAGTGGGGATTTTGATTTCTTATTAGCACCCTTTAGCTTTTGTTTTAGTCCGAAAGTATTGAATTGTGTTCCCGAAATTAATGAAATTGTGCAAATTGCAGGAATGCTGGAAGTTTGATCTCCCATGATGAAATCCGACTCAAAAGGAGTGTTCTGAAGCACAAAGCAACAAAAGGCGCAGAAGCAAAGATGTGCGGTCCGCAGAATAAATTGCGGACCGTAGAATTCCATCTGCGGCCGCAACCCAAGCAGCAGAACCCAATAGTCTTTTCAGCAATGTGCGGACCGAACATGAATTGTGCAGCCGCAGATCTGGGATTTCATTGACAAAAATTCAAAGTTCAGAGAATATGCAAGAAGACCAAGTCCTGAAGCCTTTGTGAAGTGCGGACCGCGCATGAAATGTGCGGCCGCAGAAGTTGCCTTACTGTCGTAGTTCAGAAATGTGCGGCCGCAGAATCCTTCTTCCTGCCAAGGGAAGAAATATGCGGATCGCACATGGAATTGTTCGGCCGCAGAACCTCCCGAGAGGTATTTTTGTCCGTGATTTTTGGCCCTGTATAAATAGACGGGTTTCAAAAAATTAGGTCAAGTTTGAACATTAAAAGTTGTTGTAGCCATTTCTTTTTACTACTTTAGGAAGTTTTACATTATTTTGGTGTTTAAACATTAGATTTTATCATTCTAATCTTTCATTATGGGTTTAATTAGATTTTTTCTTTATTTTCTTAAAATCCTATTATGAGTAGCTAGATTTTTACTCGAGTTATGACCCTACCCTAGTGTGTAAACCTTATGGATTATTAATTTTATGCTTGTTTATGATTGGGTGTTGATTATTTAGCTTATTTCATGCTTAAATTGTAGAATTAATGGTTGCAAATATTGATTCATGCCTATTTGACTTAGTCTCTACTTGAGAAAGAGAGACATAGTCTAGGATAACTTGGCTAACAAAGAATTGGGTTAATTGAGAGATTGATAAGCCTAATTAAAGGGTTCAAACTAGAGATAGTAAGAACCTGACTTGAGCTCATATCAACTATTTTATTTGATACCCATTTGGGCTTAAGAAAGTCAAATTGGGCAAAATCACTCTCTGACCAAGAGGTATAGAGTGAATAACGTAGAGTTGAGAGCTATAATACACCCCAATCAACAAAATAAGTATTAATATCTTTATCCCATTAGGCAAACACCCAGGTTATGGTCATAGCCCTAGGCCTTTAAACTATTTGGAAAAACATCAAAAACATTCATTTCTAGTTTATTTACCTTAGCTTGCAATCATTAGAGTTATAGTAGAAGTAGATATCAAAACTCTGTAATGGATGTGCAATTTAGGTAGTCCATTCATTCGCTTCAAATATATACTCCTGACACCCCTTATAACTCCCGGTGGATTCGACCCCGACTCATAGTTGGGTAATAACAAAAACAATGAAGTATTCCAAGTCAATCGTCACCGGGTGAAGCACTATTTGGGAAAGGTTAGAGATAGCCACGTCGTGGTGGTCATTCATTTAAATTGAGGGTATTTTTCATCGTGCCGCGATGTTAAATCAGGCGCTTCTTGGGAGGACACCCATGTTTCTTTTTCTTTTTCTTTTTGTAGTTAGGTATTATATTTGAAGTATGCTACAGGGTTGAGTGTGACTTACCGAAATTGTGGACCAAATATTTGGCTAAGTGCTCTAAGAATTGCGGACCGTAGTTGATTTGTGCGGACCGCACAATTATGGTTGTTGTAGCAAAAGTGCAATGCGGCCGCACAATTATCTTGCAGACCGCACAAATGAAAGGTTGAAAATAATCACTCTCTGAATTTTAGCCTGTCTGAGAAAAGGGTGATGTACGACCGCACAGGAAATATGCGCTCGCACGTGAAAATCTACGACCGCATAAGAATTGTGCAGACCGCAGATGAGATGCTGAGATGGATTCACCATGTAATAGAGTGTAGTCCGCACATGAAAATGAGCGGCCGCACTCGCTCTTCTTTCCCTTAACCAACCAACTAGTATAAATAGAGGAATAGGGTCATTTGTACATCTTTCACTCTCTCATAAAAACAATAGTTCCCTCTTGAAATTTCTTGATGATTTCATCTACCCACACACACAACATCTTTGATCAGTCACTCATTATACTCATTCATCTTGTATGCTTCAGTTTCTTCTTAATCGTTTTCTTTTAATTTGTAGATTTTTAGTTTTTGTTAGGCCATTTGTCATTAGAATTCAATTGTGTATCCATGTGGGGGTAAATCTGTAATGGATTAACTAATACATGCTCTATGGGGACAGGGTTAACATATTTTCATGCTTCTATGATGTTTCCATGTCAAATTGTGCACGAAATTGAAAAACCTAGATAGAAAAAACTGAACTGTTCGTAATTTTTGAATTCTACGACTACACCTGAATTTGTGCGGTCTGCAGATTTTGATATTAGGGCAACATAGTGAAAGAAGGGATCTGCAGCTGCAAGATAAAATGTGCGGACTACAGATTTCCCATCGCGGCCGTAGAACAGGCCTTCTACTGTCATCAGAGAGTCCTTACCTTGAGACCCCAATGTGCGGCCTCAAGTTTAATTGTGTGAATCGCAAAAATCATATTGCGACCGCACATCAGCCAATTCTCTGTCATCAGAGAGTTGGCATTTTTTTGGTCTCAGAAGTGTGGCTGCAAGTGAATTTGTGCGGACAGCACTTCACTATCGCGACCATGAAATAAAATTATGCGGTCCGCAAGTCCTCATCTGCGGCCGCAAGATAAATTATGTTAGCCGCAGTTCTTGTTCCGTACAAGCATACTTTGATTGAACACCCTCACTGTGCACTCTCATTATCCTTTATTTGTACATCTCTTGTATATGTCTGAGCATTGAATTGCATCTAACAATCGCCGGTGTTTGATGCAGATAATGGTTCGATCTAGATGATGCGAGACACTTCAAAAGGGAGAGGTGAACCTTTTCGGGGCCGAGACAAGAGTGACTTAGCCCTTGGCCAACCAAAGACAATAAGGAATAAAGCAACATCCAGTAGAGGGAGAGGTGCAGATCTCTCCGAGATGAGCTCATATGTCCCGTCTAGGGAAGTATCAGAGGGAAACTCAGCCTCTGTTCAGGAGCAGTCGGCCGTATAGTCTAGGCCGCCAGGGAGATACCAGCTCAGGGATGAGCCATCCTCATCTCATAGAACTTCTGAGGGATCAAAGAGTGTTAGTCAGGCCTCTGATCCATCGGCTACACCAGTCCCTAAGGCATTGGATGCTCCAGTTCATGATATCCCCGATAATGATAGAGGGGGAGATTCTATAGCTACCAGTCTTGAAAGATCGAAAAAGAAAGAGGTTTGGGAGGATCGCTTTGTTAGCCTGACCACCTTCACTAGTTTCCATGTGTGGTGGCCAGCGAGGTCGCTAACTCTTGAGCCACAGTTTCTGTTGACAGATTTGGAGAGGTATAACGCAACAATTTTGAGACAGTTCAGGGCATGCAAGGGGTGGATGTGGTTCACTTAGAGTGTAGTGGATGCCAAAGAGTACCTTGTCCGTGAATTATATGCCAATGTGACTCATATCAAAAGGGGGACAAAGGGGACCAAAGTATATAACCTAAAAGTGAAGTTTGATCAGCATACGCTCAACGCGTACTTGGGATTTGAAGATGTTGAGCCGAAGGAGTATATGGAGAAGTGTGCATTGGGGGACGAGGTCCGACCTTGGTTAGTGGAGATTCTGGCACCACTAGGACCACCACCACCATGGATTGCTGCTGGGGTTCCCATCCACCGTAGCACATTGAGCTTTGAGGTAAAGGGGTGGCAGACATTTGTGTGTAGCAGGATAGATCCATGCTGGTTGCTTCTATTATGGCCGGGTACCCAATCAATGTGGGAAACGTGATATCGGCCAACATCTTAATGATAGCTCGGCAAGATGACTCATCCTACCCGTATCCCAACACCATTACAGAATATCTCACCAATGCAAAGGTAGAGCCGAGGGATTATGATACAAAGGTGAAGCCGAAGAAGCCTTTTGCTTGGTACTCACTGATGGATTCGATGAATCCGAAGAAAAACATTCAGCCTCTTACCACCACAGGCAAGTCTGATGAGCCAGCAGTGGTAGCTCCTGAGACTGTTGTTGTTCCATCCACTTCAGTTGAGCCTTCCTCCAGTACCGCAGCTATGTTTCCACCATCATCCACAACCCCTACTGGAGCTACTGCCACAGCACCCACCTCATCTTTGAAGCCAGTGCCCGTGCCTACTCACCCACTATCTGCACTGTGAATCTCCCAAACATTGGCAAGTCTCAAGAACTGGATGCAGACAATCACTGTAAAGCTGACTGACTTGTCCAGTACTTTTGCAGTGCAGCCCACCTCACAGGCATTACAGGTTCCTTCTGACATTGAGGAGACATTGAAGAAAATTTTAGAGAATCATAAGACTATCATGGACACCTTGGTATATCATGGATCAGTGATTGAAGAGCTGAGAAAGAAAGTAAAGAAGATGAAGAAGTCCCAGGCCAGCAAAAGTCAGTGAACAAGCTCCGGAGAGTGATGACTAGGATTGCTACAACCGGAGATCTCCCATTTGATATGCTACTTGACCCACACCATTATGCCCCAGATCCTTCAGCACCATCTGCACCGGTGACACCAGATGGCCAGTCTAAAGAGTTAGACCTTGCTGCTGATACTGCTGAGGCAGTGCATCAGATGTTCGCCAACCCAACCATCCCTAAAGTTGAGGATGACGAGATTCAATTGGCTGATCCTGAGGGCGATGACATTGCTGGGGACACAGATATGTCCAAGGAGCCATAGGGAGTTTTTTTCACTCTTCCCACTTTTACTCTTATTTTGCTAAGCATTGGGGACAATGCTTACTTTTATTCGGGGAGGGGGTGGAGTTTATTTGACACATTTGGTACTTTGATACATTTGGCCTGTAATAATTTGATGATATTCTCTCTTTTCTTATTTGTATGTATATATCTTCTCTCTCTCTTACTATGTAGATTCATTATATCTTTAGTAGTTTTGCTCATTATTTTTTTTTTAATCTTTTTTTTTTGCTTATTAGCTTCTTTTTATGTTTTAGTAGTGTATTAGCTCTTGTTTTGTTTAGTAGCTTTTTTTATGTTTTAGTAGATAATAAGCCTTTGGTTTTCTTAATGCCATGGTTTTTTTCCAAAGGTAGTTGTTGTGTGAACCGGGTGACTTGTTCCAACGATGGATGGCGTGACAACCTTCTTAAGGGAATGAGTCTGTTTTTGTGTTTAGGTAATAATAGTAGTAGTAATGAATAAAAAGACCTTATTAAATCATGCTCGAAGATTTAACCATAATTCAATTGGTACCAACACACTTAACTACGTGCTTATGGTTAGAGACAAGGTTTTTGAAAGAAATAGCTCTAGTAGTGACTTTGTGACTCTTGTGTTGACTCTGGCAATCATCAAGTGGTTTAGTTGGACCATAGTGATCTTTAAACTTGAATGTGGTCGTTGTGGGACCTCAACTCTGTCCTTTTTTACAATCTGGTTGCGTGAGGGTGAGGTGAATTGTTGCTAGTCCAAGTATCCATGAGAAGGGTCTAGAACATGCCCCGAATGTGTGTCAAGGCGAAATCCTAAGTTTTTCTTGGTTTGAGAAGTGATTGTAGGCTCTCCTTGGCCCGTTTGAGTTTTCTATTGCCAACTAATGTCATTGTCCCTAGTCAACTCCTTTGAGCCTCTAGCCTTTCTCATTTGATAACTATGTTACAAACCTTTACCCATTTTATCATGACCCTCTCTTGGCACCCGAGCTTTCCTTAACACTCTTGAGAAACAAATGGCTTAAAACGTAAGTTTGGGGGAGATATGAGGAACTTGAAAAATTTATCAAGGCACAAAAAGAGAAAAGAAATGATCTCTACGAGAATAGAAGGCAAGAAAATAAAAGAACAAAAAAAAAAAAGAACAATGCAAAAAGTGAATAAGTGGAAGGGTTGAATGGATTCAAAAAAAGAGAGGTAATGATCCGAAACATGGAGAAATCAAAAAGGGAGAAAAAGAATGAAATGATCAAGAAAGAGTGATACTAAGTCTCTTTATTCCCCAATGAAAAGAAAGTGCCTCTAAGAATTGGCAAAGTGTGAGCCGAAAAATAAAAGATGGAGTGCTTAAGGAAAGGTATAACCACTTACCCATACGGTATCCTACCCTAACCCAAAAGCCTTCATTATATCCCGAAAGAAGTCCTACTTGATTTCAAATTGAGTGAGCTTACATTAGTGGCAATCTACATGAGGGGCAAGCCTATGGTACTTGACGACGTACCTGTGACATTCTATTGAGAGAGATGAGTGAACCTTTCATAAATCTTTGGATTGAGTGCTAAATTTCTTAAGTGGGCCTGGAAAATGGAAAGTAGAGAAGGAAGAGTTTGGAGTCCACCATGGCCTACATGATAGAGCAAGAGTCCTTGATGAGTAAAGTCAATTCTTGAAGCTCAAATGTCACAGTAGAACTATATGTGCATGAATGCTTAACTTGTCGCCTGGTTGATAATGCATGAGTAGTGTGGGTAATTGTTGGTCCCAATTGATGTGTGAATGGCTCACCTTTGACTCGCTTAAATGACCCTTAACTTTTGGAGGTGGGAACTAATTTATTTGCTTGAGGACAAGCAAAGACTTATGTTTGGGAGAGTTGATAAGTGGGGATTTTGACAGCTTATTAGCACATTTTAGCATTTGTTTTAGTCCGAAAGAATTGAATTGTGTTTCCGAAATTAATGAAATTGTGAAAATTGCAGGAATGCTGGAAGTTTGGTCTCCCATGATAAAATTCGACTCAAAAAGGAGTGTTTCGAAGCACAAGGCAATAAAGGGCGCAGAAGCAAAGATTCCATCTGCGGCCGCAACCCAAGCAGCAGAACCCAACAGGCTTTTCAGTAATGTACGGACCACACATGAATTGTGTGGCCATAGAACTGGGCTTTCACAGACAAAGATTCAAAGTTCAGAGAATATGCAAGAAGACCAAGTCCTGAAGCCTTTGTGAAGTGTGGACCGCACAAGAAATGTGCGGCCGCAGTCCAGAAATGTGCAGCCGCAGAATCCTCCTTCCTGCCAACTGAAGAAATCTGTAGACCGCACATGAAATTGTGCGGCCGTAGAACCACTCGAGGGGCATTTTTGTCCCTGATTTTTGGCCTTGTATAAATAGATGAGTTTCACAAAATTAGGTCAAGTTTGAACATTAAAAGTTGTTATAGCCGTTTCTTTTTACTACTTTAAGAAGTTTTACATTATTTTGGTGTTTATACATTAGATTTCATCATTCTAATCTTTCATTATTGGTTTAATTAGCTTTTCTTCTTTATTTTATTCAAATCCCATTATGAGTAGCTAGATTTTTACTAGGGCTGTGACCCAACCCTAGTATGTAAACCTTATGGGTGATTAATTTTATGCTTGTTTATGATTGGATGTTGATTATTTAGCTTAGTTCATGCTTTAATTTTAGAATTAATGATTGCAAACATTGATTCATACCTATTTGACTTAGTCTTTACTTGAGAAAGAGAGACCTAGTCTAGGATAACTTGGCTAACAAAGAATTGGGTTAATTGAGAGATTGATTAGCCTAATTAAAGGGTTCAAACTAGAGATAGTAAGAACCCGACTTGAGCTCATAAAAACTATTTTATTTGATACCCATTTGGGCTTGAGAAAAACAAATTGGGCAAAATCACTCTCTGACCGAGAGGTATTGAGTGGGTATCTAGAGGTGTGAGCTGTAATACACCCTAATCAACAAAACAACTATTAATGTCTTTATCCATTAGGCAAAGACCCAGGTTAAGGTCACAACCTTATGCCTTTAAACTATTTGGAAGAACATAAAAAATATTCATCTCTAGTTTATTTACCTTAGCTTGCAATCATTAGAGTTATAGTAGAAGTAGAAATCAAAAATCTGTTGTGGAAGTGCAATTTATGTAGTCCATTCACTTGCTTCAAATATATATTCTTGACACCCCTTATAACTCCCAGTGGATTTGACCCCGACTCATAGTTGGGTAATCATTATTGCATACGACCGTATCATATCTCTTATTGAGGTGTGTTGTGGACGTCATTACAAATAATCTAGACATCCCTTCTCGACAATAAATCGAGCCTTCACATAAGAAATAACTATGATGGTAGAGTGGCCAGGACTCCCTCTCCACTCTAATCGAGGCAACCCCGACATGGCTAAGGTCACCGTCTTGGCGTGACAGTCCAATATAGCATGATAAGGTGACAACCAATCCATACCCAAGATAACATCAAAATCTACCATATCAAGAAGTAGAAGATCTACGCTAGTCTTAAGACTCCCAACAGTAATCACACACGAGTGATAGACACGATCTACAACAATAGAATCTCCCACAGGCGTGGACACATAAATAAGAACACTCAAAGAATCACGAGGTACAACCAGATATGAAGCAAAATAGGATGAAATGTAGGAGTAAGTAGATCCCAGATCAAATTGAACTGAGATATCTTTATGGAAAACTAGAACAATACATATGATAACGACATCAGATGACTCGGCCTCACACCTAGCTGGGAAAGCATAACATTGGGGCTGGGGCCCACCATTCTAAACTACATCTATGGGATGGCCTCTAGCTGGCTGGCCTCTACCTCTAACGGCCTAACCTCCACCTCTAACGGCCTAACCTCCACCTCTAACGGCAAGACCTCCACCTCTTACTGGCTGGACGGGCAGTGGAGCAATCAGTACTGTAACCATGGCACGAGAACTCTACTGTGGCATGCTATCCAATAATCTTGGACAGAACCTCCTAATATGACCAATACCACCACACTCAAAACACACATCCTACTATTGTGGCTGCTGAAGCTAACCCGAACTGGCTAAATAACCACGATGGTAGCTCTGAATCGGAGGTGCATTTATAGGAGCTGATGGTGCACTATAGGCTAGTTGTCTAGAATGAGGCACATATAGGCCACGTCTCCCAGAATCATTGTGAGATGCCTGAAACGCTGAATGAAATGGCCTTGGAGGATGGCCTCTACCAAAAGTACACCTGCCTCCAGATGAGGCACCACTGAAACTACCGGAATGACGAGGCCTCTTATCTGACACCGACCCTCTCTCCTGAGCACGAACCAACTCGATCCGTCTAGCAATATCTACAGCCGTCTGGAAGGAAATATCACTCCCTGTCTTTTTGGTCATCTGAAGCCTGATAGTGTAAGTGAGCCCATCAATAAATCTCCTCACTCTCTCCCTCTCAGTAGGAAGCAAGATAGTGTCATGGAGAGCTAGGTCCACAAATCGAGTCTCGTACTGGGTAACAGTCATACTACCATGTTGGAGACGCTCAAATTGCCTGCGGCACTTCTCCTTCAGGGTGACAGGAATGAACTTCTCTAGAAATAGCTGTAAGAACTGATCCTAGGTAAGTGCAGGTGACCTAGCTGGTCTAGTCAACATATAATCTCTCTACCATCTACGAGCAGAACCAGTCATCTGAAACACTGCAAAATCGATCCCATTGGTCTCAACAATACCCATATTGCGCAACACCTCGTGGCAACGATCTAGAAAATCCTGTGGGTCGTCATAAGATGCACCACCGAAATGAACAGGAAGTTTGGTGAACTTATCCAACCTCAACATAGCCTCAGAAAACAAAGCGGGCCTATCACCGGCTTGTGCCGCAACAATCAGCTGAACTACCCCAACTAGCGGGGATGCTGGAGTTTTATATTGGGGAGCCACCTGCTCCGGGGTGTGAGTAGCGGGAGTCTGTGCTCCTCCCCCTACCCGAGAGACGGCTGGTGCCACCGGGAATGTATCGGTCTGGGCCACACTCTCCATAAGGCCCACCAAACGGACTAGAGCGTCCTGAAACACTGAAGTGGCTATGAACACCTCCGGGGCCTCAGCTGGTCCGATAGGTACAGTCTGAGTAGAACCTCCTCCTCAAAATCCACCTGAGGCTCCACTGCGGGTGCTGCTGCTCGAGATCTAGGATGGGTTCTGCCTCTTCCTCTAGTCGTAGCTGCCATGGGGGCTCCGGCTCCTATCTGGTGGTAGATGCAGTACGTGTTCTCTCCATCTATGAGAGAACAAGGATAGAAAGGTTCAATCATCAATGATAGAATAAAATCGCACGACAGAGTAAGAAAGAAGTGACATTTTTCCTAAACTCTATAGTCTATGAGAGATAAGTAAATACGTCTCTGTACCAATGCTCCAGACTCTACTAAGCTTGCTAGTGACTCGTAAGACCTAGCCAACCTAGTGCTCTGATACCAACTTGTCACGACCCGAAATCCCCACCCTCGGGACTGTGATGGCGCCTAACATTTCACTTGCTAGGCAAGCCAACGTTAGAATACGTTTTAGCCATTCTTAAAAAACAAATTAACTGATACCAATTATGCTGAAATAACTGAAATAAGATACGAAAAGTCATAACAACCGCAATATCTAGATACAACCTCAGATCTGGTGTCACAAGTGCACAAGCGACTAGAATAATACAGATAATGGTCTGAATGAAAGTAAAATTGTCTGAAAAGAAATAAATAGCTAGGATAAAGTAGAAGGGGATTTCAGAGCTGCGAACGCTGAGCACATGTACCTCAAGTCTCCATCAGATGTCTGATCCGAGCAATCTACTGACTGCTATTGAGACCGACTCCAAAGTCTGTACAAGAAGTGCAGAGTGTAGTAAGAGTACAACCGATCCCATGTACTTTGTAAGTGCCGAGCCTAACCCCTCAACGAAGTAGTGACGAGGCTAAGGCGGGTCACTTACAATAACCTGTACGCAGTATAATAATAATGACATGAAAGGAAATACAGGAAAATAAGGCAGTTAACTCATGAAAATAAACTCAATCCTCGAAAACCACTAAAACAAGAAATACCAATACTCAGAATCTCGTACGAAAATATCGAAGCCAACACCATACAACAAGTAATACAAAATACAAAAATCGTTGCGGCGCGTAATCCGATCCCACCGTACAAACACGATCCTCCCTTATTTCACCATATCAATAACAATAATAACAAGTAAAATTTATTTCGGAGCACAACCCGATCCCGCCATATATTCAGAATCAATATCATAATCCTCCCTTATTTCACTATATCAATCCTTTCTTATTTCACATGTTACGGCGTGCAACCCGATCCCAACATATCAATATCGATCCTCTCTTATTCCATTTGTTACAGCGTGCAACCCGATCCATAAACACAAATCAATAAATGAATCAATTCAACAACTCGAAACACAAGAATCTCTACTATTAACGAATATGAAAGCAGAACCATAAAGGAAATCTCGTACCAAATCAAAAATTGCTATAATTAATACTAAGCGGCAAGACAAGTCAAATAAATGACAGCAAAGGGGTATAAGTAAGTCAATTAAGGCAAGTAACAGTTAATCATGAAAGCATGGGAGAAACTAACATTTTAATACTAGAATAATAAATGACAAGTAGCAAATTACGGCATAGGAAATAATTAAAGCATGTAACAGTTAAGACATGGAATAAAATAATTAATAAAATAAGGAAAAGCATGGAAACACATATTTTGACGGCGTATGTACACTCTTCACCTAGCATATACGCCGCTACACATGAATTCCACATAGCACATAGCTCAAGGATTCCTAATTCCGTCAAATCAAGGTTAGACCCAACACTTACCTCACTCCGCAAGCAAATCAAAGCTCTACCGGGGCCTTTCCTCTTAAATCCGCCTCCAAACCAATCGGATCTAACCAAAATCGACTCAATAACATCAAATAATGGTAGGGAAATCAGTTACAATACATAAAGTTAAGATCTTTACACTTTTTTCAAAATGTCAACAAAAGTCAACTCCGGGCTCGCTTGGTCAAAACTCGAGATTCAAACATCCCAAATTTGCAAAAACCTCCAATTCTTCCCAAATCCCTAATTTTCTACCATGAAGGAACATAGATTAAGGCTAGAAATTAGTGAATGATGATGGAAATGGAAGAAAATAAGTTAAAGTACACTAACCTATGAAAGAGTGATGAAATTTCTCCTCCAAATCGCGTTTAGGCCGAGCTCTAATGAAAAGATGGTGAAAAATGGGTGAAATCCCGATTTTTAGAAGTTTATATGATTGGGCGTAAGGTATTCATCGCGTTTGCGTGACACCTGACGTGTTCGCAAAGGAAACTGCCCAGTTGGCTTACGCGATCGCGAAACACTCTACGCATTCGCGTACGCTTAGCCCGCCTCGCCTTTGCGTTTGCGAGTTGGGGCTCGCGTTCGCGTAGAGTAAGTTCCATTCCCAGCCCCCGCCTCTCTAACACTACGCGTTCGCGATGGAGTGGCCGCGTTCGCGAAGGGCAGACCCCCCACTGCTCCGCGTTCGCGATCAAAACCTCATGTTCCGGATGAGTAAATCCACCCCAGTCCCTAAACTACTCTTCACGATCGCGGGAGTATCTTCATAATCGCGAAGAAGGACACACCAGCTGACAACAGAAGCCAAAACCAGAAATTCTAAGTTCAAATCATCTGTAATCTATCCGAAACTCACCTGAGCCCCTCGGCCTCCTAATCAAACATGCACACAAGTGTAAAAGATCATACGAACTCGCTCGCGCAATCAAAACACCAAAATAACACCTAAAACTATGAAACAGACACCAAAACGAATGAAATTTTCAATGAAACTTAAGAACGTGAAATTCTCAACCGGACGTCCGAATCACGTCAAATCAACTCCGTTTTGCACCAAATTTTGTAGACAAGACATAAATACTGAAACAAACCTATACCAAGTTCCGGTACCAAAATTCGAACCTGGTAGCAATAAAGTCAAACTACAGTCAAACTTATGAATTCTTTAAACCTTTCAACTTCTAGTTTTCAATAAATTATGATAAATTAAGTTAGGGACTTCCGAATTTGATTCCAGACATATGCCCGAGTCCCAAATCACGACACGGACCCACCGAGACCGTCAAAATACTGATCCGGATCCGTTTACACAAAACGTTGACCTTAGTCAAATCAAATGAGTTTTAAGGCACGCTTTCACATTTTCATTAATTTTCTCATAAAAAACTTTCGGAAAAAGGACACTTACTTCACACGCATATCGAGAAAATCTAAACGGAGCTATTTGAGGTCTCGAAACACAGAAATGAATGGTAAAACCGTAAATGACATATCGAATCATCACAAAATTTTGTCCATATTTAAGAAATTTGTGCAAAAACTGCCTTGGGACATAACTTTAGTACACAAGTTATGCTGGGTGGGGTGGGGCATAACTTTGAAACAAATTAGTCACAAATTCTGCCGGCTGAATATATTTGTAATTTAAGAATTTCTCTTAAAATGCTAATCATGTACTGAGACATTTTTGTTTGAAATGCAATTAAATTTAAGACAAATCAAGAAATAACTTGAGTCTTATAGAAACGAGTGATTACATAGTACAATTACAATTACATAGCAGGACTGAAGACCGAGCATATATACGTGAAGACACAAACACCGTCTATCTAATTTCCTATTAACAGTTCCAAGAAAAATCACCCTCATACTATTCTCAGTAATAATATGCAATAATCGGACTCTTATTTTCAGTGATAAGCTAAGTGTCCGCAAACTTTTGATTTGGCATCGATGAAGATGATTTTTAAGGAATCAAGGGTGAGTTGGTGAAGTTTGACTGTCAACCAAAGCTAATCAAGGAATCTTACACACTATTTGCACAAAAAATGCTGAGGCAAGGATATAGGACTTTAATTTGGGCACACCTAAAGTGCGCACCTAACCTTGGGTACACCTGAGGGGCAAAGTTAGAGAAGCGGAAAAGGATTCGTACGAACTTCCTTTACCGTAAAACTATATGTATATAGTAAGTGGAAGGTCAATTTTTTAATGTATATAGTAGATTTGTTTTTTTAAGAGGGGAAATTCGTCGCCGCTACAATCTCTGTTATAGCCTCTGCCCTTCGGGTGAGCACTCTGTGATGAGTATTTTGTGTGCACTGGGTAAACCTCCCATGTGTAACCTGCAAATTACACAAGGGATATAAACCGTACTCAATATATATATATATATATATATATATATATATATATATAGTAGATGTTAAACCTACGTAAATTTTGCCTCCGCTATTGCATGAGGTGAGCGTCTCTCATACTTGTCTCAGCGTGTTTCGGAGTGCATCATCCATACTAAGTATTAGGCTACTAGTGATACGTACATTCATAGTTTAAAATGTTAGTCCTCTCAATTGTATATCATTATTGTCAAAAAGTAAATAAAATAAACAAGAAAAAATTGCATGTCACGTAAAAGTGGACGACACTAAAAACTGTTCAAGATTCATAGACTCCAACTTTTTATAGAGTACCAGGTCTCCTATGTACTAAATGCTTGTCTCTTTCAAATGAAATTTCCGTAGAACACTGGATATATCAATGTTGTAGCACTCTACTTTTAGGTGAAATCCTAATTCCAAATTTTTTAATTGAAACAGAAAGAATCCTTTTACCCTCCCCCAAAGGAAAAAGAGAGAGAGAAAGGAGAAAAGAAGGGGAAAAAACAGTGAACGTGTTAAACTCTATATAAGAAATATATTCCACGAGTAAAGAGAGCAGATCGTTTCATCAAGTCAAAATATTTTGACACCCTTCTTCAGCTGACTCTTGATATAATTAACGAGTCATTTTCTATCTGGGTTATAGATAAATTATTTATATATACTAAGTGAATTTTTAACAAAAACAAAGAGTAGCCGTCACAAGCGACAAAGATTGTTTTAACCAATTTAGATCATATATCTCATTGAATTGCCTGATTATATAATTAAAATAGGAATAAGAAGGTTCAATTAGCAACAGTTACAAGGATGTTGAAATTTGAGTTTGTGAAACTACGTTTCAAATTATGATATTTTGATCACTGAACCTTTTTTTATTTCAAAATATAAAGAAGTAGAAAGAATTTACTCTTGATACATTAAACTAAAATATTTTTTCATTTAAAAGTTCTAAAAATTATCAGGTTAAGGAAAAGACAAACAGAAATTTTTTTTATTGTGAAAAATGAATTGTAAAACATATAGAGTCTAAGAGAAAGCTATCCTAACAATATGAACTGAATATTTCTACTAGATTATAGCTGGCATGAAGTACTTGGAAATTATGAATAAGCTTAATTTGTCAAGCTAATATCACTTTCAATAATACAATTAGGAGTGAGCTGGTGGATAATATGCTTTTCAGGATAAATAGCGTAATTTTTGGAATAATTAATTAAGAGTTTAAAATGCTTAATCTGAGTAAGTACTCCTTCATTTGGAAATACTTGCAAAGAGAAGTCAGTGATACTAACAGTACAATTTCAGATGTGGAAGAAAGATATAGAAGTTAATCAGTAGATTACTTTATTTAACAAAGTGATAATAACTATTTGCACTGAAATAGATAATTAATAGAAGTGGGCACTTTGCACACTACTGTTAAGTGTTAAATATTTTTTCTTGTCGAACAAGCATGCATTAATTTGATTAAGCCTTCCTAACAAATTGATTCCTAGTTCGTTTGTGAATTATTTAACATAGATATTTGAAAGTGATGGATTAAAATAATCTAAACAAATTAGATAGTGCCTAAATCATAAAAAGAAAACTTACTTGTTGGCATAGAGGAAGTGGAAAGAACCGCAATTAGAGTTACCGGTCGATGGAGAGCAACCTCCTATATACAGCCTAAACGCTAGGTTGGATTGAGAGAGAGAAAGAGCATAGAAAATACTACAGAGTATTTTCAATCATACATTGTAATAAGGTGGACCCACCTAATGAGCCATAAAACATCCCTTATAGGTGGATCCAAATTTCCTACGGAAAGAAACTACATGTGTACTCATCAAAGGATAATTTCCATAAAGCATCTATATTAAGTGCATTAATCTGAATTAAAAAGTGAGAAGAAAAGAGTTAATCCATAAGAAAATGGAACACAATATTTAGGGATTTTGGCCATACTAAAGTTTATAAAGACTTGTTTAATCATTAATATTTGCAAATACTAAATTTTACTATTAGAAATAATGGTTCAATCACGAACCTTCAACTTTAATTTCTCCTAAGTAAAAGTCATGATATATGAGTTCGACTCTGAAATAGTAATAAATTTTCATCTTCGACTTCAGTACTTCTTTTTTTCAACTTCAACCACATATTATATTATTCAAATGCCTAATTGGAAGTTTCAAATTCAAATAATCTTTGCTTGATACTCCCATTATACCATACAAATTCTGAGTAAGACAGTATATATTTCACTTTAACTAATTAAGGTAGTGTTTACACACTAAAGAAAATTACAAGGAGAGAGTTAAATAATTCGGTTGCATATATCAATTAATGCAAGTTGAGTCCATATCGAATTTCCCTCTTTTTGATGAAAGTTTAATTGGCACTATATATAGTTGAAAATATACAATAGGATTATTTTCTCATGAGAGAGAAGTCAAGCAATAAAACTATAATATGTACGATCATTAGCTAATTACTTCACTCAATGTAAAAGCTGGACTTGTTTTAATAAAATGAGATCATAGTTTGGACGACCTTGATGCATTCGGCTGTCCAAAAAAAAAAGGTTATCCACACTTGATGTTTATTCTAAGAGAATATAAAGTAGTTAGCTATGGTTAAATTGATTAAGAGTGTATATAAGGGACAAATATTGTATAGTATACTCTATACATGTTAAGTAAAAAGGACATATGTCATGTAGTAAGCGGTAAAATTTGACTGATTAGCTGAAATTCTACGAGAGTGGAGCCTGGAAAGGGTAGTATATATGCAGACTTTATCCCTACCAGCTTAATAGGGGTGTTCAAACCGAACCGAAAAATCGCACTAAACCAAAAAATCAAACCAAACCGATTAAAAAACCCGACTAGGTTTAGTTTGACTTGGTTTGGTATTGAGTAAAAAACCCAGAACCAAACCTATATATAAATATATAATTTATATTTTTTTTTAAGACCTTATATTGAATTTTCTTTAAAAATTATAAAAATATTTGGGATCCTCTCATGTGTTAACCTTGAAAGCGTACATTAACGAAAAATTATTATTAGACGACTAAGAAAATGACTATCGTGTGTTACTAAAAAAGTTCTCCCATTAGAATATTTTAATAGATCATATGTTTGTCAATATTTTCAATATTTACTAAACATATATTCACTTATCATATACACCGAACCAATCCTGTCTATGTACATTTTATAACTTATAAAGATAGAGAGGTTATTTTCGATAGATTAAAAAAAAAATTAGAGCACCCAAAAATTACGAAGTAACGGGAAAAGAAGAGACAACGTACGTAAAAGTAAAGGAAAGAGACAAAAAAAAGAATATCACTAATCACTGAGCATTATTAGCAGTGCTGGTGAATGGGGATGATGTTAGTGACATATTTAGAAATATTATACTAATTAGAATTACAGCTGTAACACTTGGCAACTGTCAATTTATATGAGAAAATTCCTATGTGTGTTCTGGCATGGGGCGCTTAATTTCTTCAAGTTTACTTGCACATATATATATCTGCATATTATTTTTATGAAGAAAATCTTAGGAGTCAAACAAATTATGATAATATCCCTGCGATATATATCATGTATCCACTTTAGGTCATAATATATATAGTCAAACATTTGAAGCTCTGGGAATTTACTAGCAGTATTTCATGTTTTTCTTTCAAATTCTCTCTTTTTGCTATAGTTATTTCTAGCTAGTTTCTCCCTTTACTTACCCATATATATATATATATATATATATATATATATATATATATATATATATATATATATATATATATATATAATGAACAATTCTTCATTAATTTATGTAAGTGATACCACCAAAGGAGTGTGATTGAATGAACGAAATATCTCTACTTTAATAAGAAATTATGGATTTTTGGATAGGGAAATTCTCAATAGGAAGCATCTTTCCCTTTAGTGAATCCTACACCATAATGTGAATGGTGATTACCCAAAACCAGTAAATTTTAAATATCAAAAATAAAATAGCTTAATTAAAAAGTCATAATTTTTTTTTTTTTTTTTTTGAAGTCATATCATGGTGGGAGGGGAGGTGGGGTCTTGTCATTTTTATATTTATATATAATACATACAAGTTATAAACAGTGTAATTAGACGATCTAACACATTTTTTCGCACTAGCTACCCCTAGTCACTAATTAAGGCTAAATTAAAGTGCTGATTTTGCTAATATTCTTGATAATGATTGCTTTAATGATGCTAGCTAGCACAATTATTAAATTCTAAGTACTGGGTACAGAGTTTAAGAAAAAATAAAAACTTTTAGAATTTGTGGTCCTAAACAATTCAAAAAGGGGCCTAGAGTATTTGTGTGGTTATAAAAGCTTCTCATTAAGAATAGAATTGTAAGTTTAAACAAAATTATTTCCAAATTTAAAAATTGGTCATTCTTTTAGGAATAAACAAAAAAGGAAATAGGTTCATGAAAAATTAAAAAACAAAATTATAGAAAAAGCTATACATAATGCTAATAGTACAATTAAAGGAAGTAAACAAGAAGGAAGAAAAAGAGAAGCTAAAATACTTTCCTAGGACCCATTCATTGTCTCCTTGGTACCCCATGATATGATTTCCATCTTTCTCATCTGCAATTCTATTCTAGTACTCTAACTCTTTCTTCTCCCTCCATATTATTTTCCCTTATCTGAGGATAAACAATTCAATCAAATTTCTGCCTGAAATGATAACTTGCTCTCTGATTCTTTATCAAGCATATTGATTCGAAAAAAAAATTGATAACCTAGGTTTTACAAACTACAACATGCAAGCTATGATGTCAAATGATCATAGAAAAGTTGAAGAAGGAGAAGGAGAAGGATCATCAGCTACTGTAACCCTAGCACCATCTGATAACCATCTTCAGCTACCACCACCGCCCCAACTGAGCAGGTATGAGTCTCAAAAACGCCGTGATTGGAATACTTTTGGACAGTACTTAAAAAACCTAAGGCCACCAATTCCTTTATCCCAGTGCAACTATAACCATGTACTAGAATTTCTCCGATACCTAGATCAATTCGGGAAAACTAAGGTGCATTTACATGGTTGCCCTTTTTTCGGGCAACCAGAGCCACCAGCGCCTTGTGCTTGTCCTCTCAGACAAGCATGGGGTAGCCTAGATGCACTCATTGGTAGGCTTAGAGCTGCCTATGAAGAAAATGGTGGTTTGCCAGAGAATAATCCTTTTGCAAGTGGTTCTATACGTATTTATCTTCGCGAGGTAAGGGATTTTCAAGCTAAAGCAAGAGGAATTTCATATAAGAAGAAGAAGAAGAAAAGGAAGTTGCAAATTAATGCAAGTACTAATGCTGAGGCAACTGCAACATTTCAGCTGCAATTTTCTTGAATTGTTTTGGCAGCTTTTGAAGGAACGAGCAAAAGGTAATTAAAATATGTTACTCTATGTTTTTTTCAATAAGAGGATATTGCTTTGTTCTTTTACAAATATGTGTCTTCAGTTTTTTTATACCATGAAGGATAACTTCATGATGTGAACATGTAAAATATATATAGTTCCACTCAAATTTTGAATTAAAAGAATTTCTCTATGTTACATGGAATGGATCTGTGTTATTCCGCGTCATTGTATGAGGAAATCCCTAGAAACATGAACAATATTCATTTAATGAGCTAGCTTCGGGCTTAGGGTGGTAGATTTAGACGAGAAGCAACGAGTTTGACGGAATTCACTAGCTACATCTAGCTTTGATTTTAAAATAAATTTTGTGCGGAAAAAATTGATACACATATAAAGAGCAGAATTGATGAATGGAATGAATCATCGAACTTGAGATCCCTCGTCTTCTTATAAGGCCTGCGCAATCCTCCTTCCTTCGAGCTAACTTTTAGAATGTGAGTTAGACTCGAGGCATATATTTAATATGATATAAGAGCCAGGCTCGTGGTCGATGTGAGCCCCTAGAAGGGGGGTGGTGGGGGGATGCGCCCGGACTAATTGAAAGGCGGTGAAAATACCCCGGTTATTAATCACACTCCACACCGGGCGATAGAACCTCAAATAAAGAATGTTCGGATCTGTGCGTGGGGGGGGGGGGGTGATCATGAATGGAAGGAATCTCATATAGGACCGAGAAGAGATCTTTAGTCTTTTAAGGCTCGGGCAATCTTCCTCTCTTCGAGCTAGCTTTTGCGGAGTGAGTTAGGCCTAAGGCATATATTTAATAAGAATCTACAAACTCTGCCTTCTGGATTAGTCAATGGGCTGTTCAGTATATAGGTGAATCCTTAGCTACAATTTAAAACCCTATATTTCTTCCGAGTTCTGAGAGAAAATTGGATATCTACTATGGTTTATGAAAATTCTTTCTTTCTTCTCTCTCTAGACCCTCAGCAATAGTGCAATACTCACAGGAATATCAGTTTTTGTTTTCGCCTTGTAGGGGTCATGTAGCTAAGATTTGAATGTAATCTTTGGTTGCTTTTGTCTAATCTTGTCTCTTTTGGGATTCTGCACGATCTTGTGCCTGCCATGGATGCCCATTAAGTATAATTAATTGAGGTAATTAACAGTGGTGACAAAATGAATTAAAAAAACAGTTATACCATCCATATTATCTGCTTAAAAATTTTGATAATTAACTTTTTAAAAATGAGTAAAATATGGATAAGAACTATATTATCCACTTAAAAAAAGGATGACCACTGGGTTCAATTTTATATTTGCAAAGACTCAAATTGAGGGTTACTCAAGTTGGGGAGACTAGTAATTCTTCTAAAAGTGATCATATTCAAGAAGCCATGGATAATATGGATATCTATATTACCCCTGTTAACCAATTTTCTATTCATATTAAATACGAATCGAGTTGAATAATTTATTTATTTTGCATTATCCGCTTTCGATATGCCCTGCCCCGCTCGTTTGCCACCCCTAGTGATTAATGGTTTGATAATATTTATATGGTATAATATAAGTACCAAAAAATCTATGTATAAGGGGTTTGTCTTTTGGCGAATGTGTACATGGTATGTTTCTCTGTGTGTGATAAATTCTTTGGAGATTTTCAATAACAAGAAAGAGACATTCTACTGCTTCCTTGCGCTAATTATATCTTTCAGTTTGTTTAGGGCCATACTAAATTTTTGTTTGTTTCCTACTAGGTAGTTCCATAATTGAACCATTTTTTAAACTCTTTCTACAGCAGCTTCCTGCTTTGTTCCCTCAGTGATTCGGATCTGCAACCTCATAGAGGGTATTTAACGAAGAGGCGGAGCAGGATTTAAAGTTTATGACTTAGGATATATATTCTAGTTCTTTTAATTATTGGGCTCTAAATTAATAATTTTTACGTATTTATTATATATTTTAAGGCAAATATATAATTTGGACCAAAACTACTAAATTCGGCCAAATCTATAATCGACAATCTAGCTCCCCTACTTACCACATGAGTAACCATCTCTTGTCAAATTGAGACATTTAATCCTTTGTTCCCGAAGAGTTTCTATTCCACTAGTTTTTTTCTCTATTTTTCTCCTAGCTGCTTGTTCCTACAACAATCCATTCTTCTTTATTTATGGATCATTGTCAGCATAGTTTTTTGCCCTTTTTATGCAAAGGTGAGATCCTCAAATTAAATCAATTGCTCTTCGTCCTCGATTCCTTGTTCAATAGTTTCACAATATTGTTTCCTTACTCTTTTGGGGCTCGGCTTAATTTGCCTACTAAATGGCCATAATATCAATTTGGGGTGTACAAAGAAAATCGATAAACCGCATCAAACCGATAATTCGAGTCAAACCGGAAAAAAAAAAATCGATGTGGTTTGGTTTGATTTGGTTTGGTATTGGAAAATAAAACCCCGACCATAATTGATTTGGTTTGGTTTTAACTAAAAAGAGTCAAACCGAAACCAAACCAACCCGATAGTACATTTATATAATTTTTAAAAATATTTTATACATATAAATATTTATTGTAATATAATTTATAAATATTTCTTAAACTTTTTCTCAATTTTATCTTTTAATGTATTATTTCAAGTTTAAACTTTAACATTCTTGAATGGTAAATAAATTTTAAAGCTCATAAATGTAGTAACTCAAACAAAGTTCAAATCAATACTAATGCTAGCTAACAAAAGAAATTCAATTCAATACTAGGAATGACGATAGTGTTAGATAATTATTTTAGTTTTACATTGGTTTATAATGAAAATGCATAATTTAGTTTATCTTTTTCTTTAGTGCTTAGTTATGTAGTTAATAGTAGTACTTATTAGCTATACTTATTTTAGCATAACCTATATAGTATTTTTAGATTATGTTAATTTTTATTATGGCTTAATAATTAGCAATATTTGTTTTATGTAATTTTATTATTTTATCTTTGTTATTGAATATTTTAATATAATGCTATGACTTATCTCATATTATTGTGTTTGTATCTTGAAAAATATATTATATAGTTGTATTTTACTGGAACTTAAGAAATATTTGGAGCACAAGTTACATATTTTATGCTATGAAGACTTTACCGGAAAAAACTCGAAAACTCGAAAAAAACCCGACACCATTGGCAGGGGCGGCCCAAGGGTCAAGCCACTAAAGCAAAGGCTTTAGACCCCCAAATTTCGATGGCCCCAAAATTTTCTTTTATTTTTCTACTCGTATTTGTATTGAGACCCCGACTAATCTAGATTCGTACTGCGTAAGACCTAGTAAAAGAGAGAACACGTTTTAACAGAATTTTTTTTAACCACAGGACTCGAACCCAATATATTTAATTAAGGTAAATTGGATCAAATACATCTCACAACAATCTTTAGAGGCAGGGTCTAAATATATTGGGTATGTTAAAATAAAAAATAAAATATTTTATAAAAATTCAAGATAACTTTTAATTTAGTAGTGATGTAATCGTTTGAGCAAAAAATGCAGAAAGAGAATCACCCCCCCTAAACCCTTGTCGCGAATATAAAATTTTTCATTATTTAAATTTTACGAGTGATATCATTAGTGAGGTATCTATATGAATTTGGTTCTATTATATAAGATCAACAATATCTTAGGAGAGACTAAATTATTTATAAAAGAAACTATTAACAACTGATGTTAGGCCAAAATTCTATACTTTTAGCACATTACTCGCCCTATATTTTATTGGTTTAAGTGAGTTATTGTTCGGCAATTGCGCTAAATTGTATTGTTCTATGTGTAAGAACATCGGAATGCATTATCAATGTTATGATAAAAAAAAATTCCTTCTGAAAGGCCCCAAATTAAAAATTGGCTTTAGGCTACCAATCTTCTTGGGCCGCCCCTGACCATTGGTTTGGTTTGATAATTGAAAAATCCGAACCAACCCGACCTATGTACACCCCCTAATACCAATAATTAATTCGATACCTTCGGATTTGAAAAATATGAGCTTCCGTTTTGCTCATGGAAAGTAACTAAAAACTACATCCCATAATTGTTTCTTATGGTCGTCTGTCTATTGCATAGACTTTCTGCCTGTTGTGCGATGTCTTTAGTGTGTATCATTCTCACAAGATTAACATAACCGTGATATACTTTTTCTGTTAAAATTACGCAAACTTGAAATGTAAGAGGTAGGCAGACCCCTACCTATTTTAATTAAGAAATTAATACACTAATAATATAAGAAAATTACACTACTAAGTCCTCCAAAAGATATTGACATATATATGATCTTCCATAAAAAGTAAGATTTGCAATCATGTAAGTTGTAAATAAAGCAGATTAAATTTTTATTGCAATGTCCATGATATTAGTTAAACTCTTTAATTATATGGAGTGGTAAACTATTAGAACCAAAAAATTAAATTACAAAGCTGTGTATCATAATCTATGTGCTAGATGTAGTAGGTTTTCGAAGTCCAAACCTAAAGAATAGATATCATTTTTGGCATCTTATTTTATGTAACCTTTAGTATTGAGTGGAATATCTCTAGAATTGCAAATATCTGAGGGTTTGCAGGTGATAACCTTAAATATAGCTAAAGAGTCTGCTGCCGTATTAGCAAACGATATTGCAAATTCCTCCCAATATGCAAAAAAGAATTTTCATCCCTGGCCTAATTTCTTTGAAATCTGGAAATACGTTAGGGTCGAAATAATTATCGTGACTCGGTCAATTGGCTTATATAGACTTAAATGCAGCATTCCTAAAGGCTTCATTTTAGGGAGAGAATTTGTGAGCCATAAGTTTTAAATCATTTTAAGTTGTGGAGTCCATTACTCAAATAGTCACTTAATTATTTCAAATTATCTGCTAAACTCATTTTTCTTTCGTTTGTAATAACAAAATCACATAACTATGCATATAGCACTTAGAAGGTCACTCAACTAGATTTTCCAAATTTTTGATTGTCAAATACCTACTTTACCCTCTAAATTATCAATTTTTTTAACTTTATAAATATTATAAGTTTTTTCTCTTTTTAATCTACATTGTGGACTTACCTATAGAAAAATATACTTTATTTATAAAATTAGTTTTCAGCTCATATAATGACGGAATAATAATATACTTGAGCATAATTTCCAACCATATATAATGTATATTATAAAAATACTTTTATTTAAATAATTATTTTTATATTACGTGCATGGAATATATATATTTTACGACCTTTATTTTCTTTCATTCTCAATTGTGTAAATAATTTTTTTAATTTTTGTTGTTATTACGAACAAATTATTCTTATTAATATTTTTACTATACTCACTATTTTGTTATTCCAGCATTATATATGCTTAAATACTTTTTATTTTTTTAATTTATAAATAAAATTTATTTATTATATAGGTAAGTCCATAAATATAAATTAAAAAGGGAAAAATCATAATATTAAAAAGTTTTTTTAAAAAAAAGATAAATATTTATAATTTAGAGGGTAAAATAGGTATTTAACAATCTAAAATTTGGACAATCTAGTTGAGTGAACTTCTGAGTGTTATAAGCATTGTTAAGTGACTTTATTGTTACAAAAGAAAGAAAAGTGACTTTAGCAGATAATTTGGAATAGTTGAGTGACCATATGAATAATGGACTCAAAGTTGTGTGTCTCGTAGTTAGAAAGTTCATTTTAGGGGAGAGAATTTGAGACGACTTTCAAAGTTAAGAGAGTTCATTTTAGTAAGAAAATATGTGAGACATAAGTTTTTGCTATCACTTGTGTGTTTCAAAATTAGAGAGTACCTCATTTTAAGGAGAGAATTTGTGGCATAAGTTTTATTTAGTCGTCACTTAATTGTGTCAATATTTTTTAGACTGAATTTTGTGACACAAGGGACTATAAGTTTGTTGGCCAAGTAAAAGGACATATGTCTTAACATGATAAGTTATCACTATGTCGTATATATAACTTCTACCTGAATAATAATTAACTTTTTGATATGAGACTTCCTTCCCACGCTCTACAAAACTTCTTTAAATTATTTGCTGGCACTCCTTTTTGCCATATAATCTTGTTATTTAATTATTGTGCTCCCTTGTGTGATCATTTTTAGGCAAATAATTTAGTGGTGAATTCCACGAAAGAATTAGGAGTTGGCCTTATACTCTATGTATAACCGTTAATTATTATAATTTGATTTTACTCTCACAAATACAATCAATCAAAATCAAGAATTTTTTACAATCCTTTTTTAACTATTATTTTAAAAAAAATAGCATCATTTATTGTTTATTCCATAAAGAGCACTTTTTTTTCAGTATTAGCATATTATAAAAATTAAGCTCAATATTTAATAAGTTAACTAACTCAGTAATCACAAAAAGTACTTTTTTTTGTCCATCTCTATTTTTTTTTTCCAACATTCATCTTCTTCACTCCATTTTTGAAAATCGGATGTATATGTGAATGCCACATAAATTCAAGATGTATTGATTTATACGTCTTTTATACTTTGTATATCAAGTATCACTTTAATTTAAAATATATTTTTATGTATATAATTATTGTATATTTATTTGTGCAGTGCCATCTTATTTTAAGATGTATTTTTAATGCATATTTTAAATATATTTTATATGTCAAGTGCCATTTTAATTCAGGATGTATTTTTTATGTATATTTTTTTTGTATATTTATATGCCATCTTAATTAATTTTAAGATATATTTTTTAATGTATATTTCACATGTCTAAGTGTTATCTTAAATAAAGATGTATTTTTTATGTATATTTTTTGTATATTTTATATGTGTTAATTCAATGTATATTTTTTATATATACGTTTTGTATATATTAACATATATTATTATCGAAGTAAGATCTTTATGTTAAGAAAGGAAGAAAGAAGGAAGAGAAAAAATTTAAGAAAGATAATTAAAAAGAAAACGAATGGAACAAATTTAGAAAATATATTGGCTTCGGTAAAAAATAAAATTAAGAAGATGAAGAAAAAGAAGGAAAGCTAATAGATAAAGAGAAAAAAATGCATGATTTTTGTACAAAGAATTATTGACTTTCCATTCAAATTGCTTATGTTTAGGGATTAATAATTAATATTCTTATTTTAATGGAATTGTGTGCTACAAATATAAATATTTTTCTGCCACAACTATAATATTGGGTTTTATGGTAAGAATTTATTATATTTTTTTTAAATTGTGACAGTTACGTAAAGTTCCCTAAAATCAATGATATTGCGATATTTCATAGTATTAATCAATATTGCTTCGTATACAGTTTGAAAATCCCGACCGTACCTTGAAGATTATTTATTGTTAATTTTGAACAGACCAATGAGCCATGTATTAATCAGTTAGATAAACCTAAAAACAAATCTAAATGGGAGAGCAGTAAAATATAGTAATAAATATTGAGAAATGGACTTTTTGCCTTGAGAAGTACCAAAAAGCAAGAAACGCCATATCTGGAGAATACAAAAAAAGTTATCTTTCCAACTTTACAGAATCTTCTCTATTTTCTTTGATAGGGAAGATTGATCTTAATTAAATTTCTCTTCGTTTCATTTTAGGTGAACCTATTTGATTGGATACGGAGTTTAAGTAGAAAGAAAGAATTCTGAAACTTATGATCTTAAATATGCTATAGCACATGTATAGTTGTAAAACTTCTAAAATTTACGATCTTAAACATGTCATAACATTTAGGTGTTCCATAAAAGCTTTTCATTAACTATAAAACGAAAAGTTTATTTTAAATTAATTTCAAATTTAAGAAAAATTATTCTTTGTAAAACAAACTAAAAAGTTATAGGTACATAAATTAAAATAGAGGGAGTATCTCCTTTTAAAGGTGGAATTTTTTGGACTGAGTCTTAAGAAAGTTTTACTCTTAAGTAACAAATAGGAATAAAAACGTTTTGTGATTTCACGAAAACGAATAAAATAACCAATGTGTCTACATAAAGCTTGAAAATCTCTTTGTTAATGGTGGGGGAGAAGTAAGACTCATCATTTATATTCTTTTGTCACCCTCTTCGTCTTATTGTCTAATACTGATTATAGTACTATAATAAATTCTTTTGCCACCTTAAGTCAAATCAAGGTAAAATTACTACAAGCACTTGGATAGAAGGTTGAGCCTCCCACTTATCTGAAAATCACGAGTGTATTTTTCTTTGGTTGAAACTTTAAAAAAAAAAAAAAAAAATTGTGTTGAAAAATAATTTTTGGAAGTAGAAGTTGTATTTGGACATGTAATTTATTTGAAAAAATTGAGCTTTGTGAGTGAAAGAAAAAATTTAACCCAAAACTTGCCTAGAACCAGTTTTTGAAAATTTAAAAATATTGTTCAAAAGAATTTCAAAAACCGATCATATTTCATGAACAAACAATGTTTTCAAAATTCTTTTGGGAAAAAAAAGAAGCTAAAATCTATGACAAACTATCTTCTCGTCAATTTTGTTTTATTTTCCTCATGATAAATGCATCATATGGTGGTAGATTCCAAAAATTTAGTAGTGAGTAGTAACCAAACATCTCCAATTTCGCCCTTTTATTTCATACCATACACTAATTTTTTGGGAGGAATGATTAACTAGAGTAGAAGAAATTTCAAAGGATGTGCAGTTTAAAAAGAAAAAGAATCCACTGGAACCACCTTGTTCCTTTGCAATTTATTATTATTATTATTTTTTATAAAAATAACTGCGAATCAAGAGAAGAACACAGATAACATCTCCCCCCCACCCCACCAAAAACTCTGCCAAGAAAGAAAGAAGAGAAAAACAAAGTTCTGAACTTTAGCATCCATTGCGTAATGCGTATCCATCAGAGTGTTTCTCTTTGATTGATAGGAAGAAGAACATACTATACCTTCCTCAAGTGCAAATTGCACATGAAAAATACGCTTGAAATGCCCAAATAATTAAAAGCCAAACGCAAAATATCATTCAAGAATAGATGTATATAGAAACATCCATACAAGTTGTGCTATATAAAGTCCCATGTTTTTTCCCCTTTTCTCCTTGAAGGTGGACTTAACCCCAATCAAATGAAGTGGGAAACAGAGACAACAAAATAAACATAATTGTTAGCAAAACGGAAAAGTAATACATGTAATGTCACTTAAGTATCATTCTCGTTGGAAAATACCATGACTGACAAGGTTCTAGTTCACTTTTATTTTGGAAAATGGTGCAACACAAATGCCAAGGTCATGCTATCATTTGAAACTATTCTCTTATTTTATTGCACACAGCCAAAATTTGAACAAATACAAGAATGGAAGAGGCACGGCAGTGGTAGTGCCTTTTGATCATAACTAGAAGACCACGAGAGTTGCTAATTTCTTTGACAGCAGCCTCGTAGAGGATTTGCAGTGGTGAGGGAGTGAAGGCATTGAAATGTAGCAATGTCAGACACCATCTTTAACATCACCAAAATGAGATGCCAAAAAAACCCTTCTAGCAGGTACAGACCAAAATTTGCCGAAGCTGAAAGGCCAATGAGACGAAGTGCTTCTGGGGCAATTATCGCTGACTTTATCATAATGTATTGTGTAATTTGAGCTGCTTATGTTCCTAGAATAGCAGCATGAATCGTCTTTATATTTGTAGACTTGTTGGGTACTCCCAAGCCCGCTAACCACCAACCGGCCCTTGACAAGCATGTAGCCCTGTGCTTTTTGCATATTTTCCGTAAAGCTGGCGGAGGATCCATACTCGGAAGATCTTACCCTCTTATCATCAAATCCCAATGTAATATTTGAGATTGAGGCATAGCTATCATCTCCTTTGTCTACATTGTTGGTATACAAGAGAAGCAGAAACTTTTTAAAAGAATCAAGAGACTGGACAGACGAAGATGGCAACATGACATCAACAGTATCATTGAAATAGATAAGCTGATCCACAATTTGCAAGTTTCCCTCATTTCCCATCACCATATAGTTACCATAACTTAAACTTTGAGCTGACTTAGTAGTGATATTCCCATAGGATGACTTTACCCATCCTGTCAATGTGATTGACCTACTAGCATTTGTGAGGAAAGATCCATCAATGCCTGTAAAATTGGTCACAAGAGAAAAGGAAAGGGGTAGACTACTGTATTCCAATAACTTCCCTTCTGCCTTTATACTCTTTTCGTCCAACCAAAGATGCAAATTTGCGTCAATATACCACACGTTTAGAGCATCCGTGACACTGAATGAAATCTTATGGGTACGCCCATCTAAAATCTTTCCTAACAATGGCGTAATTTCAATGTCATACGAAGGAAGATCAAACGAGCCAATTCCACTTATTGGTCTCCACAAGAGGGGATTGACACCCCCGGTATAGATCACGGTGAAAGGCCAAACTGCACCAACTATCATATCATCAACACTAACTACTACTTCCCTAAAAGCTCCATTCCCTGGCGTTCCAGTAAGGTTATTCGTAGTAATGTAGTTATTCGGTGGATTACTATACCAGAACTCATCATTTTCATGAAATGAAACATAAACTTCCAGTATAGCCCTATAAGCATTTTGGGGAATTTTAAATTCCTTTGATAGAACATCTTTAGAATTCTCAACCTCAAACCACAAACCATCATTTAAAGGCAAATTTCTTGAAATGGGTAAGATCAAATCAGCCCCAGAATCAAATGGTTTATAAGAGTAATCCAAATTCAGCTCATTATCAATATGTTTTTCTTCAGCAGGATAAAAGTGAATAAAAAGTTTCACATTGTAAACACCAGTATAAGTACTATCAACTAAGTTCCCAATATAAACAACAAGAGTTTGATTTGTCATAAGCAAAGAATAATACCTTGTAATATCCTTCTTAACAGTCCAAATAATCCCATTAGCCCTTGGCTCAGCAGTACAACTCCTGAAAATCTCAACCCCACTAAGCCAAACACCAAAAATTCTATCAAATTGCCTTCCTTTACATGTTGCTTTCCATTCCAATACAATCTTGGAAAATTTCTGAGATGGGCAATTAGAAGGGGGTGTGTAATTAGCAAGAACAGGGGGTTTTCCGTATGTGTAATCAAAGTCATGTTGAAGGACTAGATATGAGCAAGGTTTGGTTTTGGGTAGATTTATGGGTTTGGTGACTTCAAAATAGGTTGTTGGGGTGGCATTCTTGGAAGAAGAAGAGTCTAGCTGGGTAATGAGTTGTGATCTAAAGAGAGATGTACTACTGTGGAGAGTTGCGGTGGAAAAGAGAGGTTGTTGGAGTAGAGAGAAAAAAACCAAGAAGAGGAAAGAGAAAGCCATGAATGGTAGCGCTGTTAGCTCTGTTGTTGGTTAATTATTCAATTGGATATATATACCTCTCGGTATATACTCTCGTGTACTAATTATGTAAAGTATGTTTAAAGTATTCCTGCAATTTTACTTAATATAGTGGTCATTGCCTTATTTTATAGATAATTAATATTATTTATTAGAGATATTTGTAGTTGTTTTATAGGTAATATGAAAGTGTAAGAAAGTTATTCTCCAAGCATATAAAAGTTAAACTCATATTTTATCAAATTGCAAAAATATATATATATATATATATATATATATATATATATATATATATATATATATATATATATATCAGCAAAAAACATTAAGCAATTGAATTCAATTATATTATATGAGAATAATTTGGCACTCAATATTATGGCCTAGTGGTTAATGAACTAGTAAAAACTATGAGGTTTCAGGTTTAGATTTTAATGGAGGTAAAAAAATAATAATATGTGATTACTTTTCATCTAGCTAAATCTTAGTAAATAGAGTTACTTATGTCGTGCTATAATTTTATATATTTTGACGTTATTTACCCTATTTGCTTGTTGTTTGGATGCTAATTTATGCGACAATTGAGTTTAATAAAGTTTAGTTTATGTGTAGGAATGCTTGGACATGAAATTGAGAAAAGTTGCACGAAATGGTACCTCAAAGCTATAAAATGGAGCAATAAAAGAAGACGTGCAATGCAATGAAAGTCACAGACGTAGACAATGCAAGGCTTTGTCCAGGGCATTGTCATTGGCGCCTCTGATAGCGCCTCGCGGGGGGTAATGTTGGCGTCTCTGATGGTGCCATGTGCCGACGATGCTTATCCGAGTCACTTTTATTTCCTCATTATGTTTGGACGTGTAGAACTCGGCCCCACCATATAAATACTTCATAAAGTTAGTTTTTGAAGAAAAAGACACTATTGGAGAGGCAAAAGACTACAGAATACTCTGAAGCACGAATTGCAAGAGTTTTTCTCTCCGTTCTTCTTGAATTTGTAGTTTAATGCTTTTGAATATTACTATGATTGTTTATACAATTATGAGTATCTAAACTCTCTAATCTAGGGTTTGATGGAACATATTGGAGGATAATTTTCTACTACGTTTAATATAAATTTGCTTTTGATTTTTCTCTACTTGTTCAACTACGTTTTCATTGTGGTTGATTGAAGAGCTCTCAATTAACTGTGCATATTTAGTGTGTATTGCTTGGAAAAGGATATGCATTTAGGTAGTTGTTGAACAACATCACTCCTAACGTATATGAGGAATCAATACGAAAGATTTAAAAGTGGGATTAGGAATAACGAAACCTTGGTGTGATCATAGTGAGCGGTAAACTAGTGTCAGCTAGCATAGTTCGGAAGAATACGTCTAGTACATTGTGGTAGTTGCTCGGAAGAGAATTACAACACCCAAAGTACTCACTATCGGTAGAGAATACTTAGACGAATTTATAGAAAACGTAGAGAGGAGGATTTCGACAATAGGGGAAATCATAAGCCTAGACTCTTCCAATCTTGTCTACAACATTTGCTCTGTTAGTTATAAATTACAGCATTTTAATTACTCTTCTCTTAGTTAGTAAACACTCAAATCAATATTTAATATTTCTGAAAGTTGATTACTTGAATTCTTGTGAAACTAGTGGTTGTGATTAATAGGTTAATTCCCTGTGAGATTCGACTCCGGACTTGTAAACCTGATTATATTTGCGACGACCGCTAGACCTCTTAGGAGGCATAGTTGGGCGTGATCAGTTATCTAATACCTATTGTGGTAATAATGAGCACATATCCTATAAAAATAGTCGAAGTATTATTGTCAACTTGACCGTACACCAAAATAACTTGTAAGAAAGCAAAATACAGTATGAAGTATGAAGTATGAATATTGTGAGTACCAAATATAAATTGTATTAAAATTAACTGAAACGGAACCAGATGCAAAAATAAATTTTTCAACACCGAATTTAGATTTTCTAAAAAAATCTAAAGAGATGTAGAAGAGATTAATTTCAAAGAATTTCACCTCCTTTCAATTTATGTGACACACTTCTTTATTAATTCGTTTAAAAAGATTAATATATTTTTATATTTAAAAATAATTTAAATTTAACTTTTTTTTATCCATTTTAATTTTAATAAGAAGTTTTTATAGCTGAACAAATGTTTATGATTACATATTTCAAATATTTTATAATTGTTTACCCTTAAAAATGGATAACAATTGAATTTATACGTGATTTTAAATATATGTGGATTAATTCAATACAAGTGATTAATGACATTAAATAAGCAAATAAAGGATATAGTAAGTAGCCAAACCAATGATGATAGTGAGTCTGAGCTCGATTAAAGGCTTAACAAGAAACCTGCCTTCGGTTCTGAACTAGCACTTATGAAGAACTTATGAATGAAAACAAGAGCTTTAAATAACTTTTAAAAACAGAGAGAACATAAGTATATTGATTTGGTATGCGTGTTACAATGTGTCTAATGAATAATTAGCTTCCCCTTTATATAGTCGGGGAGTTTACCCTAGATACAATTCTAAGAAAGATAAAAATCTTCCTTTGCGCTAGTCACTGATTTTTCACCGATACGGTCCGAGATTCACGCCGTGATATCTGATTGGGAACAGATATCACGCATGTTTGTTAATCGTGTGTGGTCATTTGGTAATACTCTCCGAGGTCTTGGGACTCGAACAGTACCCGGGATACATGGTCTCTATGCCTCTGAGGGAATGTGTTTTGCTCGGGCCCTGATACGAGAGGTTCCTAGTTATGATTTCGATTCCTTGCAGTCACGTCCTTGCTCTGTTTGCCTCACCGGGAAATCGGGATGCTCTTTAGACTCGGTTTTACCCGTATACATATAGTCCCCTTATTTATCAGAGAGTAGGTTTGCCGAAACCATGGGAAACGATAGATGCTCTCCGGTTCCTTCCTCCGTACGTTACGATGAAGGAGCTAAAACATCCCACCAGTCGCGTCGTTCTGACTTCGGACACGTGTCGATCATCGGCTGGTTGCCCCCGAATGCGAAGCGTCGCCTGTTTCCCTATAAATGCTTCCATCATTTGTTCTTTTTCTATTTTTCGACCAAGCCTTTACCTTCGAGTTTTCCAGCTATCATCAAACTTCTTCCAAACCTTCATATCTTCATTCTTGTTCTTCAACTTTCACAGTGATTTCTAGGTTTTTACCCAAATTTCATTCAAATATTCATACTCCATTCTTCATTCTTCAAACTCATTCTTTTAAACCTTCATCTTCTTTCTTTAAATTGTCAAAATTCTCCAGATAACAATGGGTAAAACATCCAAATTCGTTCCTCAACAAGTCGCCTTTTTATCTTCCCAACCGGTCACCGGTACTGAGATGGTTTCTCTTGAAGTAGTAGCCCTCGAAACGGCTACTCTCGAGATAGCTGCCAGCGAACTGGACCCTAAACCTCCCTTGAAAATATTTATTCCCGGGGGCTGCTCAATTACAGATGACTTTAAGGTCGAGAAATCCTCACGCAAACAGGACCGGGGTGAAGGAGCATCAAGGTACATATGCTCTGTGACCGAATACGTCCTTCCCGGGGTCCGAAAGGACTGCAATCCTTTAAACGCATTATTTCAAACCTTTGTCTTCTTTCATTAAATTTTCAAACTTCTCCAGATAACAATGGCTAAAACATCCAAATCCATTCCTCAACAAGTCGCCTCTTCATCTTTCCAATCGGCCGCCGGTACTGAGTCGGCCACTCCTGAAGTAGTAGCCCTCAAAACGGCTTCTCCCGAGGTGGCTGCCAACAAACCGGCCCCCGAGCCTCCCTTGAAAATATTTATTCCCGGGGGCTTCTCAATTGCAGATGATTTAAGATCGAGAAACCCTCACGCAAACAGGACCTGGATGAAGGAGCATCAAGGTACATATGCTCTGTGACCGAAGACATCATTCTCGTGGTCTGAAAGGACTGCAACTGGGAAAGCAAGGATGTAGTACTCCCCGGACCCGAGGACTCCATTACTACCCACGTGGAAGGAAACTTAAGTGTAAACACTTACCCCTTCACACTGGGCCTAGTGGACCCGATTGTTTTGGATTTTTGCAAGAGGTACGAGGTGTGCCTCGGGAAAATCCATCCATCTCTATGAAGGATCGTGATACTCCTTCGCTACTTCATAAACAAGAATGAGTCTCGTCGGTTCACGATCGATCATCTACTTCGTTTATACAGTCCCCAAATGTTTGAAGGGGAACTGATCAAGCTTACTCGCAGAGCCAACAAGGCCTCCTTTTAGAGCATTGACGAAGATCGAGATCGGGGCTGGCAGGGACGCTTCGTTCGGGTGAAGACTGAAGATTTGATTCCCCCCGAGTTCATGCATTTACCTGAGAAGTGGAACCCATCTCATAAGTGCACCTTCTCTTTTTTTATTTTATCTTTTTTTTTATTTCTCCCTTATCATTCATACTTGTGGTTGTGCAACCGTCTCCCGGGTTCCAAATGCAGCCTTGGATAAAGGAATATATCAAGGGAATCTGTACACATATGACGTACTCTGAATGCGCATGGAGTGGTCTTTCGAAGGACTGATGGGAGGCCCGTTCTCATGGTAAGTCCTTTCTCTGAATAGTTAATACCATGCTTCTAACTTTCATCCTACTAACTTTCCTTCCCCTTTGTTGTTGCAGGCTTGCCTAAGACCACCGAACTTAGGCCTTTGGAAGGGGACGAGGATGTGTCCTTATTTGTTGATCCCTCCGTTGAGAGGCAGCTCGGGACTAACGCGGAGGAAAAGAAGAAAAGGAAGAGAAAACCTTCGGGCTCTCCGGGCTCTGAGGTGAAGAAACTGAAGAAGAGGGTGGCTCGTAAGCCTAGGAAGAGCTCTAGCTCCCGGGTGCCGGACTTCGATTCTCTTCTCCGGCTCAAGGATGAGCCGGAGGAAGAGCTTATTTTTGTTACCACCCACAGGACAACCCTTCCCGGGAGGCAAGAGGCATCCGAGGGGGAGCTCGTGAATCCGACCTCTCTCAGACTCGAGAGGTCGATATGGAGACCCGGGATGGGACTCTCTAGGACGTCGGCTCCGCTCCGAAGGAAGCGCCCACGATAATAGAGATTTTGGGGATGCCATCCTACACAGAGTCTATGATCGAGGAGGCCCAAGTGGGAAAGGATAAGTCTAATGAAGGGGTCTATGACGCGGACGATCTGCTTCATTCCTTTTTTGAGGGTGTGGACTCGTCTGCTTTGGAAGATTTCTCTGGGATGAGCGACTTGGAAGTTCTAAAGAAGGACACATCTTCGGAAGCTGGAGGGCCGAGTTCGAGCCCGAAATTGATCAACCAGTTCCCTGCTCCGAGTGTGGACCCAGGTCGCAAGAGATCGGTCATTCTGACCATCTTGGAGGATGCCCAGGTCCAATCTGCTCCCGCAGGGATAGCTAGCTACTTTCGATGCCTGGTTACCGAGGAGGACCAGGCAAAAATAAATGAGGTGAACATGCCATGCCTTTTTAATGAGGAGCAGTAGGTACTGAATCGGGTAAGGCATCATTACGTTCCTTTGAACTTTACTTAGGTTTTGATATTTTTCACATTTTTCATCTTTATGCAGGCCTCAGTATTTCATCATGAGAGCTTCATTCGGTACCGGGTCGAGGTCAATCAACTCGATCTTGAGGTCAAGAAGCTTGCCCAGAAATGGGATATGTACAAGCTTCTCAGCGAGAAACAAGTAGGGGTTATTAAGAACCTTCAGGCTAAGATGGTCGGGGCTTAGAAAGAAGCATTGGTCCTAAGGCGGGAGCATGCTGACTTGGTTGAAAAGATAAAGGTTTTTTAAGTTAGAAATGAGGAACCGGTCATAGTGGCTAACGATAATACCTCGCAGGTTCAGCAGAAGATTGATCAGATCAACCAACTCCAAAAAGAGATGGACGAAATCCAAGTAATGGATGATGGGTGGAAAAACAAGATGGATCTGCTGGCCCCGGAGAAGGAAACCGCCAAGGCGAAGCTGTCTTCTATAGAGGTTCAGCTTCGGGTGGTGAAGGAGAAAGCTGATAAACGGGTTCAGCTAAATGAAAATCTCCGAGAACAGCTAAGCTTGGCCACCGCAGAATGGGATGCCTTTGGTAAAGAGCTCGAAGCAACGAGGTCCAAGCTGGAGACAACCTTAGCTGATACCAATAAGATGGTGGCCAAGTACAAGGCCGATGTTAAAGCAGTCGAGGCCCTTGAAGAGATCCATGCTCGAGGCTTTGACCTGTCGGCCGAGATCGAGTAGGCAAAAAGGCTTGAGGTCGAATATGCGAGGCGGATGTCTCGAATGGAGGTCCTCGAAGAGATCCATGCTCGAGGCTTCGACCTGTCGGCTAAGATCGAGGAGGAAAAAAGGCTTGAGGCTGAGGCGTAGAAGCTATTCGAGCCCGAAGGTGCGGAGAGTTCCGAGGGCTCTAAAGAATTTGAATACCCCGATGGTTCTGGTGACGAATCGGGTTCTGGCAAAGACCAAGCGTGAATGCCTTATGATTTTTTAGTTTTTGTATTGTGTACATATTTTTAGTTTATTTCGAGACTGTTTTTGTTGGGCCTTTGTAAAGATATTCCGGAATATATAAAATTTTCCCTTTTGGCAACTTCAAGTCTCTATTATTTTAGCATATTTTCATAATTACAAATATTTCTAATGCCTTAGCATAGAATCAAACGTAGTAATACGTCATTTATTTTTCGTAGGTCCGAATAGAACCTGACCTCGATGCATTTTTTGCTCGAAACTTTCGAAAACTCGGAGTGTCTAGAAGTTTTCCCAAGATGCTTAAGTGTTCTTAGATGATGTCTTTGCCGAGGGTAACCTTTTGGCAGGTTTTGAATTTTTATTGAAGGCCTTATGTTTTGATTACGGGCTTCGGACGTCTCCGGGCCGTTTTTTAGGGTGGTCGTAGCCTTTTAGGTTTAGGCACTCCCTAATAGGTTTTATGCCTCTGGATTTTGATGACTCGGGGTGCCCGAACTTATTTCGGATGACAATCCCCGAGAGGGAGTAGCTCTTTGGGCTCGGATAGGGGTGGCCCATGGGCTTGATAGTCCCCGGGTAGGAATAGCCTTTAGGCTCGATGCTTTAAGAGGTAAAAATATGTAATAGCAAGGTAGAAACTTTCTTTCATTTCTGTGAGTAAAGTACAAGATTGAATGCATGTAAAAGCTTGTATTATGGCTAAGGTGGCCTACACGGGCACGGTTCACTTGACCATTTTGCCCTTACAATAAATCCTAACCACCGAGCCTAGGCTATTAAGCACAAAGTTTCTTTATTTCCTTGCTAAGAAGCTTGACCCTAGGGTGATGGCCCCCAGTATTTGAGGTCGATCTTGAGAGGGCTCGGATGCTGTTGATGAGACCATAGGCTCCGATTTAAAACCAGTCTTCGATTCTAAGTTTGCACGATTTACTGTTGCCTCGTTAAACACCTTGCTGGAAAACCCATTTGGGACAAAACCTGTTCAAGGGGAAAAGAGTGCAACGCGTGCTTTCTGACCTAATAGTCACATTCTCCTTTGGTTGCTTCCTGCAAGTGTTAGTCCAATTCGCAATATTATAAAAAGGTGAATGAGATCTTACCTTATTAGTAGTACCGCTTTAAGTGTGTCACATTCTAGTTGTTCGGTAGTTGTGCATCGTTTCTTGCTTCGAGTTTGTACGAGCCTTTACTGATAATCCTGATGACTCGATATGATCATTCCCAATTCGGCCCCAGCTTCCCTTCATTCGGGTTTTGGGTGTGCAGCGTTACTTTTCTTAACACCAAGTCCCTGATATTGAAGTATCAGAGGTTGGCTCTTTGGTTGTAATATCTTTCTATCCACTGTTTCTAAGCGGCTAATCAGACTAGGACGGCCTCACGCCTTTCATCCAATAGTTCCAGATTCATGCTCATAGCCTCACCATTTGATTTTTCGGTCGCATATCGAAATCTGAGGCTCGGTTCTCCTACTTCGACCGGTATTAGTGCTTCGACGCCATAGACCAATGAAAATGGAGTGGCCCCCGTACTAGATTTAGAGGTTGTACGCTATTCCCACAAGACCTCAGACAGAATTTTCTTCCATTTTCCTTTGGCATCAGTCAACCTTTTCTTTAGGTTTTTAAGTATGGTCTTGTTTGTTGATTCTGCATGTCTGATCCCACTAGGGTGATAGGGTGTTGACAAGATCTTTTTGATGTTATGGTTTCGAAAAATTTGTTTACCTTTTTGCCGATGAACTACTTCCCGTTATCACACACTATCTCGGCCGATATTCCGAACCGGCATATTGTGTGATCCCAAATGAAGTCGACGAATTCTTTTTCCCGAACCTTCTCGAACACTTGAGCTTCGACCCACTTGGAAAAATAATCGGTCATAAACAGTATGAATTGAACCTTACCGGGTGCCCATGGCAGGGGACCGACAATATCCATTCCCCACATCATGAACGGCCAAGGTGACAAGACCGACTGTAGTAGCTCTCCAGATTGATGTATCATCGGTGTGTGCCTCTGACAGCCGTCGCATCTTTGTACAAAGTTCTTAGCATCTTTCTCCATGTTGATCCAACAATAGCCGGCTGTGATTATCTTACAAACCAAAGATTTTGCCCTCAAATGGTTTCCGCATGTGCCTTCATGAAATTTCCTCAAAACATATTCGGTGTCTCTAGGCCCCAAGCATATGGTGAGTGGGCCATCGAACGTTCTTCTGAATAGAGTACCTTCGGACAGGTTGAACCTTGCCGCCTTCGTGCGTAGAGCTCTCCATTCTTTAGGATCCGAGGGAAACTTCCCAATTTTCAAGTAGTCTATATACTTGTTTCTCCAATCCCAAGTTAAACTTGTTGAGTTTATTTGGGCATGGCCTTTTTCTACTACTGATTTCATGAGTTGTACGACCGTTCCTGAGTTGAATTCATCATCATCAACCGATGACCCCAAGTTAGCCAGAGCATCGGTCTCACTATTTTGATCTCGGGGTACGTGCTATAGGGTCCATTCCTTGAATTGATGCAGTGTTACCTACAATTTGTCTAAATACTTTCGCATTTGTTCCTCTATTACTTCGAACGTCCCATTGACTCGATTTACCACAAGGAGGGAGTCGCACTTAGCTTCGACCACCTCGTCCCCCAGACTTTTAGCCAATTCGAGACCTGCAATCATGGCCTCATACTCGGCCTCATTATTAGTCAATTTCATAGTTCTAATAGATTGCCTAACTATGTTACCCGTAGGCGGTTTCAATACGATGCCGAGTTCGGAACCCTTTGCGTTCATGGCACCGTCTGTAAATAGGGTCCAGATTCCTGAAAAAGTCCCTCAGGTTAACAACAATTCCTTTTCGACTTCAAGTATTAAAGCCGGCGTAAAGTCGGCCACGAAATCTGCCAAAATTTGTAATTTGATGGAAGTCCAGGGTCGATATTCGATACCGTACCCGCTAATTTCTACTACCCATTTGGCCAATCGGCCAGAGAGCTCGAGTTTGTGCATTATGTTCCTTAGTGGGTAAGAAGTTACGACGCATATAGGGTGGCATTGAAAATACGGCTTTAACTTTATGGAGGCGCTGAGCAAAAGCGAGGTCTAACTATTCTAAGTGAGGATACCTTATTTCGGCCTTGCCTAGAGTTCTACAAACATAATGGATAGGAAATTGTGTACCTTCCTCTTCCTGGATGAAGACTCCACTTACCGCTACCTCGGATACTGCTAAGTACAAGTACAATTGTTCATCCGCCTTCAGAGTATGGAGCAAAGGTGGACTCAAAAGGTACTGTTTGAGTTCTTCCAAGGCTTGTTGGCATTCCCGGGTCCTAGAAAAGTTATTCTTCTTCTTCAATAATGAGAAGAGGCAGTGGCTCTTATCAGAAGACCTCGATATGAACCGGCCCAAGGCGTCTATGCTCCCGATGAGCCTCTGAACGGCCCTGACACTGTCCACCAAGGTGATGTCTTTTATAGCTTTGATTTTGTCGGGATTGATCTCAATCCCTCGGTTGGACACCATGAATCCAAGGAACTTTCCGGATCCGACCCCGAATGCGCATTTCTTTGGGTTCAGCCTCATATTGTATTTTTTAGCATGTTGAAGGTTTCCTACAAATATTTTAAATTATCCTCTTCTCACAGGGACTTACCTAACATGTCGTCAATATAAACTTTCATTGATTTTTCTCTTTGTTCTTCGAACGTCCAATTTACTAGGCGTTGATATGTGGCACTGACGTTTTTTATTCCGAACGGCATTATGTTATAACAATAGGTGCCGAATTTAGTGATAAAGGAAGTTTTTTCTTGATTTCCTGGGTCCATCCGGATTTGGTTGTACCCGGAATAGGTGTCGAGAAAGCCGAGTATCTCGTGCCCGGCTGTCGCATCGATCATGCGATCGATGTTAGGCAAAGAAAAAGAGTCCTTGGGGAACGCTTAGTTCAAGTCTTTGTAATCTACGCAAATTATTAATTTATTTCCCTTTTTAGGCACTGCCACGATGTTAGCCAACCAATTTGGGTACTTAACTTCCCGAATGGATCCTATTTTAAGGAGTTTGGACACCTCGTCTTTGATGAATGCATGTTCGACTTCAGACTTAGGCCTCCTCTTCTGTTTAACCGGGTGGAACTTCGGATCCAAGCTTAGCTTATGAGTGGTTATTTATGGTGGGATCCATGTCATATCAAGGTGGGACCAAGCGAAATAATCTACGGTAGCTATAAGGAATTTAATGAGTTGTTTCCTGATCTCGGGAGTTGACCCTGTGCCCAGGTATACCTTCATATCGGGCAAGTATTCGATCAATATGACTTTCTCCAGCTTCTCGACCGTTGATTTGGTGACATCGGAATCGTCAGGGGTGACGAACGACCTAGGAACTCCGTAATCATCATCCTCGCCAGCTTCTTGCTTCTCCGGTTTGGTTGGGGCCAGTGACGCTGATTGCTATTTAGTTTCTTCCTTCCTAACCGGATCTGAGTTCTTTGATGTCAAGAGTGCGAACATCAGGATCACCTTATCGACCGCGAACATTTCTTTTGCGGCCAACTGCTCTCCGTAAACCATCTTGATCCCTCCCGGTGTGGGGAATTTCAGTGCCTGGTGTAATGTCGATGGTATTTTCCTCATGTTATGAATCCATGGCCTTCCGAATTGAGCATTATATCTCGTATCCCCTTCAATCACATAAAGCTTCGTTTCTTGAATGGTCCCGGCGGTGTTCACCAGCAGGGTTATCTCAGCTTTAGTAGTTTTGCATGCCATATTGAATCCGTTTAAAACCCGGACTGCATGCACTATTTGGTCTTGTAGACCCAGCTGTTCTACGACCATCGATCTGATGATATTGGCCAAGCTACCTGGATCAATTAACACACTCTTAACTTGAGATTTATTTATGAGCAAAGAAATTACCAGTGCATCATTATGCGGTTGCACGATGCCTTCAGCGTCCTCATTGTTGAAAGAAATGGTCCTCTCCGGTATATAATCCCGGGTTTGTTTTTCCCTTATAATGGATACCTTAATGCGCTTTAGCATTGGCCCCTGGGGATATCGACTCCACCAATGACCATGTTAATGATGTGCTGAAATTCCTCTTGTTCGGTTTGTTTGTTGGAGTCCCTATTCGTGAAGTGATTTTTGGCTCGATCACTTAGAAATTCCCGGAGGTACCCATTATTGAATAACCGGGCCACTTCTTCTCTTAGTTGTTGGCAGTCTTCGGTCATGTGGTTGTGAGTGCGATGATACTTACACATCAGGTTAGTGTCTCTTTGGGCAGGGTCAGACTGTAATGGCCGAGGCCACTTGGTATCTTTGATGCGCCCGATGGAAGATACGATGCTGGCAACATCAACACTAAAGTGTATTCCGATAATCTCGGTGCCTCCCTGGCCCAGAGTGGCCTATCGAAACCGTTTTTACTCATGAGTCTCCGGCTATTGTGGCCTCGATCACTCTTTTTTTCATTCCTCGCAGGGTTATTCCCGGATCTGCTACCCCTTCAATCTCCGCTATACGGTTGATACCGATCTTTGGTTCATGATCAATGACTCTTTTGGACCTGTCATTAGTTTTGATGGGATAAATGGACCAGGAGGAGGCCCCGAGCTGATCAACCTCGACTTTGATTTTTGATTGGTATCTGTTATGGACGTCAACCCAAGTTACCATCGGGTACTCTATCAAATTCAGTTTCAGCTGTTGTGAAGCCAAGGAGCTTTGGGGGTTGAGTCCTTGAGTGAATGCCTGAACAACCCAATTGTCTGTAACCGGAGGCAAGTCCATTCGTTCCATTTGAAACCTTGGCACGAATTCCCTGAGCATTTCGTTATCTCTTTGTTTTACTTTGAAAGGTCCGAATTTCTGGTCTCGACCTTGATGGCCCCCGCGTGAGCTTTTACGAAGGCATCTACAAACATATCAAACTAATTAATTAGAATTAGGGAGTAAGTTGTGATACCATATCATTGCTCCTTTCGACAGGGTTTCTCCAAATATTTTCAGCAAAACCGACTCGATTTTGTCATCTTCTTAGTCGTTTCGCTTGATGGTACATGTGTAGGAGTTCACGTGTTCATTTGGAACCGTGGTTCCGTTATACTTTAGAATTTCGGGCATACAAAATTTCTTCAGGATTGGTTTCGGTGCTGCGCTCAGAGGGAAAGGCTTTTGGAAACATTTCTTGGAATCCATGCCTTTCAATATCGGGGGTGCTCCCTAGATTTGATCATCTCTAGAGTTATAGATCTCCATTTTTTTGTCGTTAGCTTCAATCTTCTTTTTTCCCTATTCCACCCGCTTTGTCAGTTCCTCAAGCATCTTTATTATATCGGGGTTAGCCCTGGGTTCAACTTCACCCGAACTTTCCGTGGTTTGTTCATTCCTTTGGGTGTTTTCCTGAGATGGTTCGGGCTCAACTATGCTTGGGGCGTGGTTTTGGTTCTACAGCTGGGCTATCTCTGCCTGTTGAGCTTGTAACATTTTGCGCAAAATCTTAGGAGATTCGGGGTTGGTCGCCCAAATTCATGCAGAAGGCGTGGACCATAGCACACGAAAATTTGGGAATCATCCTGAATTCCTATTTTATGGCCCTAAAACGCCAAAACATGAGGAACGGTCATGGCGAAGCGATGGAGAATTTCTTGGAATCTAGGCCTTTCAATACTGGGGTAGCTCCCGGGATTGATCAACTCTGGAGTTATAGACCTCCATTTTTTGTCGTTGACTTCAATCTTCTTTTTCCCCGATTCCATCTGTTTTGTCAGTTCTTCAAGCATCATTATTATTTCGGGGTTGGCCCCGGGTTCAACTTCACCCGGACTTTCCGTGGTTTGTTCATTCCTTGGGTGATTTCCCGAGATGGTTCAGGCTCAACATTGCTGGGGCCGCGACTTTGGTTCTGCAGCTAGGCTATCATCGTCTATTGAGCTTGTAACATTTCGAAGATCACTCGCAGATTGATCCCATCGCCTTCACCGTCGTACGTACCCCAGGCTTTTGATCGGGCTCCTCCACGAACGCTGTTCTTGGGGTTGGTCGGCAGGTTTGCATCGATGGCCACATGTGAGTTGGCATCGATTGGGTCCGTAACCGGGACTCCGTTGGGGACAATAAGGGGCACCTCGTTGCTGGGCACTATATTGTTGTTTTCGCCATGGTGGCCATACTCAGCATCAACGTTCAAGTGAGCAGATTAAGAGTTTGACATTCTTAAGTTGTCTTGAAATTAAAATCTCAAAGAACAAGCGTGAAACAGAGTGTGTTATGGAAATTTATATCAATACAAGTGATTAATGACATTAGATAAGCAAATAAAAGATATAGTAAGTAGCCAAACCAATGATGATAGTGAGACCGAGCTCGATTAAAGGCTTAACAAGAAACCTGCCTTCAGTTCCGAACTAGCACTTATGAAGAACTTATGAATGAAAACAAGAGCTTTGAATAACTTTTAGAAACAGAGAACAAAAGTATATTGGCTTGGTATGCGTGTTACAATGTGTCTAATGAATAATTAGCTTCTCCTTTATATAGTTGGGGAGTTTTACCCTAGATACAATTCTAACAAAGGTAAAAATCTTCCTTTTCGCTAGTCACTCATTTTCCATCGATACGGTCCGAGATTCACATCATGATATCCGGTACAGATGTCACGGCCCTTTGATAATCGTGTGCGGTCATTTGGTAATGCTCTCCGAGGTCTTGGGACTCAAACCGGACCCGGGGGACGTGGTCTCGATGGCTCCGAGGGCGGGTGTTTTGCTCGGGCCCTGATACGAGAGGTTCCTGGTTCTGATTCTGATTCCTTGCAGTGACATCCTTGCTCTGTTTGCCTCGCCGGAAAATTGGGGTGCTCTTTAGACTTGGTTTTACCCGTATACAATAACCACACAAACATTACAACATATTTAACCATAAGTTTCAGGGGAAGTCTTTTTTTTTTTAATTTATATTAAGTTAAACTACCTTGCATAAATTAAATCAGAGGAGAATTATCTATTGGTGTTTGATGTAAAATAAAATATAATAATTGTTGAGAATGTAACTGAAGGGGATAATGACGAGTTGCAGTCATTGTTTCTATCTACTTTTAGTGTAGAATAGTTGTCACAACTCGCACTTTGGAGTTGTGATTTCGGCCAAGAACTGGTGAGAAAAGGTCCTTATGATGGTCTGACGTAGAACTGTCTACTCGGGAAACTTGGGACTTTTAATTTTAAGCATATATAAGGGGGGTATAGGTGATGAAAGCTCCGACCTGCCTCCCACATACGTGCTGCCATCGAGCCGTATAGAACGAGCTACCTTGGGGGCAACCTCAAGGGCCTGCCTAGATTACTCAAAGGAGTGTCAAAGGTACCCATACGAGTTAGGGAAACTCTATGGGCGGCGCGACGCCTTCGGGCTAGCGTTGGGCATCAATGTGGTGCTGGAGGCTCGATGTGTGGAACGGCCATCCCCGTGAGCTGCCGAATGTTGGAACGAGACCTCTGTGCTGATTGGATACTTGACTCACCTGTCATAGGGGCATCATGTGTCGACTTGTGAGCATGGCTTGGGTTCAACCATGCAAGCAAGGGTCCATTGGCCTAAAGGTGCAGTTGTTGGGCGACACTGCACTATTCGGGATGGAAGCGTGTCACGAGGGTAATTTATGGGGATGGCACGAAAGACGCGCATGGCAATGGCCAAGGGCTAAAGGTTTCCTTACTCGGGCGAGGCACGAGCTAGTCGCGGATGCACTGGGCGAGTGTCAAGCTTGAGGATTGGGCTATGCACGCAGGAGCGATGCTCAGTCTTGGGCGAGGGACAAGACATGTCCTAAGCCAGTCCCCCAGGGCGCGCATGGATAGTGATCCTAAGATGAAGCGCCACGACATGTCTAGGGCCAAGGGCCTAGACATCTTATGGGCGGCACAAGTTGGGGCGAGCCTACGGGCGAGCCCCACCAACAGGCACCTGGTCGTGCTTGGAATCCTGGGAAAAGAAACAAGGCTGGCCTGCAGCGAGGGGAACTGCAGGCGCCGCACGGGCGAGCAGGTGCCGCTACCCAATGTAAGGATTTGGGCCCGTGACACTTGGTATCAGAGCTGATTAAGGCCATACTATGCCATGGCACAATGTCAAGACAAATGGTGGATATGGCGAGCGCATTTTGGATGTCAGTGCAGAGATCACGTCAAAGCAGAGATTGATGTTCATATGCCACCAGAGATCGAGAACCCGATATTGATGGTCAATGAAAGAAATGGGTGATTCCATTGTCTTTCGTGAGTCTAAGATGCTACTGAATGAGGCGATATGCCGATGAGTCGGATGGCCAAGAGAAAGCCATGTTTTCCAAGTCGTGCAACCATATTGCGAAGAGTGGAAGCCATGGACTATAAACATGGGCATGATCATAGCGGAGACCTTGCCAAGGATGCGTGCAACGCATCAAGTTGAGTGTCTTTCCTTCAGGACAAACTTGTGAGCTGCCTGAGGGCATTGCCAAGGTGAGGAAACGGATTCGAGGGTATAGCGAAGCTTCGGAACTGGGCAGATTTCCAAGTTAGAAGGTGTCATTCTGGAAAGGAGTATGTCGAATGATCGGGACCGTGAGTGTCCAGGTGCGAGGCACACCGAACCGGGAAGCCGTGCTAGCAGGACCAAGAGGGTGCCTGTCTATAGGGCGAGTATTGAAGTACTACCGGGAACATTGGCTACTTGCTGAGGAAGTGACAACTGGAAAACAAAGAGCTTTGTTCGGAAATGCGGCGATGCTATGACTTTGGGAATGTAGTACTCACCAAAGGTCGTCCCAAGAGCTGGCAGAATGTCGAGTGGGACGACAACGCTAAGATGTATCCTCCACATTAAGTGTGGGAGGATCCAGCCTATTCAAGAGTCATATGGGAGAAGTCGTGGGTCTGGAAGCGAACACATCTTCAAGGAAGTGAGGGCAATTAAAAGCTACGGGAGCGGAATGCTACGGGAGCTATGCCAAGATGGCGTCTTAATGCTACGGGAGCGAAAGGCCACGGGAGCCATGCCAAGGGCATCTTAAGGCTACATGAGCGACGTCAAAAGAGCACATTGATGTGCTAACCTGTGAAGGAAAGCTTCAGACGGACATGAAGGCCTCGAGGGTCATGGTGTGATTGACTAGTGTGGGTCAATCACAAAGTTAGACACCAGAGAGTGCAAGTGCGGAGGCACTTTCCAAGTGAACACCGAATGGAGGTGAAGTGCAGAGGCACGCTTGGAAGATACTTGGGAGAGAAGTGCATGGGGCACGACTCCTTTTGAGAAAGGACTTCGAGGAAGTCCAACCCACAGGACAAAGGGAGCTGAAATGGGCATACCTGAGGGGGCAGACTCCGGGATATCTAAAGCCATGATGTGTCATCAGGGACGATGACATTATGAGTGTGGGAGGATGTCACAACTCGCACTTTAGAGTTGTGATTTCGGCCAAGAACTGGTGAGAAAAGGTCCTTCTGATGGTCTGACGTAGAACTGTCTACTAGGGCAACTTGGGCTTTTTAATTTTAAGCATATATAAGGGGGATATAGGTGATGAAAGCTCTGACATGCCTCCCCCATACGTGCTACCACCGAGCCGTATAGAACGAGCTACCTTGGGGGCAACCTCAAGGGCATGCCTAGATGACTCAAAGGAGTGTCAAAGGTACTCATACGCGTTAGGGAAACTCTATGGGCGGCGCGACGCCTTCGGGCTAGCGTTGGACATCAAAGTGATGCTGGAGGCTCGATGTGTGGGACGGCCAGTCCCGCGGGATGCTGAATGTTGGAACGAGACCTCCGTGCCGATTGGATACTTGACACACTTGTCATAGGGGCATCATGTGTCGACTTGTGAGCATGGCTTGGGTTCAACCATGCAAGCAAGGGTCTGTTGGCCTAAAGGTGCAGTTATGGGGCGACACTGCACTATTCGGGATAGAAGCGTGTCTCGAGGGAAATGTATGGGCATGGCATGAAAGACGCGCATGACAATGGCCAAGGGCTAAAGGCTGCCTTACTTGGGCGAGGCACGAGCTAGTCGCGGATGCACTAGGCGAGTGTCAAGCTTGAGGATTGGGTTGTGCACGCGGGAGCGATACTCAGTCTTGTGTGAGGGACAAGACATGTCCTAAACCAATCCCCCCAGGGCCCGTATGGATAGTGATCCTAAGATGAAGCGCCACGACATGTCTAGGGCCAAGGGCCTAGACATCTTACGAGCAGCACAAGTTGGAGCGAGCCCCACCAACAAGCACAGGATCGTGCTTGGAATCCTGGGAAAGGAAACAAGGCTGGCCTACAACGAGGAGAACTGTAGGCGCCACACGGACGAGCAGGTGCCGCTACCCAATATAAGGATTTGGGCCCGTGACAATAGTACTGCTTATGAGATTTAATGACTTAATGTACATATTAAGCTTAAGTACTTACGTAACTTCTGTTGTTTTCAATGGAGATGTAATTGTTTTCGGTAAAAGTATAACTTCCTTTGGGACATGTATATGTTTTACTAAAAATAGTACCCCCATTCGTTTAATATGGGAAAGGGCGAGGACGAGGCCACGGACGATCAAAAAGCTACCCACCTTGTGTCATTTGAAAGCTCGGTTAGTACTCGGAAACCAATGAAGACCTCGAATAGTGGAAATTTAGTGATGGACTGCCAAAGACTATCTTATAGTAGTAGAGGGCAGTTGGTCTAAACTGTCTTATTTGGTATACAATCATATTGGTCACTGGTGTGTTCATGTTGCCTAGTAAAGTGGTGAACTATTGACTACCAATTGCAGAATTTATATATTGCGAGAGATAGTGGGTTAACTAGCATACAATCATACAAAAAGTAAATAGAGAAAAAAAATTAACACATGGATTTAATGTGGTTCAACTATGTCTAATCCTCGGGACAAAAATAAAGAGAGTTTTTCACTATGAATAAAAAGAAAAACACAATACAATCTATAAAATTCTAACTACAATCCCTATATATAGATTCAAATAGTGCAAACCTATAAGAGAAATGCTTCCCAATTTGACAAGGACAATAAGTTTCCTTTCCCAAATCTATTAGAACACTGAGGTTTTCCAAACCTATATGGATTATGGGTTTCCTGAAAATACAAGGAAATAATTCAAGCCACAAATAATAAAATCTTCCCTTTGGCTTGAATTTTGTTCATCAACAGGAACAACGTCTCTCTGCCTTGCCCTCAGCCCTCGAGAGGGCTCTATCCATTGCTGCACACATCAACCAAGTCTAGGCAACACCTAAACTTGATAAGAGACTCAATCTCTTCAGCCACAGCAGTAATCTATCGATTTGGTTATGTACTCGGAATAACTTCTAGATAGCTATAACACTCAAACGCATCAACGGTCTCTGCAACTGCCATAGCAATCTCAAAGGATTCGTATATCCAAGAAGATTCTCATCAACTACGTTTGCAAACCTTTGCGATCGGTTGATCACTCTCTTCTCTCTACCTGTTGCAATGCTATATAGTTGATGTTGCACATGTGCATTAATATTATCATCTTGATCAATATCAACCATATAACATTGCAACAGGTAGAGAGAAGAGAGTGATCAACCGACCGCAAAGGTTTGCAAACGTAGTTGATGGGAATCTTCTTAGATATACGAATCATATGGTATTTGCTTTGACAGTTGCAAAGACCGTTGAGCGTTTGAGTGTTATAACTATCCAGGAGCTATTCCGAGTACATAACCAAATCGACGGATTAGTGTTATGGCTGAAGAGATTGAGTCTCTTAACAAGTTTAGGCGTTGCCTAGACTTGGTTGATGTGTGCGGCAATAGGTAGAGCCCTTGGAAGGGTTGAGGGTAAGGTATAGAGACGTTGTTCATGTTGTTGAACAGAATTCAAGCCAAGGGAAAAATTTATTATTTGTGGCTTGAATTATTTCCTTGTATTTTTAGGAAACTCATAATCCTATAGGTTTGGGAAAATTCATTGCTCTAATAGATTTGGGAAAGGAAAATTTATTGCCCTTGTCGGATTGGAAACTTTTCTCTTATAGGTTTGAGATTATTTGTGATCTATATATAGGGGTTGTTGTTGGGGATTTTATAGATTGTATTGTATTTTACTTCTCATTCACAGTGGAAAACTCTCTCTGCTTCTGCCCCGAGGATTAGGTTTAGCCGAAACTCGTTAAATCCTTGTGTTATTTTTTTTCTCTATTTACTTTATGTGTGATTATGCGCTAGTTAACCCATGATCTTTCGCAATATTATATTTGGTTTGGATCTAATACTATTACTAAGAGGGCTTTAGTAGCTTGGGATAAAGTTTGTACACCTAAATTAATTGGGGGACTCAATCTAACTAATATTCAATTATGGAACAGAACAACTATTGCCAAGAGTATCTGAGATCTTGCTCACAAGCAAGATAAGTTATAGATTAGGTGAATCTATACATACTATATAAGAGGCAACCAGTTAGATACTATCTCCATACCTCAACAAGTTAGTTGTGGATGGTAAGAAAGATTCTAGAGGCAAGGATTACACTTGAGCAGGTGCAATAAACTTTTAAGGAGAGACAGAGCATTATTAGACAAATATATTTGCAGCTTCTTGGTGACTATCCTAGAGTCAACTGGAAATGCTTTTTGTTCAGTTATATTAATTGCGGATCCAGAATTTTATGCAAACAGGTTTAAACATATCTGAAATCCTCAGCGAAAATCGATAGTACAAGTAACATTAAGTTAACAAACAGAGTTTACTTGAAAAAGATTTTGCCCGCCACTCTTTATTTTGTTTCAAAATCACACTTATTAAAATAATTTATATCTTTACCTAAATTTTAACAATAAATCTATTTACCTTTATAAACATAATAATTTATTAAGACTTTAGAAACGTTTTGCAAGTTTTACCGTAACAATCATCAATGTGATTTATATAGAAATACTAAAATTACTTACTTATTAATTTTAATTTAGCTTGCGCTAACTATAAACAAAAAACAAAGAAAGAAAGCTATAAACTAAACTAAATTAATACTATTATAAAAAAAGTTCCAAAACTATGAAAAGAAAATAATTTAAAATAAACAATAAAAGAAGGAAGACGAAGAAGCGATATGGAAGTTTCATATCTAAAGCTTGCCAAGTTTGGATAGCACAAAATATGAAGGGAAAAAAAATTTCAATATTTTTACATTTAAAAATGAAAAAAATGTAGAACCACGGCTCCATTCTTAAACTTGAAAAAAGGTAAAAGTTACGGAATCACTATTTCAAAGAATTACTAAGACAGAATGTTACAATGGTGTACGATATTGGAAGTATTTAGTATTTAATACTGGCTTTCCTTGATTTAGCATAAGCAATTGAATACACATCCATCTGCACCCGTTTAACTCACTTAAACTATCCGACCAAGGCATCCCTTTGATCAAGAGGGTTCAACGGCTTTTATTTAACTGAAGTTTGTTGCATAGTAAGATTGTATTGGTAAATATAAATATTACACGTGGAATTAAATATGTGACTGATATGGCAAGACACGTGAATTACTAAAAGAACGACAGCTGGAGAGATGCATTAAAAGAGACACGAGTCATAACAGATACGAGCAAATCACCTACGAGATGAAAGGATATAGTCGCTCGAGTCTAAGTAGTTAAATGAAGAGGCACAGGCAGAATGAATCAAGACAGTAAAGAGGGAAGATTCATGAATCGTCAATTAATGAGCGTGAATGATCACAAACATTACGGAATCTTCATGAACAATTACGATTACCAATTATAACGTCTCATTAATATCATTAATGCTCATAATGATTCGGTCATAAAAGGGAAAAGACGTTGTACTTATAGACTCCTATATAAGGGAAGGAGATGTCACTTGTACAGACATGCTCTGATTATTATTGGAATATAATTACTTTCTTGTACTTTCTATTGATTATTTTATTATTTTTTATTCTAATTTTCTTTTTTATTTCTAAGAGAATATTGAATTTCTTGATTATCAGTAACCCGAGTACTTCTAAAAATAGACTTTGACTGAGAATCTAATTCTTTGGTTAAACAAATTGGTTCCGTTATCGGGAATATGATAATCTTCTCTTACTTTCCAAATCACTCTCTCTCAACTGAATCATGTCGAATGTCAATGACAACAACCAACAGGTGGAAGGAACTCCAGTTCTATCACCTCAAGGAACCCCACGCAATTCAAGAGAAGCATCGCCAGAAAGATCCACTACTCATAACAATGAACAACATGAAAATGAATAAATTGTCGAGCAGGATGCTGTGAAGTAGTTAATTGCTGAGTACGTGAATGATGCTCTCCAGGCTTTGGTGAGGAGACTACCAGTTGTGCCACCTCCACCTCCACCAAACAATACTACAACTTTGGAAATTCCACAATCAGGGTTGGTTAATTCTGGAAGCGGAGGAACTCCCAACGAGTCACGTGATGGGAGACAAGGTATGCCTAATAATTCTGATTTACAAACTTTAATACTAACCTTGCAGAAACAGGTGAAAGAACAAAACGGTCGTATTGAGCAAATACCCGGCGTACCACTTGTGATCAAAGGAGTTAATTTCGACAAATATTTACAACAACCATGGAAACCAAGCGCATCTCCATTACCAATTCCTAAAACATTCAAAATGCCTGACATCCCGAAATACGATGGAACGACCAATCCACGTGACCATGTTACTGCATTCACCACGGGAGTAAAAGGCAATGATTTAACCAAGAAGGAGATTGAATCTGTGCAGGTCAAAAAGTTTGGGGAAACACTTACTAAAGGAGCGTTAACATGATACTCTCTATTACCTGAAAATTCTATTGACTCTTTTGTTGAGCTTGCAGATCTATTTATAAAAGCACACTCGGGTGCACAAAAAGTTGAAAAGAGAATGGACGATATATTTAAAGTAAAGCAAGGAGATACAGAATTGCTTCAAAAATTCGTAGACAGATTCCAATGTGAAAGAATGTTGCTACCAAGAGTACCTGACAATTGGGCAGCCATGGCATTTGCAAGCAATTTAAACGAGAAAAGTTCAGAAGCTACGAGGAGGCTTAAAGAGAGCCTATGAGAATTCCCTGCCACGACATGGAATGATGTCTATAATAGGTACAATATCAAATTACAGATCGAAGAAGATATTGTAGCTCAGTCAAAGGTTGAAGAAAACACAGGTTCGAGGCGGTCAGAATCTGAGAAGAGGTCCGATAAGAATAAGTACGAGCCTTATATGGGACCTTTGGGGCGAGAAGCTCATTCCAAATTTGAAAACGTGCGGGCTGATCACAGGTTCGCAAATAGAGATTCAGGTTCGTCATTGTCGAGATTTAGAAAAGATCAAGGTGAACGTGACAGAGATGTTAATACAAACGCAAGGATTGGGGACTACAATTTTAACGTGAATACCTCCGAGTTGGTCGCTGTTTTGAGAAGCATGGGGGATAAGGAACGATGGCCTAAAGAGATGAGAACAAATCCAAATAGAAGAAACCCAGACTTTTGGTGCGAGTTCCATAATGACCACGACCATAAAACATCAGACTGTAGATTATTACAAGGTGAGGTGGAACATTTATTGAAGCAGAGCTATCTGACAGAATTGTTAAGCGAGAAAGGCAAACAAGCTTATATGAAAAATAGGCAAGAGCCCCCAAAACCTCCGTCTCCAAAGAGAACAGTAAATGTGATAAACGGCGAAGAAAAAATCAACGACGTAATCTATACAGCTGCGAGAAAAACAATAAAGTTCACAATAACTCACGGGAAGCGAACTTGCCAAACTATGGAAGACGGCAATATAACCTTTGATGATGCAGATGCCGATGGATTAATGATTCCTCACAACGATACACTGGTAATATCTTTACTTATACATGATACTAATGTAAAACGAGTTTTGATTGACCCAGGTAGCTCTGTGAATATTATTCTATTACGAGTGGTGAACAAAATGTTGATGGGCGATCGTATAGTTCTAAAAGCACGTTCCTTATCTGGGTTTGATAACTCAACCGTTATTACAAAGGGTGAGATTGAACTAAGCACATACGCAGAAGGGGTCATCAAAGAAATAAAAATTCAAGTGATAGACACGGATATGGCCTATAATGTGATTCTTGGTAGGCCGTGGATTTATGATATGGATGATGTGCCATCCACATTACATCAGGTTATCAAATTCTCTTCAAAATGGAGAGTTCAATAGATTCGAGGAGATCAACAAACTTCAAGAAGCATCAATTGGATGATACAGCCAAGTCAAAAAGATACGAATGCAAGTCAAAAAGATGCGGGTGCAAGTGAGAAAGATGTGGTAAATAAAATTTCAATAGAAAATTGTATCAAAACAAACAGACATGGATTCCAAACCAGATGTAATTCAAGAGCCAAAGGATAACGAAAACATTAAAACAACGATTGAGGAGCTTGAAGCTGTTCCACTATTCGAACAATGCCAGATCAAAGAATTCATATCGGAGCAAGGTTAAACCCAGATAGGAGAGGTAAGTTAATTAAATATTTAAAAGCTAATGCAGATTGTTTTGCATGATCCCATTCAAATATGACAGGTATACCTCCGTAGGTGATGACTCATAAATTAAATGAAGATCCATCATTCATACCTATCAAATAAAAGAAGAGGAAGCAAGGATCATTCAAAAATCAAGTGATCGATGAAGAGGTACAAAAAATCTTAAAGATCGATTCAATATGCAAGGTAAAATATCCTAATTGGTTAGCTAATACTGTGGTAGTTCCGAAAAATAACGGTAAATGGAGAGTTTGTGTGGATTACACTGACTTAAATAAAGCATGCCTGGAGGATTCATTCCCTTTACCGCATATAGATTTTGATTGATGCTACCGCAAACCACGAATTATTAAGCTTTCTAGATGCATATTCTGGTTATAATCAAATAAAAATGGACCCCATAGACGAAGAAAAAACTTCATTTATTACAAACATGGGGACTTATTGTTACAAAGTCATGCCTTTTGGCTTGAAAAATGCTGGAGCTACGTATCAGAAGTTGGTGACTAAGATGTTCCAAGAACACCTGGGGAAGACAATGGAAGTGTACATTAATGATATGTTGGTTAAATCTACACAAGCAGAAGATCATTTTCAACATCTTTCAACTACCTTCGAGATCATCCGCAGATATAATATGAAACTGAACCCAGAAAAGTGCGTTTTTGGCGTAGCTTCAGGTAAGTTTCTAGGCTTTCTCGTATCTAATAGAGGAATTGAAGTAAATCCTGCACAAATTAAAGCTATTGAAGAAATACCTGATATACTCACAAGAAAAAAAGAGATACAAAGATTGATAGGTAGGATTACAGCTTTGGGAAGATTCATTTCAAGATCTTCAGAGAAAAACGTTAAATGCTTTTCAGTATTGAAGAAACAAAATCAGTTTGAATGGAATGAGGAATGCCGAAAATCCCTCAAAGATTTGAAGGCATACTTAACAAATCCTCCCCTATTATCTAAATTAAGGGATGGAGAAAGACTATTTGTATATCTTGCAGTTGCAGAAGTAGCCGTAAGTTCAGTTTTAGTAAGGGGGGCAAAGGTAAACAATCTCCTATTTATTATGTTAATAAATCTTTATTAGATGCTGGAACTAGATATCCTCATCTAGAGAAACTAGCTTTAGCATTAGTCATGGCAGCTAGGAAATTGAGATCATATTTTCAATGCCATCCTATATCCGTAATAACTACATATCCATTAAGGAATATTTTGCATAAACAAGAATTGTCAGGAAGACTAGCCAAGTGGGCAATAGAACTAAGTGAATATGACATTATTTATCAACCTAGAACAGCAATAAAGTCTCAAGTTTTAGCAGATTTCGTCACAGATTTTAATACAAAAATAATTCCTAAAGTAGAAAAGGAATTACAAATTTTTACTGGAGCTAATCCAGGTACGTGGACTTTATTTACTGATGGCTCTTCAAATGTCAAAGGAGCCGGTTTAGGTATTGTCTTAATCCCACCCTCAGGTGAAAGTATAAGACAAGCAATTAAATGTTACCCTATTACTAACAATGAAGCAGAGTATGAAGCTGTGATTGCAGGTTTGGAACTAGCACGAGAACTCTCCATAGAGCAAATCATGATTAAAAGTGACTCTCAACTGGTAGTCAATCAGATGTAGGGGACTTACACTGCTAGAGAGGCACAAATGCAACAATACTTGGAAAAGGCACGAGAACTGGTCAGGCAATTCCAATCATGGAAGAGCATGCAAATACCCAGGGAAGAAAATGCAGAAGCAGACACGTTGGCTAACCTTACTTCAGTTGCAGAAGTAACGAGTGAAGAAAATGCTATTGTAATACATTTATTTCATTCAGCACTTGACCAGGATAACCATGAGGTAAGCTTTAATAATTTAACTTGGGATTGGAGAAATGAGAATGTTAATTTTTTGCAGTACGGGATCGTACTTGAAGGCAAGAAAGAATCTCAAGTGCTTCGACGAAAAGCTGCTCGTTACTGCCTAATTCTAGATAATTTATATCGAAGAATATTTGGCGGTCCTTTAGCAAGGTGCCTTATACCCAATCAAACGGAGTACGTGATGAGGGAAGTACATGAAGGACATTGCGGAAATCACGCAGGTGGAAGATCTTTAGTTAAAATACTAATCAGGGCAGGATACTACTGGCCTAAAATGGAAGAAGATGCGGAAAAAGTTTGAAGCCAAATGTGATAAGTGTCAATGATATGCCAACAATATGCATCGACCTACAGAGTTATTACATACAGTTATTTCCCCGTGTCCATTTATGAAATGAGGAATGGATATAGTAGGGACTTTACCACAAGTCAAAGGAAAGGTACAGTTCTTATTAATGTTAACAGATTACTTTTCAAAATGGGTAGAGGCAGGAGCTTTCAAACAGGTACGAGAAAAGGAGGTGAAAGACTTCATTTGGCAAAATATTATATGCCGATTTGGAGTTCCAAAAAAAATCGTATGTGATAATGGCCCACAATTTATAGGCTCAAAAATCACGGAGTTCTTTCAAAGTTGGCAAATCAAATGAATAACCTCTTCACCTTACCATCCTGTGGCAAATGGACAAGCTGAGTCAACAAATAATATTATCATCAATAATTTGAAGAAGAGGCTAGAAAAATCAAAAGGGAATTGGCTTGAAGAATTACCATGAGTATTATGGGCTTATAGAACCACAGTAAAAACAGCCACGGGAGAAACTCCATTTTCGCTTGTGTACGGTTCAGAAGCTTTAATCCTAGTTTAAATAGGAGAACCAAGCATGAGATTCACATTGGTAACGGAAGAGTCGAACGATGAGGAATTAAGAACAAACTTGGACTTACTCGAACAAAGAAGAGAAGCAGCTTTAATACGGATGGTAGCACAAAAGCAAATCATAGAACGATACTACAACAGAAAGGCTCACCTCTGGTACTTCAAAATTGGGGGCTTCGTTCTTAAAAAGGGTTTTAAATCAATGAAAACAACCGGAGCAGGAAAGTTAAGTCCAAATTGGGAAGGACCCTATAAAGTTTGAGGTATCGCTGGAAAAGGTGCCTACGAGTTAGAAACCATGGATGGCAAGGTTTTACCCTCGAGTTGGAATGTTGTTCATTTAAAGAAATACTATTTCTGAGCAAAAGAAATACCCACGGTCAGGTATCGTTCAATTATGATTTTTGTTTTGTACAGTTAAAATTATACTAACAATTTTAGATGATAGACAAAAAGCTAGCCCACACCAAATGATGATATTAGACCTGAAAGACACGCGGAAGCAACATTATTCCTGGTCTAGGGTTGCAACCTTTCTGATGGAAATATAAAGGGTTAAGCAGTCATCATCTAAATTATCTATACCTCCGAGTCCCGTATGTTTTTCCTTTTTAGGAAATGCACCACATGAAAGGAATAATCAAGTGCTCGAGATTTCATTCTTCAAAGTTCTAACACTTAGGGGACTAATATATATATATATATATATGAAAGGCAAAGAAGACTGGAAAAGTCAGAATTTGAGTCAAGCCTGAGGCAATCTACCCAACAAATCGAAAGTTAAGAGCAAAAACACAAGCCCGATTCAAAAAACCTATGATGAGGAATACACTCGTGGATGTAAATTACAAAAATCTTACGAATATGTAGGTTAAAGGCAATATTTAGTCATGGGTTGTAAGATATACCCTTGAATTTTGTAAAATCTGTTATAAGGAAAACAATTACGAAAGAGTTGTAGATGATACTTGAATACGTGTAAAGTATTATACAGTTTGGAAGTTCAAACAATACAAAACTTCCTCAAATTATTCAAAGAAACATGTGCGTTCTTATTCCTTCTTTCGTATGTTTACACCAATATGAAGTTGAGACGTCTTCTTCATTAAGTGTCATTTATAAAAGGGCCATTTTTATAATTCGTGCATGTTCAAAAGGTCACGGAGTATTGAAGCATTTTTAAATGCATAATAAGGGAGTAGTACCGAAACTCAAAATAAGATATTATAAGAGTTGAACAAAAACTCGGAAAGTAATATTATAATAACTTGGTTAAAACTAAGTATAAACTTAGTTCCAACCGAATTGTTTTATACAAAACCACAAAACAGACTAGGGGTAAAACTTTCCAAATCATTACCAAACCCCAAAACGGACCAGGGGTAAACTTCTACTAATAAAATAAAAAAAACAACACTTCAAACTTTTCAATCAAACTTTCACTATGGGGAAGGATCTGAACCAGTATTATCAGAAGGATTCAAGTTGGCATCATCAGTAGCAGAGGGAACGACTTGAGCAGAGGAGGGTTGAACAATAGCTTCACCAGGAGTAAGTTCATCACCCTCGGGAATGCCGACCTCAGGTGAAGAAAAGCTTTGACTCTGCTGAGTTTTCTCAATAGTTTCTTTAGTTTTTGCAATTTCAGCAGCTAAGTCAAAACCTTCCCGGTTTGCCTCCATTAAAGTTTCGAGGCGCGTGTTCAAGAAATCCCAACTAACGTCAACAATAGCCTTGTCTTCAAGGGATTCATAATCCCTCTCCCACTACTCAATCTCAGTTCTTAGCTCCTCCTTCTCATTCAAAGCAGCATTATAAGAAGCCTGTAAGGGGGCAAGAGACCTCTCTAAGAAATGAACTTGGTTAGAAGACGCACAAAGATCTTCTTGAGTTTGGGTGAGCGTTTGAACAAGCTCCCTGGCGTAAACATCTTTTTGGTTCAGCAGTTCCTTCAAACCCCTAATTTTTTCAGTAGCTTTGGAAAGTTGCTCAGCAAATGAAGACTCGAGAAGGTTTATATCTTTGCCCGTTGACTGGATGAGGCTTTCTCAACTGCCAACTCTGCTGCCATTACCTTCACCTGCTGCTCCAAGGTACACTTTTCTTCCTCTAAGACTTCTTTCTCAAGTTGAAGACCTTTGAACTGTTCCTTCCAGTTGTCTGCTTCGGTCCGATAGTCATTCATTAACTGCTTAGTATGGACGATCCTCTTCATTATCTCCATTCCAATTAGGTTGATCTACACAATGAAAAGGAAAATGTGATTATCAAATAAAGATGAAAAGGAAATCACATGCAAAATAAAAAGCTAAGGCTTATACCTTAAAAGATGAATGTACAATATCATTCATCCATGTCAAAGAACTGTGGCTTTCCAATTTGGACTTCTCAACTGGGCCAATCAATGGTTTCAGCCATAGGCGAAGCAGTGGTAGCAGCAACAGGTGCGGGGAACTGAGGATCAACTAGAACAGATACAGAAAAAGAGGCAAGAGGTGTTTCCTCAAAAACAAAGACGAAGTCTTCATTATCAATCCCATGAGAAAAGAGTTGTTCTGTAGAGTCACAGGGTGCGGCAGGCATCTCTTCATCAGAGCTCACTAAGGTAGCACCTTCGGGCTCATGCATGGGAACAAAACTGGGAGGAGGAGTAGCTTCGTCATCTGAAATGACACGTCTCCTAGCTCGAGGCTTACGAACTAACAAGCATTTATCTCGTTTCTCTTCACCCTCGGAACTGTGTGCTCTATCAGCTTTTCTTTTTTGATGAGGAACTCAAGATCATCTCTTGAGCCATCGACAGAGAGAGTCTCGAAGCAGCAATAGAGTCGGCACTCACACCTTGAATGGGAAATCCTAGTAAAGAGAGGAGTTAGTAAATTTTTAAGTATGGAAGTAAGGTAGAAAGTAGAAGAGAAAGATACCATGAGTCTTCACTTTCCAACCAAACCTATTAGAAAGGTACTTCCAGGACCTTTCTTCCATAGGAGAAACAGTTAACAATGTTTCTACCCAACCACAGAAGTTTGGAATCTCCTCAACAACTTCCATGGTTGCTAAAAAACAAAGAAGAAAAGAAAAACAGTCACGAGATTGCAGGTTCTTCACAAAAAAAAAAGGAAAAAATATGAAAAGAAACTTACGTGCAAAGTTCCACTTTTTTGGAAAGGGATGTTCTAGACCCACTAACCCACTTGTGGGAGCAGCAATGAATCGGGCATACCAACTATAACAACCAAAAAAATTTTAAAGTGCTTAAGTGTAAGGCTTGGTAAAATTTGCAAAGAAAATAATGTTTCATGGTGCCGGGCTAGGCTTACGTATTTGAGGATTATAGAAATTCTTCGCGGTGAGCTTGCTCGCCGTGGCTCAGACTTTTTGGGTTGAACAATGCACGGGACAGTAAAGGAAAATTTTTGCCGAAAATGTGCATTTATGCGGTCTATTATGCGACCGCATAATCACTCTGCGGGCTGCATAATGGCCACACAAGTGAGCAGATGAGGGCTATTCTGGAAGATGCGGTGCATTATGAGACCGCATAATAGTTATGCGGTCCGCATAGTGACCGCATACACATGCAGTTCTTTTAGCTATTTTGTAACCAAATATGCAACCGATATGCGGTCCGCATATCGGTTATGCGATCGTATACCTTGTTCCGGAGCTCTAATTTTGGGTTTTTAAAACCCGACCCTATTTCGTTAAATACACTCTTTGGATCATTTTTTTAAGCTATTATCTAACATTTTAGAGTGAGAAAGGGTGCCCTAGAGTGAGAAGGTGTTCTCCAATAATTGTTCTTCAATTCTTGCCCAAGTTTTGGAAGATTGAGAATGGAAACTCACTAGGTCTTCATCCTAGAGGTAAGATTCTACACCCTAACCCTCAATTTCGAATTTTTTGTAGAAATGGATAATAAGCAAGATAATTTCTGGGCAAGAGGGTTGGTTATCTTACATGCATGTATTATCAAAGGGTGAAGAAAGATTGTTGAGCTAAAAATGGTAAAGGTTGGGTTGTGGGATGATGGAATCCTCCATAAAAGGACCTTGAAACCTTAATGCACATCTAGTGTTTGATAAAATGCTCAAATAAGCTAGAACCGTGATCATCTTCCTAATTTTGATTCAATTTGTTATATTTTCAAAATAGATTGAAGTTACTAAGAATTCCGGAACGTTTTAGAGTGTAAGGAAGCTCAAGTGAGGTATGTTGGCTAAACTCTTCTCTTAGAATTGAATCCCATGATATTCATGTAAATTACGTAAGTCCCAAGTGATTCATTAAGAAACTGGCTATTCCGAGTAAGATTGAGTTGAAAGATATATGTTCAACAAGCATACCAAATTCTTTATTCGTGTTATGTTACCAATTGAGGATGTGTTAAAATATGGGTTGTGCATTAATAATGATTCGACTTTAAGTCAAGTTCAAATGAAGGCTATTATGCCAAATTTTGTGAAATATCTCTATGTGCTTTAGACTCTAAATTGCTCACATGTGTACTACAAACCTTGATTTGAATTGTATTTGTTGTTGTTGATGATGATGATAATTGAAATTGTTAAGGTGAGCATGAAATACTGAATATGACCAACGTGCCAAGAATGATCTTTTAATTATGGCCATTAGTGCCAATGAGATGAAACGATGTGAAAGTAATACGAAATGCGGTGATTGATATAAAAAGGTTGATGTCTCAAATAAGACAACCTAGCCGGTCGGGTCGTGATCGGAAACCATGCCGCACACATAGTGGTGATTGTGCTGGAAATTTATAATTTGAAATTGTGATTGTGGTCGATATCCCTAATGGATAGCCTAGCCGATCGGGTCGTGATCGGACTCCGTGTTAAATACGGTGGTATTGATATTGAGAGAAATTGTGATTGATATCTCTAATGAGATGGCCTAGCCGATCGGGTCGTGTTCGGACTCCGTGCTAAGAGTACGATGGTACTGGTTTTGTGAATAATGGTATTGTGAATAATGGTATTGTGGACAATGGTATATTGATAATAAGAATCTCCCAATGTGAGATATGAGAATTAATTTGAACACTGTCTTGATCCTAAATAGAGGTTTGAAGTTAATTAAGGCTTTCATTGATATTATGATAATCTTGTTGGTATTATTTGTCATTCTATTGAGGGACTGTTTAGTTATACATACTAGTGCTATTCGACGGTACTAATGTCCCTTTTGCCGGGGGCGCTGCATCTTTAAATGGATACAGGTGGTTCCACAGTAGGAAATATTGATCAGTGATAGCAGTACACCTTCTTCCCAGTTGACTCGGTGAGCCCCACTTCATTCCGGGGTCATGTATCGTTTGTACTTTATGTATTCGGTTTGAGGTATTGCCAGGGCCTTGCTGCCGACATTATCATTGTACTCTTCTTTTCCTATAGAGGCTCTGTAGACATTGTGTGGGTTGTTTATTGGTGCTGGGAAAGACAAACTATGTTATGTTATGGTTGTATTACTTGTTCTAGTTAAGACGACTAAAAACGATGGAACTATTGGTAATGAATTGGTATTGTGAACATGAACACCTTTTTGTCTAATTAATGAAAATATGTATTATTCGTGGATGAGTTTGGGTAGAAGGAAATCTAACAGATGGCATGAACACCTGTCGTGTAACATGACGAAAGGGTAAAGGCTTGAATATTAAACAGATGGCACATGTATCATGTTGAATGAATAGTATGACATATGAGACAAGTATATAGTACCATGAGCCTACTTTATATGAGAAGAGTTCTAGAAGTGATTACCCACCTCGAAAGAGGCACTGACGTGATAAATGAGACATAAGCTTAACTAGTGTGGGAACCATGTATATGATTCTAAGATGTAAACATGTTACATAGGCACGTGATATATGAAAGGCATGGCCTGGAAAGTAATGATAAATGTGTAAGTCTCTCATGGGAGACAAGAAGTTGTGAAAGGAGAGTTGATTGAACCCACAATGAGAAGACCATAGCACTATGAACGTTATAAGAATCCTAGGAATGTGCGAAGTAGTGTTACACTCCAAAAAGGATATTGACATGAGGGAGTTGGATCCCGAGCCTATGAGGTTAATACCATGGTGACTTAAATCTCCCTAATAGTCGAACATATATATGAGGGATAGAGACATGAGACATATGTCCCTGAAATTGCTAAATTCAAGACTTGTGTCAAAATGTGAAACACTCACCCCAAGTGGGGGAGAAAGGGCCATAGGGAGGCCACTTAAATGCAATGAAATAAGAGTAAGACCATGTAGCTATGATGTTTGAATATTTTGTTGAAGACAGGTGTAGTCTAGAAAAGAGAAAATGGGTAGCATGATTCTCTGAAAGGATATGCTAATGATAGACCACTAGTACCCTAAAAATAAGGTGGAAGGTTAAGAAATGTAAATTCTTCATACATGGCAATGTGAATGACAGGTTCAACGATCCTAGAAACTAAGAGTATGTTTACAAAGGGATTTTATACTTGTTAGGGGGTCAGGAACAATGGAACCCAAGGAAGTAATATAGGTCAAATGTGAAAGGTTGCGAGTTTTTAGAATGAGTTAATCATGGATTTGCGATTTAGCTAAACCTCTAAGGCTTTAAGAAAGACAGAACAAGTGGGAAAGATAAATATGATGTTATAATAACCCAAGAGTGCATCGGTACTTGATGTAGAGTCTCTTAAGAATCTTACAAGCAAGGAAGTGTTAAGAGATACACGGATGAACACACATTCCCACGGATATCCCAACAAGTGTCGAGAGGCGAGCAGGATGAATTCCCAACTAAGGGAAAAGACCACGTAATGTATGGTAGGGTGCATAGCTATTCAATAACTAGGGAGAATGAGGCGAGCAAAATTGGAAAAAAATCTATAAATTGAGATGGTCATGGTATCGCAAAATAGTTTGTATCAGAATTGTGGACTCGCCTAGAGCACAAGTGTTAATAGAAGATATAAAGGATCAACTGTAATGCAACCGACTTGAGTGACGCTGAATATCAACTAAAAGATATAGAGGGAGTTCATATCCGCATATTATATTGGAAAGTGAGACTACTAGTGATGAAGTGGTGGTGTGATAAACTCAACAAACCAGACACAATGATACTACGAGTTCATGGGAGGCAAACAAGTGTGTGGCACAATAAGGTTGTCACCTATGAATTAAGGGCAAAATGGGATGGGAGTGAATGTTCCAGTCACGAAGGAAGTATAGTACCAACATATTGTCTAGACCAAAGGGGAAATGTTTGAAACAGATTGAGAGAGGGTGAACACTTGTTACGAACCAAACATGTTTAACATGCTAGCTCATAGGCTACAATACCAGGAAATAATATTGGTGACTACAATACTGGGAATAAGGTGAGTTACTCATCGAGGATGGAATCAGGTGGACTAAGTCCTACACTTATAAGGAAAAACAAGAAGCCATCGTTGAAGAATGTAGGAGGATTTCAAGTTTCAAAAAGGGCCCTGTTCGGGCTAAATATATATATATATGAAAGGTGTCGATGTGTGTTTTGGGAAGTGTTTAGCAGTAAAGAGGAATCGTGAGAATGTTCACAAGGGAAGTAGAGTGGTTTCTTAAAATCCTATAAGACTTATAATGATGAAAGAGGGTGGCTAAGAAAGATCCGAGCATGATGTTACTTTACATATTGAGGCAATGCCATGCAGGTTGATGTTATCAGGGTGTGCGCGCAAGCTAGTAGATGTTATTCATTTGAAATAGATGGTCCCATAAGAAAACTGACCTAGTAATGTCTTTTGTTGAGAAATTTGGGAAAACAAGTTGCAAGTACTTATAATATTGTAACCGTATCAAGGAAATTTTTGTAGAACTCAATTCCTAGGAGGTCATATGAAAGAGAAATCTAATATAGATTTTCCACTAATGATGGAATATGGCAAGATAAGATGATCATTTAAGCCTCTAGGCAACTCAAGAATCATGAGAAAAACAATCCAACACATGATTTAGAACTTGCAGCAGTGGTATTTGCATTGAAATTTTGCCGTCATTATTTATATGAGGTCCATGTGGATATATTCACGGACCATAAGAGCCTTCTATATATTTTCAAATAGAAGGAATTGAATCTGAGGCAGAGAAGATGGATTGAATTACTCAAGGATAATGACATTGATATTTTATACCATCCGGGGAAGGCTAATGTTGTGGCGGATGCTCTTAGCCAAATATCTATGGGTAGCTTAGCATACATGGAGGCATATCAAAGGCCATTGGCCAAAGAAGTTTATCGATTGGCTAGTTTGGGAGTTCGTCTTGCGGACTCTAGTGAAGGAGGGGTAATTATGCAAATAGGGCTGAATCATCGCTTGTTGGGGAAGTCAAAGAGAAATAATACAACGATCCATTGTTGGAAAAATTGAAAGAGGGGATTCATAAACATAAGACCATGGCCTTTTCTCTTGGCATGGATGATGGTACACTAAGGTACCAAGGGCGACTCTGTGTTCCAAATGTGGAAGGTCTCCATGAAATAATTTTGACTGAAGCTCACACTTCTAGGTATTCTGTGCACCCAGGTTCTACAAAAATGTATCATGATATTAAGAAAGTCTATTGGTGGAATGATATGAACAGAAATATGGCGAACTTTATAGCAAGATGCCTGAATTGTCAGTAAGTGAAGGTCGAACACCAAAGGCCCGGTGGGTTGACACAGAACATAGAAATTCCAATGTGGAAATGGGAAATGATTAATATGGACTTTGTGGTAGGATTACCATGCACTCCGTGCAAGTTTGACTCAATTTGGGTGATTATAGATCGACTCACAAAATCAGCACACTTTTTGCCGGTTAAGTCTACCGACACAGTGGAGCAGTATGCTCAGTTGTATATCAAAGAAATAGTCAGGTTGCATAGCACCCTAGTTTCCATCATTTCTGATCAGGGGCACAATTTACTGCTAATTTTTGGAAGAAATTTCAGCAAGGTTTGGGTACTCAAGTGAATCTTAGTACAGCCTTTCACCCGCAGACTGACGGGAAGGCAGAGCGGACTATTCAGATGCTTGAGGATATGTTGCGCGCTTGTGTTATAGACTTCAAAGGTAGCTGGGATGATCATTTACCAATCATAGAATTTGCATATAACAATAGCTATTATGCTAGTATTCAAATGGCACCGTTCGAGGCTTTATATGGTAGGAGATGTAGATCTCCCATTGGATGGTTCGAAATTAGGGAAGCAGATTTGATAAGGCCAGACCTCGTGCATCAGGCTATGGAAAAAGTTAAAATCATTAAGGAGCGGTTGAAGACTGCTCAGAGTCGTTAGAAATCCAATTTGGATGTTCGTCATAGGGATTTGAATTTCAAAGAAGATGATTGGGTATTCTTGAAAGTTTCCCCTATGAAAGGAGTAATGCGATTTGGTAAGAAAGGAAAATTGAGTCCGAGATATGTCAGACCATACAAAATCATTCAGAGGATCGGTGAGGTGGCGTACAAGCTTGAGCTGAGATGTCATTAGTACACCAGGTGTTTCATGTGTCTATGTTGAAGAAAGTGGTTGGAGATCCGACATTCATTGTTCCGGTAGAGACTATTGAGGTAAATGAGAGATTGACTTACGAAGAGATTATGATTTCTATTATTGATCGGCAAGTCCAAAAATTGAGAAATAAAGAAATTTCCTCAGTGAAAGTATTGTGGCGAAACCAACAGGTTGAAGAGGCTACTTGGGAGGCCGAGGAAGAAATGAAGAAAAAGTATCCTTATTTGTTTGAATGACCATGTATTTATAAAGTTGTGATCGATGAAAAATTCTAAGAGTTGATTTCTATAAATTACGTATAATTTGTACATTTGATGTTAAGGGTGTTCTGTGCTGGTAATATAATTGCTTGTGAGGCCACAATTAGTGTTGTTTTGTATTATGTTACGTCGTTGGCATACGTATATGTTGTTAGGATGTGTTTCTGGGGCTCTCTGACAGATGGATAGGCCTAGTTACAAAGGAAACTCTGGCGAAATATTTGGAAATTATGGGAGTTAGTTAAATTTGGGGTTGCTCGAAAGTGGTATGAAACAAACTGAGTTGCATAAGATACTAATGACAGATTTTTACCCTCATTCGAGGACGAATGATCCTAAGCGGGGGAGAATGTAACACCCCAAAAGTTTTCGAGGTACTTAAGTGTAAGGCCTGGTAAAATTTGCAAAGAAAAAAATGTTTCATGGTGCCGGACTAGGCTTACGGGTTTGAGGATTATAAAAATTCTTCGCGGCGAGCTTGCTCGCCGTGGCTTGGACTTTTTGGGTTGAACAATGCACGGGAAAGTAAAGGAAATTTTTTGCCGGAAATGTGCATTTATGCGGTCCATTATGCGACCGCATAATCACTCTGCGGGTCGTATAATGGCAGCAGAAGTGAGCAGGTGAGGGATATTCTGGAAGCAGCTATGCGGTCGACTATGCGACTGCATAACAGTTATGCGGACCGCATAGTGACCGCATACACATGCAATTCTTTTGGCTATTTTGTAACCAAATATGCTACCGATATGCGGTCCGCATATCGGTTATGCGATCGCATACCTTGTTCCGGAGCTCCAATTTTGGGTTAAAACCCGACCCTATTTCGTCAAAAATACACTCTTTGGGTCATTTTTGAGCTATTATCTGATATTTTAGAGTGAGAGAGGGTGCCCTAGAATGAGAAGGTGTTCTCCAATAATTGTTCTTCAATTCTTGCCCAAGTTTTGGAAGATTGAGAAGAGAAACTCACTAGGTCTTCATCCTAGAGGTAAGATTCTACACCCTAACCCTCAATTTCGAATTTTATGTAGAAATGGATAATAAGCAAGATCATTTCTGGGCAAGAGGGTTGGTTATCTTACATGCATGTATTATCAAAGGGTGAAGAAAGATTGTTGAGCTAAAAATGGTAAAGGTTGGGTTGTGGGATGATGGAATCCTCCATAAAAGGACCTTGAAACCTTAATGCACATCTAGTGTTTGATAAAATGCTCAAATAAGCTAGAACCGTGATCATCTTCCTAATTTTGATTCAATTTGTTATATTTTCAAAATAGATTGAAGTTACTAAGAATTCCGGAACGTTTTAGAGTGTAAGGAAGCTCAAGTGAGGTATGTCGGCTAAACTCTTCTCTTAGAATTGAATCCCATGATATTCATGTAAATTATGTAAGTCCCAAATGATTCATTATGAAACTGGCTATTCCGAGTAAGATTGAGTTGAAAGATATATGTTCAACAAGCATACCAAATTCTTTATTCGTGTTATGTTACCAATTGAGGATGTGTTAAAATATGGGTTGTGCATTAATAATGTTTCGACTTTAAGTCAAGTTCAAATGAAGGCTATTATGCCAAATTTTATGAAATATCTCTATGTGCTTTAGACTCTAAATTGCTCACATGTGTACTACAAACCTTGATTTGAATTGTATTTGTTGTTGATGATGATGATGATAATTGAAATTGTTAAGGTGAGCATGAAATACTGAATATGACCAACGTGCCAAGAATGATCTTATAATTATGGCCATTAGTGCCAATGAGATGAAAATATGTGAAAGTAATACGAAATGCGGTGATTGATATAAAAAGGTTGATGTCTGAAATAAGACAACCTAGCTGGTCGGGTCGTGATAGGACACCATGCCACACATATTGTGGTGATTGTGCTGGAAATTTATAATTTGAAATTGTGATTGTGGTCGATGTCCCTAATGGATAGCCTAACCGATCGGGTCGTGATCGGACTCCGTGTTAAAGATGGTGGTATTGATATTGAGAGAAATTATAGTTGACGTCTCTAATGAGATGGCCTAGCCGATCGGGTCGTGATTGGACTCTGTGCTAAGAGTACGGTGGTACTGGTTTTGTGAATAATGCTATTGTGAATAATGGTATTGTGGACAATGGTATATCGATACTAAAATCTCCCAATGTGAGATATGAGAATTAATTTGAACACTATCTTGATCCTAAATTGAGGTTTGATGTTAATTAAAGCTTTCATTGATATTATGATAATCTTGTTTGTATTATTTGTCATTCTATTGAGGGACTGTTTAGTTATACATACTAGTGTTATTCGACGGTACTAACGTCCTTTTCGCCGGGGGAGCTGCATCTTTAATTGGATGCAGGTGGTTCCACAGCAGGAGATATTGATCAGTGATAGCAGTACACCTTCTTCCCAGCTGACTCGGTGAGCCCCACTTCATTCCGGGGTCATATATCTTTTGTACTTTATGTATTCGGTTTGAGGTATAACCGGGGCCTTGTTGCCGGCATTATCATTGTACTCTTCTTTATATATAGAGGCTCTGTAGACATAGTGTGGGTTGTGTATTGGTGCTGGGAAAGACAAACTACGTTATGTTATGGTTGTATTACTTGTTCTAGTTAAGACGACTAAAAATGATGGAACTATTGGTAATGAATTGGTATTGTGAACATGAACACCTTTTTGTCTAATTAATGAAAATATGTATTATCTTCATCCGTGGATGATTTTGGGTAGAAGGAAATCTAACAAGCTTGCTTGGTCGGGTTCAATCGGTTGAGCGCCGGTCGCGCTCCTCGGTTTTGGGGCGTGACACCAACCACGATCCTTGTCATCTTCGGGGCTCACTAAAACTCTCTTACTCCTGGCTACGAAAGTAAAAACCCCAGAACGAAATAATTTGGGGGAATAAAGATGAATCAAATGATAGAAGTTAAAGGTTAAAGAGGCCAAGTTTGACAAGTATCTCAAGCATGCCACAACTCTCCATACAATAGGGTCAATTTGTTCTAAGCAAACATTGAAAAAACGAAAAAATTCTATGATGACTGGGTCGATGGGTGGATTGAAGCCTAACGTAAACGGATATGTATAAACAAAAGAATAACCAACTTTGAATGAAGTGTTCCTTTGATTTTCATTAATGACTAAAATTAGGAAATTGAATTTCCAATGACATTCTCTCCGCACAAGAAAATTGAAGCCCTCAGTAATCTGGGAAGGGTAAACATCCGCACGATCATGAGAAGTCATGGAAGTAACTTGATTTCTAATCGATTCTCTATCAGTAAAGAAGGAAAGTTCAGCAGGAATAATCTCATCAACAATGGGTTCACGAAGTGGTTCACTAGAATCCCTATTTCTAGCAGAAGATCTATGAGAAGAAGAAGTCCTAGTTCTAGAAGACAAAGGGGTAGTAATACTGGGTTGAGAAGAAGAACCACGGATAGATACAGACCCTAAACTACGTAACCTTCCACCTCTTCTACTTCTAATAGGAGCAGATGAAGGGGGAAGTTCATCTACTATAACTACTTTACGAGGATCAGGATTTGGAGAAGATATAGTTGTATAAGAAGGTAATATGTAATGATGAACAAGAACTATTATGAATGAAGAACACTGTAGAAAGTTTTTTCGTAAAAACAAAGGAAAATGAGGTATTTATACGAAGAAGCAACCGTCATGTAAAGGGGGTCATGATGGAAACGTCATAATGAAACAGTCACTCTGTGACTAACGCAACCGCAAAAAAGCTCTAAAACCCGCTGAAGATTTGCAGAGCCAATCAATGAATGCCACGTGTGATACATGAGAAATGGCGGCAAACAATTCCCGCCATAAATGTGATCCACTTCCCAAATATTCAATTGCTGAATAATTGTTAAGTGGGGGAACTATCTGTATTGGTAAAAATAAATATTATACGTGGAATTAAATATGTGGCTGATATGGCAAGGCACGTGGATCACTAAAAAAATGACAGCTGGAGAGATGCATTAAAAGAGACACGAGTCATAACAGATACGAGCAAATCATCCACGAGATGAAAGGATACAGTCGCTCGAGTCTAAGTAGTTAAATGAAGATGCACATGCGGAATGAATCAAGACAGTAAAGAGGGAAGATTCATGAATCGTCAATTAATGAGTGTGAATGATCACAAACATTACGGAATCTTCATGAACAACTACGATTACCAGTTATAACGTCTCATTAATATCATTAATGCTCATAATGATTCGGTCGTAAAAGGGAAAAGAGATTGTACTTATAGACTCCTATATAAGGGAAGGAGATGTCACTTGTACAGACACGCTCTGATTATTATTGGAATATAATTACTTTCTTGTGCTTTTTATTGATTATTTTGTCATTTCTTTTTTCTAATTTTCTTTCTTATTTCTCAGAGAATATTAAATTTCTTGATTAGAATTCTTTGGTTAAATAAAGATAACTTCAATATAAAAATAAAAAAAAATTTACAAAGCGAGTTCAATTAAATCCCATTGAACTAATGTGGGTCTGCCCCTGTAATACTGCTAAATCTCAAACTCAATTCATAATGTGGTTGCAGTTACAAGATAAACTTCTTACTAATGATAGACTTCATAGATAGGTTCTTTCTGTGAATCCTATGTGTGCTCTTTGTCAGATTCATGAGGAAACTAGAGATCGCTTATTTGTTGCATGTGACTACGCAAAAAGTGTACGGAGCTGGATCCTGACATTGATGAAGCAATAGTCTTGTCTATACTGAACATTGAACCAACACTTGCATTGAAGTATACACAATGCTAAAAGAAAATCATAATTAGCTCATGTGTTTAGGATGGTTGTTTACCCGTAAAACGGTACAGTTGAATTTGTTACGTGGTTTATAGACAAGCGAACCGATTTGATTCAAAATGATAAATAAACTAGATTAAAAATGAGACTTAGTAATAAAAATCAAAGGGAATGACAAGCTTGGCTTCGGGAGCAATGCATCCAAGGACAGAAATAAGAGCAATGTAAAACAGAAAGTAAAGTTATTTTATTTAGTTTGAGAATAGAATGTAGCATAAGTTTTGCTAAAGATTTCGTGTGTTACAATGGATGTTGAGCCTATTATTTATATTTAGAACTAGGGAAACAAGATCCTAGGATCGAGTCCCTCTTAAATGATAATAAAGAGGGTCATTGCTGAATGTGTAACGGTATGTTATGAATGCAAATATTCTCTTAAACGGCTGCCCATTTAATGCCAGAAAATATTCTTCATTAAATGCTTTTCGATGGCAAACATCCGATCTGCTCACGTTGATTGTGCTCCCTTTGGGGTTCATCCGATACCAATGGCAGTTGTTATTCCCTGTAGTAGCTGTTACTCATTTTATCTTCTACCTGTCTTCGGTTCCACGTGTTGCCCTACCATTCGATCTATTAATATAAGCCAATTTTATCCTATACAGATAGTCCCCTTGCTTTCTGGTGACACATCTTTGTGTCATCGGGAAGTTGGTGAAGATTCCTTTCCTGGCGGGAAATTTTTCTGAAACCTTCTAAACAGTCTCTAACGCTTGATAGGACGCACGCCTCCTCGCATTTAATACCCCGAACACGTGTTGCCCCACGATTTAGCAATATTTTTCGCCGGCTCTAGAAGTAATCATTACCACGATTTTTTCCATCTATATCTTTACTTATACTCATCATTTTACCTCTTTCACTTCCAAACTTTTCATAAGTTCACTATCGTCTCTGCACATAACCTTCTTGTGCTTTCATCTCTTTCCGATTTTCTTCAAAACCTCCACCACCTTCTTACTATTATGGCTTCTTTTACTAAGTCTTTTGATAACTCTGGTCTTCTATTTGGTGGAGTCCCAAAGAGAAACAAAGATAAAGAGGTTGATGTCGATGTTGATCCTCCCACGGTAAGCACCATCATACTCAAACACTTGAGCACCATTAGTGACTTTCAAAAGAAGTTCCCTTCTGTGCATCCTTGAACTTGGGTTGTTAGCAGGTATCCATCTTCTATTATCCTTTCCAGTACTCATACTATGAAGTAGGACTGCAACTGCCCAGACCTCAACATCATTGCTCCTGACCAGAGCGGTTACTTTCACCAAGAAGGGTTTTATGTATATCTATAAGTACCCCTTCATTTTAGGCTTATTTTCTTTGAGCAAGGGACTTGACCCCGTGATCTTGGAGTTATGCCACTGGTACCAGGTCTGCTTGACACAAGTAGGCCTTTCTGTGTAGCGAACGGTGGCATGTCTACGCCTACTGTGAATGGAGACGGGAAAAACCCTAACCCTGGCACATATGAGGAACCTCTACTCCCCCAAACTTTTCCATGGGGGAGTAATAAATTTCAGTAAACGTGGCCACCACACCCTTCTTAGCAACGTGGATGATAACAACGACCGTGGATGGATGGATGGAACGGTTTGTCATCATTGCTACTAGGGATATCATCCCGGCCACAAATGCATCCTTTCCCGAATCATGGAGCCGTACACATAAGTTTGTGATTTATTCATCTCTTTAATTCGTAAAAACATAGCTTCCCGTCATTATTGACCTCTTTGTTTTTGTTGTTTCGGTTTTTCGGTGGATACCACTAAGGGTTGAAGTCCTGGACCAATGGGTTCAGAAGATTCTGGATATTACTACATAGAAACTCGTCGATGGAAGGAGATGGCCCTTAATACGAGTGGAAGCCCAAATACGGGTGGAAGGACAAGAACCACGGTAAACTGATTCCTTATACTTTTTTGCCTCTGTATGTACATAAGTAAACTTGCTAACCATATCATTTTGTTTGATTCAGGACTCCCGCAGGGCTTTGTTGCTTGCCCCGAAGTTGAGGTTTTGGCCGATCCTATGGAGGCTGCGAGATTGTTGCAAGATGGTCTTACTCAGAGCGGCGCCCTCGGGGCTGCTTCCTGTGTGGGCACTTTCTCTCGGAGTCCCCAGCCAGAGAACAAGCGACCAAAAAGGTGGCGGTCTTCCATGGCTAGGGATAAAAATAAGAAATTAAAGAAGGCCACACCTGAGCCAGCCGTGGCCGCATTAGTCATTGAAGATGATGGGGAAGTTAGTGATGAAGAGGCTTCCCTTCAACGGAGACAACGATCTTCATTAGCTCAACCAAGAGAGCTTAAAACCACAACTGAAGGTGAAGTCCGAGCACTTTGGGATGAAATTGAGATAGTAGAGAATGTTGATTCTCGCTTTCCGACCCCTGTTGTTGCTTCTGGTCCCGGGAGATCAGAACCCAGACTCTTCTGCCTTCGGTTGGTGAGCAACCAATAATCAGCCTTGCTCCCGTTGCAGTTGCTTCTCAATCTACAACACCAACAACTTCATGCCCCTCTACACCAGCTGCTCCTACACCACTAGCATCCGATGCATCCTCTCCGTCGGCCACGGATACCCGAGAGGAGGGTGTTTCTCTTCCCAAGTCCTCTGATCACGGGAACTTGGGGCAAAATTACTCACCCCATTCTCCAGATCCTCGAGGAAGGAGGAGTGCCACTCTCTAGATAATAAAGGGGTGCCATCTGCTGTCCAGGTTGGTAGAGCTTACTAATTACCTGAAGCCGCTGAATTCAGAGAAATATAAAAAGAAGATACACTCCCTTTCTGGGGAGTGCATTTTGAACAACACCATGCACTATGCAGCAACATTATCATACTTATTCTCTAACTGTTTGTTCTTTGTTTATCTGTTATAATGGGTTTCCTGACTTTGATATACGTTTTGTAGGCTAACTTCCTTGCATTCAAGGGCCTTCAGAGATTGATCCTAGATAAATAAGGACTTTTGTCCGAGCGGGATCAGTTGTTGGCCGAAAGGAATCAACTTGTTGTGCGCCTTCTGGTGCAAGACTGTTGAAGTGGTCGAGCTTGAGGCCCGGTTGAAGCATAGTGAGCAGTAAGTTATGGCCCACCACCAAGAATCCACTCAACTACAGGCACAACTTCAAGATGCTAAGTCTAGATGGGCTTAGCTTCAAGATGTTGCTCTTGCTACTGTCGAGCGTGAGTTTGCCTCTGTTGAGCAAGTAAATAACTTGGAGGCAGCCTTGAGCTCCGGTTAGCTCCAAAACCCAAGAGGTTGCTGCCGCCGAGGAGAAGCGAGCCCGGATGGAAGAGAGATTTAAGAAGATCATGGAGCAAAACTAGGTTCACATATCTACAATCCGTGATCTTGATCTTAGCCTTGGCGCCACAAGATCCGAGCGGGATGGTCTCCTGGCAAATTTTGACAAGCTTAAGTCAAAACTCCAGTTCCAAGAAGATTCCCTCGTATTCGAAATGACGTACGTTATGTATCATATGGGGATAAAAACTTTGGAGAAGGCCAAAGCGGGCATCATTGATATTGATGATGAAATCGCCAAGGCCCGAGCACTGGAGTTAACTGCTCGAGAATGCCTCCCGGCTAAGCCTGACGCAACTGACTCTTCGAGTACCGGTTCTGAGTATTCGGGAATCGAGGAGGAACTTTAATAGAATGATGATGAAGGCCCAGGCCCCGCACCGACGGCAGATCTGCCCACTTCTCCTGGGGGGCGTAGATGCCTCTCTCCCCCGAGTTCTGGTGACGATCATGTTTAAATTCTTCCTCTTTTCTTTTGTTATTTTCCTTTGTATTTTTGTACTTATGTCGTTTGGCATTTTTATAAATAAAGAAGACTTCTTCTTGAGTATTGCACAAAGTTTTATCCTTTTATGTCGAATTAGATAAGGCTTCGGTGTATTTTCGTCTAATAGCTTTTTGTTCCGGGCACAAATGTTTCTGTAACCAACCCTTTACTATGAGAGTTTCATAAGAGAGGGCCCTCTTATGTTTATGGTGCTTTTGAAGAGGACGTCTCTTGTTCATTCTGGCACAAGCATTTGAAGTTTTCTGTTAACTTTCAAATGATAAAATTAACTCCTTGTTTGGACAAGAAACAAGATAAAAACAAAAAGACTTTATTTTATTCCTTCCATCTTCAAAAGTACATAAGAATTCAATTTCTAAAGAAAATAAATTGCTAATACATGTGGCTAACTTGTACAACTTATTTCTACGGGGTTGGCCATGCAGTCCCCGATCCCGCTAAGACATTATTATTCTCGGGTCTCGTAATCCAGATTTTCGTGGCATCCTTGCTGCAATATCCAATACTATTCCCCCTAGTGTTCGAATGCGAAGTATGTAAATTGGAACACTAGAGGTCTTGCTACGTTGTTTAAACACTTGTGAACGGTTGGATAGTCTTTGGTTCGATGGCAAGTTTTGTTTCCATTAGGAACTTGCCATCGAGCCAAAGATTATCTAATCATCCCATAGTGGTTTATGTTCTCAATGCCTTGTCATTTAAAGGTCTTAACTTTGCCGATGATGCTTTCTTCGTAGTATACTTTTCATTGCTTCTTTGTTAAAAACCTTTCCAGGAAAACCCGATTGGGACAAACACTATTCGAAGGGAAAAAGAGTGCAGCACATGCTTTCAGTACAGGCATGATCCATCAACAATAATACCATTTAGGGTGCATCACGTTCCAATTGCTGGGCAATTTGACTCCATCTTGATTCTCTAGCTCATATGATCCCTTACCAGTGATAGCCGAAACCCGGTAAGGGTCTTCCCACGGCGTACCTAGCTTCCTAACGTTGATTTCCCGAGTGTTCTGAGTCACTTTCCTTAAAACCAAGTCTCCTACTTTAAAGTAGCGGAGATTGGCCCTCCGGTTATTGTATCTTTCCATCATTTGCTTCTGAGCCACCATCCTCATGTATGCCAAGTCCCTACGTTCATCGAGTAGTTCCAGCTTTACCAGCAATGCCTCATTATTTGCTTCTTCATTTGTTCGGAAGAACTGTAAGGTTGGTTCTCCCAATTCTACCGGATTAGAGCTTCTGAGCCGTATATGAGAGAGAAAGATATCTCTCCCGTGCTTGATTTTGCCGTCATCCGGTATGCCCATAGCACGCCCGGTAACTCTTCGGGCCACTTGCCTTTAGACGCTTCTAACCTCTTTTTGAGGTTTTGAATAATCACCTTATTGGCCGATTCCCCATGCCCATTAGCGCTCGGATGGTATGGTGAGGATGTAATCCTTTTTATTTCCAGGTCTTCAAGAAATTTTATGACTTTGGAGCCTATGAACTATGGTTTGTTATCACAGGCAATCTACTTCGGTATTCAGAAACCGGCAAATTATGTATTCCCATAGGAAGTCGACCATTTCGCGCTTACCGATCTTTTGGTAAGAACCTTCTTTAACCCATTTAGTGAAGTAATCAGTTAAAATTAAAAGGAATCTTACCTTTTCGGGACCCGGTGGCAGCAACCCAACTATGTCCATTCCCCATTTCATGAATGGCCATGGGGATAGTACAGAATGCTAGAATTCCCCCGGTTGGTGCACTAATTGTGCATAGCGTTGACATTTGTCATATTTCTGAACGAATGCCTTTGAGTCTTATTCCATCTGGGGCCAGTAGTATCGTGCCCTAACCAGATTTAACACTAACGAGTCTACACTAGAATGGTTCCCGAAAATTCCTTTATGGACCTCTCTCATCACGTAATCCGCCTCCGAGGCTCATAGACATCGGTCCAACGTGCCTTAGAACGATTTCCTATATAATGTACACCTAAGAGGCTGTAGCGAGCCGGTTTGGTGTGTAGTGCCCGGGATGCCATCGGGTCTTCGGGCAACTTGTCATGCCAAAAATAATCGATGAACACATTCCTCCACTCCCAGACTAGGTTGGTTGTATTTACTTCATAATAGACGTCCACATCCATCACCGAATGCATAAGTTGAATGATAGTACCTGAGTCAGATCCTTTCATTTCTGTGGATGACCCCAAATTGGCTAATGCATCTATTTCTACGCTTTCTTCTCTCAGGATGTGTGTGATCGACCACTCCCTGAATCGTGCAAGCAAAGTTTGAACTTTAAATCACGTATTGTTGCATGCGTTCCTCCTTCTCGTCGAAAATCCCGAACACTTGGTTTACTACCAGTTGGGAATCATATTTGATTTATATCACCTCAGAGCCAAGTCCCTGGGCAAGTTCGAGTCCTGCACCTAAAGCCTCATACTCGGCTTCATTATTAGTTAACAGAACAGTTTTTATGGCCTGCCTTAGGATTTCCCCTGAAGGCATGATTAGGACCACCCCGAGCCCGGACCCTTTCACATTGGAAGCTCCATCTATGAACAAAGTCCAAACTCCTGATGTCATTTTCGATACTAGCATCACTTATTTAGCATCCAGGGGCAATAAGCCGAGACTGAAATCGGCCACAAAGTCAGCCAAAACTTGTGATTTGATCGCAATCCTGTGCTTGTATTCAATATTGAACTCAGTAATTTTGATCGCCCATTTGGCCAATCGGCCTGAGAATTCAGGCTTTTGAAGAACATTCCATAAGGTGAAGGTCGTCACAACAGCTTTCAGGTGGCATTGAAAATAAGGCCTAAGTTTTTGATAGGCGACTATGAGAGCTAAGGCTAGTTTTTCGAGGTGCGTATAAAGAGTCTCTGCTCCTGATAAAATTTTTCTAACATAATAAACAGGAAATTGCGTACATTCATCCTCCCGGAGTAGAACGAAACTTACCGCTACCTTTGAGATTGCTAAGTGTATTAGAAGTTGTTCACCTTCCCCCGATTTCGATAACAGCGGGGGGCTTGATAGATAATGTTTTGGGTCTTTCAAGGCCTGCTGACATTCTGGAGTCCATTCAAAATTCTTCTTCTTCTTCAGAAGTGAGAAGAAGTGATGAAATGTTTTCGAGGATCGTGAGATGAACCTGCTTAATGCGGCCAATCTTCCATTTAGCCTTTGGACTTCTTTTACGCTTGTCAGCTGGTCCAGGATGTCCTCGATGGCTTTGATCCTGTCAGGATTTACCTCGATCCCCCTGTGTGAAAGCAAGAAACCCAAGAACATGCCAGAGCCAACCCCGAACACTCATTTTTCTGGGTTGAGCTTCTTGTTGTGCTTCCTCAAGATATCGAAGGTTTCTTGGAGATGCTTTAAATGATCAACTGCATTCAAAGACTTGACCAACATGTCATCTATATACACTTTCATTGTTTTACCTATTTGCCTCTCGAACATATTATTCACGAGCCTCTGATAAGTGGCTCTGGTGTTTTTAAGCCCAAAGGGTATCACATTGTAACAATATGTGCCAAAGTTCATTATGAACAAAGTTTTTTCCTGATCCTCCGGATTCATCTTGATTTGATTGTACTCGGAATAAGCATTGAGGAAACTCATTAACTCATGTCTGGCCGTTGCATCAATCATTTGATTAATGTTTGGCAGTGGGAACGAGTCTTTAGGGCACGCCTTATTCAAGTCATTATAATCTACGCATATTCGAAACTTGTTATTCTTTTTTGGAACTATAACTACATAAGCTAACCATTCGGGATACTTTACCTCCCGGAGGATTGAACCGATGTCAAGTAGTCGAGTTACCTCTTCCTTAACAAACTTGTTTCTGACCTCGCTATCGGGCGTTTCTTTTGCCTTATCAGAGGAACGCTCGAGTCCAGACTTAGTTTGTGCACAGCTACCTCTAGTGGGATACCTATAATATCCAAGTACAACCATGCAAAACAATCAACGTTAGCTTTAAGAAAATTACTAAATCCTAACCTCAGTTTGGGATTAAGTTATATTCCCAAGTGAAACTTCCTCTCCAAGAATTTCTCGAACAAAGCCATTTGTTTGAGTTCTTCTGCTACGGATTTGGTCGCGTATGTCTCTTCCGGAACCTAAAAGTATCTTGGTACCTGGTGGGATTTCGATGACTCCTCGCCCTTATCATCTTCACTTGGCACGGGAGAAGGCATCGGTTCCTGTAATTGCTATTTGCTGGGCTCCTCGCCCTTTATGGTACGACCTTCATCTCATGTAACCATGATCTACCGAGAATTATGTTGTAGCCTATGCCACCGTCCACCACTTCAAATAAGGTGGTCTTCGTGATCCCTTCGGCGTTCATGGGCAGCAAGATCTCTCCCCGGGTTATCACACTCGCCAAGTTAAACCTGACGATGAGCTTTGTTTCCTGGATGATACTTTCGGTTAATTTGGCTTATTCCAGCACTCTCCATTGAATGATGTTGGCTGAGCTTCCTGGGTCAACCAAAACACGTTTAATCTTGAAATCTAGAACATTAAGAGAAATTACCAGGGCGTCGTTATGAATTTAAAAGGTCTGTCGACTTCCCGGAGTCTCTTGTTGTGGGTCATTGATACTTTTGTCTTCTTGCCACCGAGAAGGTTACACCATTGATTCATTCCCTTCCAAAAATCATGTTGATAGTCATTGAGGAGGGTTTTCCCCTATTTTCGAGGGTTCTGCATTATCCCGGCTGCGACCGTAATTGTTCTTGGCTCGGTCGCTCAAGAACTCCCTGTGATGGCCATTCTTCAACAACATTTCCACCTCCTCGCGCATGCTGGCAGTCCCCAGTTCTGTGGCCTTGAGTCCCATGATACTCACACCATACGTTAGGATCCCTCTGGCTAGGATCAGATCTGATTGGCTTCGAGAATCTTGCTCCTTTGATATTCATCATCGCTGATACCTACTCTACTATGTTAATGTTGAAATTGTAATCTGATAACCTGGGGTACGTGGACTCCCGAGTCCCTAGTACATATTTTTCTTGCAACGATCTATTGTTTCGGCCACAATCGACTCTTCTTTCGGGAGAGAACCTATCCGAGGACCGGAATCCTTTGTTGCCATGTCCATCAGTTATCTCGTAATTCAATAAGCGGCCTTTAGAAGATCGTCGTTCTGTATCAAAATCATCCTTGAACTTATCCCAATTCTTGTCTCGGTCCCACCCACTGGATGATGTCGGGAACCTGAGCTGATCATCTTCAATCCTTATTTTCGATTCACAATGGTTATGGACATCCACCCACGTGGTTGCTCTCGAACAGGCTTTTCTTCAATTTTGGGGGATGCGTCGGAGCTCCTCGGGTTCAAACCCTTAGTGAACGTCTCCGTTGTCTATTCGTCTGGTACGACCGGTAGCAATGTCCTCTCTTTTTGGAATCTAATAACGAACTTTCGCAACAATTCAGACTCGCCCTGTGCAATCCTAAATATGTCCGTCTTCCTGGCTTGGACCTTTCTGGCCCTAGCATGGGCCTTAATGAATGAATCTGCAAGTATTTCAAAAGAGTCAATTGAATGCTCGGGTAAAAGCGAATACCATGTCAAAGCCCCCTTCGTGAGGGTTTCTCCAAGCTTTTTCAGCATAACCGAATTGATCTCATGTTGAGCCAAATCGTTCCCTTTCACAGCCGTTGTGTAAGTTTTGATGTGCTCCTGAGGGTCCAAGGTCCCATCATTTTTTGGTATGTCCAGTATTTTGAACCTCTTCGGTATTAATTCCGGTGTTGCGCTCGATTTGAACGACAACTGAGTATATTTTTTCAAATCCGGGCCCTTCAAAACTGGTGGTGCGTCCGAGATCTGGTCCATTCGGGCGTGAAACTCCTTCGCGTTCTGATCCATCCGCTCGTTCATCTCCCTCATGAATCTCATGAGTTTAGTTTTGAAGGGATCATTACCGTTGTCGTTACCGGTCCCCCCAGTACCGTCAAAGTCGACTTCACCCCTATGGGGTATTGTTATCAACTCTTTGAGCCGTCTGATTTGCAGGAACGTCGGGCAAAACCGGGCCTCTTCCATTTGCATTGTTTGAAGCGCCCGACAACATTTGTTTCAATTCCGTCATGACCTGGTCCTGCCTTGAGAGATGACCCATGATGGCCTTGCTCTCTCAAGATCATTATTGTTTCCGTAACGTGATCATCTTCCGCGTCATCGGGAGTTGGATCTCGTACATGTCGGGGGTACTATCCTCTACGGATCGGGGTTGCCTCGTCCCACTCATTGCGGGTGTTACTGATTGAATCCTCGTGTTAAGGTAGGTCCTTCTGTCCCTCAACGTTGCACGCGATGTTGACATCGTTAGCTGTCATTTTCGATTTTTTGCTAAGAAAAAAAGAATCAAACAAGTTAGTAATAGATGCAAGGATCAACTCAATTACGCAAATGTCTAAGTCCCACGGTGGGCGCCATCTGTTTACCCGTAAAACGGTATAGCTGAATTTGTTACGTGGTTTATAGACGAGCGAATTGATTTGATCCAAAATGATAAATAAACTAGATTAAAAATGAAACTTAGCGATAAATATCAAAGGAAATGACAAGCCTGGCTCCGGGAGCAATGTCTCCGATGATAGAAATAAGAGCAATGTAAAATAGAAAGTAAAGATATTTTATTTAGCTTGAGAATAGAATGTAGCATAAGTTTTGCCAAAGATTTCGTATGTTACAATGGTTGTTGAGCCTACTATTTATAGCTAGACCTAGGGAAATAATATCCTAGGATCTAGCCCATCTTAAATGATAATAAAGGGGGTCATTGATGAATATGTAACAGTATGCTATGAATACAAATATTCTCTGAAACGGCTGCCCATTTAATGCCAGAAAATATTCTTCATTAAATGCTTTCCGATGGTAAATATTCAATCTGCTCACGTTGATTGTGATCCCTTCGGGGTTAATCCGATACCAATGGCAGTTGTTATTTCCGGTACTAGCTGTTACTCGATTTATCTTTTGCTTGTCTTTGGTTGCACGTGTCGTCCTGCCATTTGATCATTTAATATAAGCCAATTTTACCTTATACAATGGTGTACGCAGAAATTACTCATGCTATATGGATAGTACAGAAGCAAAGTATGTTTTAGCAAACAAATTATGATGTGGATACTATTGTTAGGAGAGTAGCCTGCATCTGTAATGTTAGAGCCTCTTTAGGATGTAGGACTCTTGGGCAGTCATGGATCATTTATAAGTCGGATAGATTTTGATGTTTCTTTGTGTGGCGGAATGGCAAGTTGAAGAAAACCTTCCTAGGAGATGGGCTTCGCTTCTCAATAAGCATAGTGTTTCTAGTCTAGTTTGTTAGATTTTTCATTGCTAAGTTGGATGGGATAGCTGCAACTTTGTTTGTATTTCCAACTTGGTGGTTAATATAATTCCTTTAATTAACAAAAAAATATTAAATATTTAAAGATTTAGGAAAGAGAATCTTTATAAAGAGGAAAGACAATTATTTAGACACGCTCTTTTTGTTTACCATTTGATGTTTGGTATCCACTATAGGCTTTGGCTAATTCAGATTCATGCCATGTAAGACCTATTAAGGGCAAAGCACACCCTATCAGAATTTTATCGTGTTTGATGTCTATTTTAGGCTTCGATTAATCATAATTCATGCCATGTAAGACTTATTAAGCGGAATGCATTTCCTATCAGAATTTTATCAATTCTCGAAACTCGAACCAGAGACATTTGATTAAGAATGCAAAAATCTTATTCATTCTGATATTTAGTCATGTAATTTAGGGTGACCATTGGATAATTTAAGTTCTTACATTGTTATTGTTATTATCTCTCGTAGTAAAACTTATATTTTGTACTCTCATTTCTTCTTTCTACTAAGCTATCTATTCTTTTAGTATGGGTGTACATGAGTCGGGTTGGTTCAGATTTTTTAATTACCAAATCAAACCAATTGTATCGGGTTATTAAATCTAAATACCAAACCAAACCAATAAAAGTCGGGTTTTTTAATCTTGAGTTTTCTCGGAGTTTTTGGGTTTTCGGATTTTTTCATAAAGTCTTCATAGCACAAAACATAAAATTTGTACTCCAAATATTTCTTTAATCCTAGTAAGACAGAACTATATAAAGTGTTTTTCAATAAAATAACATAAATATGAGATGAGTCATGACATTGTACGAAAATATTCAACAATAAAGATAATAAAATCGAATAAAATAAATATTATTAATAAGCCATAATTAAAACAAACATAATTTGAAATTATGACTAATAAGTATTATTATTTACATGACTAACCACTAAAAGAAAAATAAGTTATACATTTTATCTAAACCATGGAAAAACTAAAAAATAGATATCCAACACTATTTTCATCCATAGTACAATTGAATGAATGTCTTTTATTAGCATTAGTATTGATTTGATTTTAGTTTAGGATTTATTTGAGTTACTAACATTTATGGACTATAAAATTTATTGGAGTATCCAAAAATTATAAGCTCAAGCTAGAAATAATACGTTAAAAGATAAATCTATGAAAAAACTTAAGAAATATTTATAAATTACACTACCATAAATATTTTTATGTATTAAATATATTTAAAACTTCTATACCTATAATGTCGGGTTGGTTTGATTTCGGTTTGATTTTTTTTAGTTAAAACCAAACCAAACCAAATATGGTCGGGTTTTTTTTCCAACACCAAATCAAATCAAATCAAACCATAGTCGGGTTTTTTCTCTCGATTTGACTCGAATTATCGAATTGGTGCGATTTATCGGTTTCATTTTTACACCCCTATCTTTCATAAACAAGGTCCTAAGGACATTGAATAAGTCAAATCTCAATTTGTTTTTCATACCTTCTCATGTTTTCAAGCATTACTTAGGTTCTATTGTTCTAACTTTCTATTTTTCTTTTAATTTAAACATTATTATTTTTATGCCTTTTATTTATTAGTGTATATTGCTTTTTTACTATTTTTAGAATTCATATATATCAACTAAGTAAATATGAA